>NC_090654.1:171371626-171689126 GCF_040937935.1 Hyperolius riggenbachi | reverse complement strand
GGGTGGGTTGGTAACTAGCTCGGTAGGTAGGTAGCCTGGTGGGTGGGTGGGTAGCCGGGTGGGTAGGTAACCTGGTGGGTGGGTTGGTAACTAGCCCGGTAGGTAGGTAGCCGTGTGGGTGGGTGGGTGGTTAGGTAGGTAGCCGGGTGGGTAGGTAGGTAGCCGGGTGGGTAGGTAGGTAGGAAGCCAGGTGGGTGTGTGTGGGTAGGTAGCCCTTAGCCGGGTGAGTAGGTAGCCTGGTGGGTGGGTAGGTAGCTGGGTGGGTTTAGGTAGCCTGGTGGGTGGGTAGGTAGGTAGCCTGGTGGGTGGTTAGCCTGGTGGGTGGGTTGGTAACTAGCCCGGTAGGTAGGTAGGTAGCCTGGTTTAGGTAGGTAGGCAGCCTGGTGGGTGGGTAGCCGGGTGGGTGGGTAGGTAGCCTGGTGGGTGGGTTGGTAACTAGCCTGGTAGGTAGGTAGGTAGCTAGGTAGGTAGGTAGCCGGGTGGGTGGTTAGTTAGGTAGCCGGGTGGGTAGGTAGGTAGCCGGGTTAGTAGGTAGCCTGGTGGGTGGGTGGGTAGCCGGGTGGGTGGTTAGGTAGTCGGGTGGGTGGTTAGGTAGGAAGCCTGGTGGGTGGGTAGGTAGCCGGGTGGGTAGGTAGGAAGCCTGGTGGGTGGGTAGGTAGCCGGGTGGGTAGGTGGTTAGGTAGCCGGGTGGGTAGGTAGGTAGGAAGCCTGGTGGGTGGTTAGGTAGTCAGGTGGGTAGGTAGGTAGGAAGCCTGGTGGATGGGTAGGCAGCCGGGTGGGTAGGTGGTTAGGTAGCCGGGTGGGTAGGTAGGTAGGTAGGTAGGTAGGCAGGTAGCCGGGTGGGTGGGTAGCTATCCGGGTGAGGGGCCCGACACCTATCCTCCCCCCCTACCTCACCTCGGGGGGCCCCCCTCCCGATATGCGCGGCGGGAGAGCGGTAAATACAGGAAGTCTCCAGGGCTCCAGGCAGGCGCTAGAGGCTCAGCCGCTTGGTCTCCAATATGTCTCCAACTCTGCATACTGCTCGCTACTTCCTGGTTTAGTAGCGAGCCGTATATAGAGTTGGAGACATCGGAGACCAAGCGGCCGCTGAGCCTCTAGCGCCTGCCTGGAGCCCCGGAGACATCCCGTATTTGCCGCTCTTCCACCGCGCATACTGGGAGGGGGGCCCCCCGAGGGGAGGGAGGGAGGGAGGATAGGAGTCGGGGCCCCCCAGGGGAAAAAAAATATATATATATATATATAAAAATATATATATATATATACTTAATGGGCCCCTGAAGCAACGGAACTTCAGGGGCCCTCGTGCGGCGGCACGGCCTACACGGCCGTATGTCCGCCACTGTATGTATGTATAGATGAATACATACATACCTATATATCTTAATCTATATCTATCGAGAGAGAGAAAAATAAAGAGAGAGAGAGAGAGAGAGAGAGAGAGAGAGAGAAATAGAAAAAGAGAGGTATATATACATACATATATATATATACACATGTATGTATGTAAGCATGCATGCATGGATGTACAGATACATACATACATGCATGCATGCAGATATATATATATATATGTGTAGGTATGTATATATATATATATATATATATATATATATATATATATACAGATATATATATATGTGTAGGTATGTATATATGTAGGTATGTATATATGTAGGTATGTATGTATATTTTTTTGCAGGTATGTATGTATGTATGTAATCATACATGCATACATAACAAGATATATCCATACCTACATATATAGCTAGATACCTATATCTATATATATATATATATTTGTATATACATAGAGAGACAGAGAAACAGATATACATGCATACATAACATATATATAGACATGTATGTATGGATGATTGTATGTATGTATGTATGTATGTATGTACGCATAGATGTATGTACGCATAGATGTATGTATGCATAGATGTTTGTATGTATGCATAGATGTATGTATGCATATATGTATGTATGCATAGATGTATGTATGCATAGATGTACGTACGTATGTATGTATGTATGTATAGATGAATACATACATACATATATATCTTAATCTATATCTATCGAGAGAGAGAAAAAGAAAGAGACAGAGAAAGAGAGAGAGAGAGAGAGAGAGAGAGAGAGAGAGAGAGAGAGAGAGAGAGAGAGAGAGAGAGAAATAGTAAAAGAGAGGTATATATACATACATATATATACACATGTATGTATGTAAGCATGCATGCATGCATGGATGTACAGATACATACATACATGCATGCATGCAGAGATACATACCTAGATATATATATATATATATATATATATATATATTGATATATATATATATATATATATATATATATATATATATATATATATATATATATATATATATATATATATATATATATATATATATATATATATATATATGGAGAGATATATAGATAGATAGAGGTATGTATATATATATATATATATATATATATATATATATATATATATATATATATATATATAGCTATTTATATACATAGATCTATGTATACACAGAAAGTTCCACCCCCATTTGGAAACTCACTTCTTGCATAGTTCACGAAACCCATCTTGGTGAGGCCAGCATACAGTAGAGTGGCCCTTCTTGGCTCAAGCGTGGTAAGGATGCCACGGCCGTTGGGTTGGGTATGGTGTAGCGCTGATGTATGAATGTTCCTACGCAGTGCAGTGCCCGATGCGTACTTTACCGCGTAGTGCCCATTACCTTATACTGTGCACTGCGTGTGTAAAATGTGTACAATTTCGCATGGCCCAGTGCACAGCGCACAAACATTGTGTTGCGAGCAAAAACAACCCACGCAGTACAACGACCGGCTGGGCTGCTACGCTACACGCGCTTTGATGAATCAGGCTCTGAGGTCATGATTCACAACAATGCGCCTCTTTCACCCAAAGCGCTTTGGTCAATCAGGCACATAGGTCATGATTAAAAAGTATGTGCCTGCTTTTTACCAAACTATAATTGTAAGCATACTGTGTTGGATCACACCGTTTGGAAAATCAGGCACACAGGTCATGATTAAAAAGTATGTGCCTGCTTTACCAAACTATAATTGTAAGCATACTGTGTTGGATCACATCGTTTGGAGAACAACAATTTGGAAATTTGGAAAAACATCATTATTAAGAAAAATGTGCCTTCAATTCAGACAAATTTTAATTTTTATGAAACAGGGAAAAAAAACAGGACCATTAGCACTTCCAAACACAAACAACGCGATGTATGATACAATTGTTCAAACAATCATAGCTGCTTGCCACGTGACAGCCCCATCACCCATAAAGTAACGAACATATTGATCTCTATTCTCCTGCAAGGAAGCACAGGTCCGAACCGGTGCCGAGGGGGGAATGTCTGCAAGGGCCGAAGGTTCTGAACGCCAGGCTCCTGGAATTATCACCCCAGTATTTAAGTCCTCAAAGTCCACGGATTGGGGCGGCATGTAGCCAGCGGCATTGTTCCGGCGTAGAAAATTGTGCAAAAGACAGCATGCAAACACTATTTTTTCAACTTTCGCTGGGGCTACATTCATACAAGTATGAAAGATGCGAAAGCGCTGTGCCATAATTCCAAAAGCGTTCTCAACAACCCTCCTTGCCCGTGACAAGCGGTAGTTAAAGATCTTCCGTTGTTCCGTCAACCCCCGGAATGGGAATGGCCTTAGCATGTTTTCACCTAAGGCAAATGCCTCATCAGCTACAAAATTAAAGTTGAGACCATGCACGGTTTGATCATTGTTTGGCAAACGCAGTAGTTTATCCTTCAGCCTTCGACCGAATACGGTGCGTTCAAGAACTCCGCCATCTGACATGCGTCCCGGCTTCCCAACATCGACCATCACAAACTCATACTTTGCATTAGCCACCGCCATCAAGATGATGCTGAAGAAGCCTTTATAATTGTAGTACATAGATCCAGATTTTGCTGGAGCCGCGATCCGCACATGTTTGCCATCTAGGGCTCCTCCGCAGTTTGGAAACTGCCACAAGTCCTGGAACTGTGTGGCCACAAGATTCCATTCCTCTGGGGTGTTTGGCAGCTGAGGAAAGTAAAAGAAATGATTATTTTCAAAAACGTTGGCAATTCTTTTCATATACAACGTGAAACACCAGATGAGCTTGATTCATCAAACCGCGGTAGACGTTACCTTCCGAGCGCTAGCACCTACCACATAGTGCCCCCTCCCGCTGCGCGGACTAAGCTGTCTGCGCGTGTTGGGGCCAATAATTTGTATAGCCGCAACAGGCGCTGACAGCTCAGTACAAATGGGGGGGCACCATGTGGTACCTGCTATCGCTCGGTACCGTCGAACGCGTTTAGATGAATCAAGCACGATTAGTAATTCAATACACACCCCCCTATTAAAGGAATAGTGTTTATTTACAGACAGCTGACCTGAGTGTGCTCAGGTAGCTGACCTGAGTGTGCTCAGACATTTCACAGCGGTACGTTGTTTTACACGCATACTGCCCATTCATTTCTATTGGGCACTATGCGCCTAAATGACACATCGAATGGTCCGTATTTCTCAATAAATTTACATGCCTGCTTAGCGCACTTTCGTGAATCAGGCCCCTAAAAGCCAGGGCAATCAGCCTAGCCCCATTCGCACCGCTAGCCGGATGACCTTACTCCTTTTTGGCATGCCGGGAAGGGGGCACCTCAAAGGCCCCCTCCCCCGCGACCCCTCCTCTCTACAAAGCCCGAGATGCACACTTTGTGCAATCAGTATAATTGAAATACAGTTTTCATCACCAGTAAAACGCACAATTAGCAAAAAAAAGGAACAAACACTTAAAACCTCGCCCTCATGATATGAATAGCAGGCTTCATTGAATTGACCTATGTTCACAAACACGAGGTGATGTGGACAGTGGCCCAGGAGAGGACTACAGCAAAAAGGTATTGGATAGGGTTGTATAAAATAAAAAACACTTACCCGCATATAATCTCGCACAAGAACATCGATAATTGCCTGGCATGTCTCAGGGATAATCCGTCCGAGTGCCTGCGCGGAAATCGCCATCGAAAACTTCAAATCCTCGTAAGTACGACCCGTGGCAAGGAAGCGCAGGGTGACGGCAAGGCGCTCCTCTGGTGTAATGGCTTGACGCATCCTCGTATCCTGCTTTGCAATGTACGGACTTACTTTCTCCAGCAGACACTGGAAATTTGCATTGGACATGCGGAGGTAATTACGAAAGTCCTCTGGGTTATTTACCCGCAGTTCATTCAATAAACTCACATCAGAGTATCTGTCCCGCTGTAGAAGCCAGTTTTTGCTCCACACTATCCTTTTCCGTTTCCTTTTGCGCCTGTTCTCTAAACTTTGTGCCAGGCATACAGCTCCAACGAGTGTTTCCGCATCCCAGTCGCTCAAATCCATCGTGCTATGATCAAAAATTCCTTCTACAGAGAGCAGAGTACCTTTGTAACCACACTGGAAGCAGACTGAAGCAGACTGAAAACCACGAGGCACAAGGCATACAATAGAAGAATAGAACAATACAACAAAAGGAATTCCAAAACTACAAACGCCCCTGCAGTAAACCCCACCCTTGTACAAACCCCCCTCTAGCTTTGCATACTCGATCGGACATGAATCAGATGCATTCTGAAGAAGTCGATGGTTAATTTCGATAGCGTCAAACGCGATCGAACGGCAATGAATCGGCAAGAAAATGGCCACGTATTCGATTCCTTTCAGAGCGATTCTACGAATTTTTAAGATCGATCGAGGCATCGATCTGTGCACAATCGTCAAGTGTATGAACATGCTTTGCTGTTATTTGATGTACCTATTAACAAGGCTGAGCAGTAGCTGCTGGGATCTAATATGTATTGAGTCAGCTATATCTGTTGCTGTTCATGACCAGAACTTGACATTGTTTTCATTGCAGCTTCAAAGGATATTTTTTATTTTAAGCTAATGGCAAACTCATTTTGGTTGAATAACATTAAGATCCATTATTGGTGTTATAGTCGTAGTCATTTTACAGAACACATTGACAGCTAACATCAGAGACCTCAACAGCTGAAAGTCCTGTCCATAGTTCTACAAATACACACACACACACACACTATAGACAGGGTAGAGAAGCTTCTAAGGGTGCAATGGTTAATTTGCATATATTCAGCAGTGGTGCTCTGGGAGACATCTCGAGCTCACTCCAACCTGAATTATCGCAAATTCTTTCTGTTTTAGGAAAGCAAATTTTTGTTTTTCTTAACATCTTAGTAAGGGGGCTTTTAGGACCATTGTAGTCCCTTACACACTCCAATGAGTTCTGGGTCACCATGAGCTTGCTGGTTAGTCTGTACCTCTCGGTTTACAAGCCCTACTCCATAGAGCCAAATTAATCCATGCCATGCACTGATGAGGATCAAACAATCCGAAACAGTCTGTATGCATGTTGGATTATTATGGCTCTGTACAATTTAACAAGCTGACACATCATTGCATTCCAGCGGTTCTGGAGGTGTGTTTAGCTTCTAAGGGTACAATGGTTAATTTGCATATATTCAGCAGTGATGCCCTGGGAGACATCTCGAGCTCACTCCAACCTGAATTATCGCAAATTCTTTCTGTTTTAGGAAAGCAAATTTTTGTTTATCTTATAATAAAAGTCAATATTTAAAACGTACAGTTTTTCTTATTCCATAATAGTTGACATAGCTTTGTTTACTTGTTTAAGTAAGTGTTACATAACTTTAACCATGGCTTGGAGATTGTATATTTGTGATTTTTAACCATTTAAGTAACTGCGGTCTCTGCCCCCTTAAGGACCAGAGACCGCTGGTACAAGAAACGGCGGAATACCGATGAATCGCCGCGCATACCCGCTGCAACTGCTGTCCACACCGCACGCTGGGAACCTCAGCCACCCACTCTGCCGTCTCTATGACGGCAGAGTTCCTGTGAGCCGGTCAGGAGCCGCTTTCATTGGCTCCTGACCCTGCCTATGAATGTAAGCCAATGGGAGCTGCTTACGTTGATAGGCAGGGTCAGGAGCCAATGAAATCGGCTCCTGACCCACTCACAGGGCTCTGCCGTTATAGAGACGGCAGAGCGAGTGAGCTGCGGCAGGAAGACAGCGGCGAGATTGTCAGGAGCGACGAAAGCGTTGAGAACGCACAGCGTCGGTGTATTGAAATCTACACCCTGGCAGCCAGATAGCCATCAAAAGAGGGTGTTATTAGCGTGGTCCTTAAGTAGTTAAAAAATGTAATTTCTTCAGTGGGATCACCCCCCTAGGATTATATCATAAAGGCACTTTTGAAATTGCCAGCGGTTTGAAAAGTATTCAAAAGTACTTACAGTGTGAACCAACTCTTAAAGGCCCGGGTACCTAAAGCGACACTATGGTCCCCAGTTTTACTTACCTGAGGCATCTTCCAGTCCCCTGTAGTTGTCCTGGTTCCTCGCCATCCTCAGCGCTGCTCCATTCAGCTGCCATCCCCCTATGGAATCTGGCCAGCTCTTGGACAGGCACAGCGGCTGAAGGGAGAAGAATGCTACATGAGCTCCTTTAGATATCTGTGTCGGACTACAAATGTGAGAATTATCATCACCACATCATTGTACATGGCTTTCATTGCTCTAGAGATTTGGAAATCCTGAAGACATCCTTCAAGATGTTCAAAACATAAGCACAAACCATGCAGAGAAAGACATATTCACAACGAAGTGGTTTACAACAGTATAGAATCAGAGTAACTAAGAATGGAATAGATCAGTTTAAAATGGCAAGGGTAGCAACTATGTTGTTTGTGCAAAGATATTTTTTTTGTTTTACACTATGAATGTGATATAAGATGGAGCAGATGTACGCAGGCAGTAGAACACACAACATTCTGTGATAGAAACAAGATCTTTGATGGACGGACCACCTACTCTGTGTCCACAGGAAAGAACTGGCTCTTGTGATAGTAGAAGCTGCTCCTGGTTCACATTATAAATGTGGGTTTATTGTAATAAACCTACACAGAGAACTGTATCTGGGGTCTTCTGATCTGCAAATGAAACAACCAAAATCATGATGATTTTGGCTCTAAAACACAGTTTTATCCATAGTTATGTTTGCTGTTAAGATAAGTACTGCTAAGCTGTGAAATTCTAGCTGACGACTATATTTTAAGAAACAGCTGGACATTCACCACTGCAGCTTGAAGACTGTATGTAGGCAGTACTAAAGGGTTTTTTATTAGTCATTTTCCCTTTTTTTCCACCAAATAATCTGGTCCACACTTCAATTTTCACATACCTCTTACTAGGGTAATCCTAGGAGGTTACATCTCTACTGCACGTCAACTGAAAGTGTACAAATGTAGGAAAGTGATAATGTTGCAAAATATTGGTGCTTGACATAAAACCTGCATGTTCTTCATGTCCTCCAGGTGTGCCCCTCCCCAATGTCTGGTATGTTAATTAGTACTTGGTATGTCAATCCAAAATTGTTACTAGATTATGTTAGAGAGAAGAAGTCACTTTACCCAATATGGGAAGAGAATAAACAATCAACCCACTTCTCTAATCAAGCACAGTCACTCAAGCAGCTAGGGAAAGCCCATGCAGACATCAGTTTTATATCAGATTGTTGGTTAAGCTAACTTCAAGTGGTTAGATTTGGTGATTTCCGATCTCTAAACATAATGGGCTTTAATCTATATTTATTTTATTTATATTTATTTTATACATCTATATACCAACCCATTTTTCAGTGTTCCACAGAGAACAATAAGCAATTCATGGTGGTTAAAATGGAGTCCGTTGCGCTTACAATACTGTAGAAGCATATGTAGCAGAAGCACAATTAATATACCAGTATGTTGTTGGGCTTAAGGTGGCCATACATGGTACAATTTTTAATTTTTTTTCGATTAGATAATTTAGTTCGATTATTCCGTTAGATCGAAAATAAAGATTTTTCCAGCTTGTCCGATCTGATTTTTCTCGAAAAAACGGGATAATTGTTCGAATTTCTTGATCGAAAAAAAAATATTTTCAACTTTCATTCGATTCAATCATTTAGATCGAATAAACGGGATAATCGAACGTTTTTATTGTACCATGTATGGCCACCATTAGGGAGGAAATCTGAAAAAGCCAGTAGTCAGGACAATCCTTCTGACCTCTCATCTGGAAGTTGATGAGAGAGAAATCAGGTGAGCTGCAAAGTCTCTGTTCACAATATTAGGCATACTAAGTCTAAAGCCCCTTTCATTATTATACAGTAGTGTCAAGATGACTGAGCTCTTTGGCATCAGATAACTTTTTTTTTTTACTTTAGCATTCTATAAACGTTCTAAAACAGGCATTTAAAAAAAATACAATTATCCTACTCCATTGTACATTTCAGGCATTAGGAAATTCTTTTTAGGGTTGCATAAAATAAAATATATACCAAAACATAATTTATGAATAGGAGGTCATTTTGTTGACACAAAACAATAACATGGATCTCACAAACACTGTAGCGTTCTATTTGTGTAAACTCAACATGTTCCTAATTTATTTACATTGTACTTGTAATGTGGCCTTTCACCAAGCCATCATACATGGTAAAACTACTTGGCTAAATCCCTTTATTATTGTTTAATGTGTTATAGTCATAAACATTAGTTCAAGGCTCTGTTTTGTTAGCCAGAATTTGTTATAAGATGTGGAGTTTGGTGAAGTATTGTCATTGGTTTTATACTGCATTTATAGTTTTATACAACTTAAAGTTTATCAAGAAAAAGTTATAGACCCCTGTAAAACCGATAGACTTAGGCTATCATTCATAAAGCATTCCCACATGCGGAAATGCTGAAAACAGCTCACTTTACCAACCACTTTGCAAAATGTGTATTCATAAAGGCTGTTTCCGCATGAAAAGCTGGCAGAGCGATAAATTACCTCCTTGTGCGGTGATTATCTAGAAAAAGTAACAAAATGTTAATTCATAAACATTAGAGCAAGCGGTATGCGGACGGGGAATACTGCTTCTTAGGAAGTAGCGATAAGCATGCGGAATACATGCAAGTGAATGGAGACAACCCTCCCAAGCAGCAGCAGCGAGAGCAGCGCATGGAGGGACTCAGGCAGCTTCTCTGTCTCCGCAAGCCTACCACCAGCCTACTGCCAGCCTTTTTCTGGAAATCTCCGCACTTGTATCGCAACTGGCAACATTTTTATGAATGACCACCCAGAAGTCTAAACTACCAAAAGCGGTTTTCTCCCGCACGGATTTTTGTTACCGACCACACTTTTATGAATGATAGCCTTTATATGATCATCTCCCAATAGCTTAATTTACTTCTGCCTTTTTTACTGTCTAACCATTTTAAGTTTTGAGTTCTACAGGATCACAAACCAAAATGTGTTAATTTAGTACAAACACCAGCTACATATAACTGCTCTCAGTTCCTGCTGTTGCCTAGTGCCTACACACATCCAAAAATTGCCCAATTTTACAACCTCACTATAGTATGAGGGCCAACAGATTTTGTGTAGGTAATCTCTCATGGAAGTGCTAACACTGGCCAGTCATTGGCCAATCAAAATTGGATGTGAGTACCAGGCTTTATTTTAATATATTGTTACTTGAAAGAATACCTTCTGATTTGAACAAATTTGAGCACTATTCAACAAGTTACATTTAACTTTAACGCCCAATAAAAGTATAGTAGTATGACGATATAAAATCATGAAGTAAGGGTGAATTTACACTACACTCATCCTCAACTGTCAGCGTTTTTTTGCATACCATTGCAGATGTTAAATGCATTAGAATGAACAGTCAATTTAAAATGAATGGGTTGTTTCCCTCTGACAGAAGGTTGTCTCTTTCTGGACATTGCTGCTGGCATGCATTGATGAACATTGCACGGCATGAAGAATGTGAGCGTTACATCACATATGAACACACACAGGTCCAGAAAATCTGTGCACATCCATGCATTGATGAACACTGCATGGCATATAGAATGTGAGCGGTACATCACATATGAACACATGCAGGTCCAGAAAATCTGTGCGCATTCATGCATTGATGAACACTGCATGGCATATAGAATGTGAGCTGTACATCACAAATGAACACATGCAGGTCCAGAAAATCTGTGCACATCCATGCATTGATGAACACTGCATGGCATATAGAATGTGAGCTGTACATCACATATGCACACATGCAGGTCCAGAAAATCTGTGCACATCCATGCATTGATGAACACTGCATGGCATATAGAATGTGAGCGGTACATCACAAATGAACACATGCAAGTCCAGAAAATCTGTGCGCATCCATGCATTGATGAACACTGCATGGCATATAGAATGTGAGCGGTACATCACAAATGAACACATGCAAGTCCAGAAAATCTGTGCGCATCCATGCATTGATGAACATTGCATGGCATGAAGAATTTGGGCATGATTCACAAAGCCGTGCTAACTGTTTAGCACGGGTGTGCTAAACAGTTAGCTCGTAAAGTGTCGTTAGCAGACTTTTGCGCGCGAAAAAGTGCCGCGATTCGCGCAATCGCGGACTTTTGCGCTCGCAAATTGCTGCTGCCGCCCAGTATAGATTAGATTAGGTAGCTGCCCTCCAGTATAGGTTAGATAGGTAGCTGCCCCCCAGTATTAGGTAGGTAGGTGCCCCCCTAATGGAGGGGAGAGCCGCAGCCGCGGTGAGGGCAGCCAGACCTCTCCCTCCCTTCCTTTCCCCGGGCTGCCCTCCATGCTCACCCCTCGGAGTGCAGAGTAATGCACAGGGAAGCGCCATACACAGCTACTCACCTACCTGGATCCAATCGCCGCTCACTCGCCGCCTGTCTCCTCTCCTGCATAGACGCTGATACACATGCTGCTTCCTGCTAAACAGGAAGCAGCGTGTGTATCAGCGGCTGGGCAGAGGAGGAGAGGACGTCAGGATGTGTGCTCCTAATCCATTGATAGGTTTGATGAAATGAATGTGTTTGCATGTCTGCACTATGCATGTTACAGGGCCAGAGTTAGGACACCTATGTTTACCTGGGTACTTCTGCGCAGTATAGGTGACTAAGCATAAGAATGCATTCTTCTGTGAACTAAGACCCCGGCTTTTAACTTAGCTGTAGGGATAACCGTTGTGCCTGGATGAGTGAATCTGTGAATGCATTTGTTTGAACATTTGCATGCGAGAGTACGAAGGGTTAATAGAAATTTGGGCAGAGGAGGAGACCAGCGGCGAGTGAGCGGTGATTGGAACCAGGTAGGTGAGTAGCTGTGTATGGCGCTTCCCTGCGCATTACTCTGCTCTCCGAGGGGTGAGCATGGAGGGCAGCCCGGGGAGAGGAAGGGAGGGAGAGGTCAGGCTGCCCTCACTGCGGCTGCGGCTCTCCCCTCCAATACAGCGCACCCCCTCTAGGGTGGCTGGGGTCACCCCACCTGGTGCGGGTCACACCCCCCGCACCCTCGTAACGACGCTTATGGATGTAGTTGTACAGGGATACATTTTATACATGATATGTATTTGCAAATGTTTGTCATGTAAAACATTTTAATTCAAGGTGTTCTAAAAGTCTATACTTTTTTATCTGCAGTTTTATAATAAGTTCTTTGTTTATTGACAATATGTGAGAGAATAGACTTTGTGTCTCCATAGTATAATGAAAATCACATTATGTATAATTTCTAGCCTTGGCATCTAAATGCAACTTCAGTATAGAGGAAGGCTATTATGTCTGTACAGTGTGTATAGTTGAAATGCACTGTGTGTTGTGTGTATTAGTTGAAATGCACTTAGAATATTATTATTTTTAATTTTTAAAGCACCAATATATGATCATCTGTAACGAACGGTACGCACACACATACAATTTTGATTGGCCAATTTTACCACTTCCATGTAGTGGGAGGGCCGACTGGTTTTGAACACTATGAAGACTTGTGTAGGTAAGCTCTTGTATCACATGAAAGTAGTTAAATCAGTTATTCATTGGCCAGTTGAAATTGCATGTGTGTATGTATCCTAAGAGATTTCATAAATATAGATATAGCAGATATAATAATACATAACAGTTAAAGAGATGACAGCAGCTGGAAGAGATAAAAGTTAGCTGCTAATTTAATAGTTACATAGTTATTTGGGTTGAAAAAAAGACATACGTCCATCGAGTTCAACCAGGAAATAAAGTAAAACACCAGCCTGCTCCCTCACATATCCCTGTTGATCCAGAGGAAGGCGAAAAATACTTGCAAGCATGGTCCAATCAGCCCCAAAAGGAAAATAAATTATTTGCGACTCCAGATGGCAATCAAATAAAATCCCTGGATCAACACCGCTGGGCATTACCTAGTAATTATAGCCATGGATGTCTTTCAACGCAAGGAAAGCATCTATGCCCCCTTTAAAGGGACTCCAAGCAGTAAATAAAATCAAAACCTGAACTTACCTGGAGCTTTCTCCAGCCCACCGTAGGTCAGGAGGTCCCTCGGCGTCCTTCTGGCTCTTCTCCCAGGCCCTGCTCAGAAATGGGCCCAGTGTCACCGGGAGCCGAGTGTCGGGCTCCTTCTTCCAGAAAGACGGCGTCAGTCGTCACCACGCCGGCCACCTCGCATCATTACGGCGGCCGACATGACAGTACTGCGCATGCGCGGTTTAATCACGCATGCACCGTACTGTCACGCTGGCCGCCGTGATGACGAGAGGCGGCCGGCGTGGTGACGACTGACTTCATCTTTCCGGAAGAAGGAGCCAGACACTTGGGCCCAGTGTCGCCGGGAGCTGTCGGGAGCCATTTCTGAGCAGGGCCTGGGAGAAGAGCCAGAAGGATGCCGAGGGACCTCCCGACCTACGGTGGGCTGGAGAACGCCCCAGGTAAGTTCAGATTTTGATTTTATTTACTGCTCGGAGTCCCTTTAAATGCAGATATAGAATTTGCCATAACTACTTCCTGTGGCAATGCATTCCACATTTTAATCACCCTTACTGTAAAGAACCCTTTCCTAAATCAATGGATAAAACGTTTTTCCTCCATGCGCAAATCATGTCCCCTAGTCCTTTGTAAATGCCTAGGGATAAAAAGCTCATTTGCAAAGCTTTTACATTGCCCTCTGACATATTTATACAGGTTAATTAGATCCCCTCTAAGCCGTCTTTTCTCCAGACTAAATAAACTCAGTTTATCTAACCTTTCTTGGTAAGTGAGACCTCCCATCCCTCGTATCAATTTTGTTGCTCGTCTCTGCACCTGCTCTTAAGGTCCATACTCACGGGGGACGGCCGTCGCCGCAACCGCGTGGCATGCGCATGTTGCGGCGACAGTTCGCCCGTGTGTATGACGCGCGCGCCCCAAACCATCGCCTGTCAGAGCTGTCGCCAGGCGATTGACATGTTCAATTGCCGGCTACAGCCGTCGCCGCAACCTCGCCGGAACTGTCGCTAGTCCCGCATGTGTATGCGGGCTAGCGGCAGCTACCCACACACAGCACACGGAGCTTCCGGCGGGGGGGAGGAACCTCGGCGACAGCTTCCGCCGCATCGCTAATCCCTCTGCTGCCGTGTGGATGCAGAGGGACTTGGCGACGAGCTGTTGCCGAACTGTCGACGAACTGTCGCGCACACGCTCCCGTGTGCAGCGACAGCTACAATTGTCCCCCCGTCAGTACTTAGCTTTAAACTGCAATATCTTTCCTGTAATGTGGTGCCCAGAACTGAATTCCATATTCCAGACGTGGCCTTACTTAAGAGTTAAACAGGGGCAATATTATGCTAGCATCTTGAGTTTTCATTTCCCTTTTAATGCATCCCAAAATGTTATTAGCTTTAGCTGCAGTGACATGGCATTGAATATGATTATTTAACTTGTTGTCGATGATTACTCCTAAGTCCTTCTCCAAGTTTGATGTCCCCATCTGTATCCCATTTATTTTGTATGGTGCTAGACCATTGGTACGACCAAAATGCATGACTTCACATTTTTCAACATTGAATTTCATCTGCCTTTTATGTGCCCATATAGCCATCCTATCCAGATCCTTTTGCAATACAGTATGTCACTATCTTCCTGAGAGTTGATAATTCTGCACAATTGTGTATCATCTGCAAAAATAACAACATTGCTTACTACTGCATCTACTAGGTCATAATAAATAAATTGAAGAGCACTGGACCCAGTACTGACCACTGTGGGACCCCACTGCTAACAGTCACTCATTTTGAATAAGATCCATTGACCACAACTCTTTGTTTTCTGTCCATTAGCCAGTTCCCAATCTATGCACACAGACTCTTCCCCAGTCTTTGCATCCTCAACTTTTGCACCAGACTTTTGTGTCGAAGACCTTCGACCTTGCAGTTTTTTTAATGGGGTGCTGTTATTAGGGGACTGATCAGTTATTGTGGTCCTGTCTACTACTAGGGGCTTTTTGGTGTGTGGTCTGTCATGTGGTGCTGTTTTTACTGGGAGTTCTGACCCGAGGGTCTTGCTCTTATTGTAGCCTGTCTGAGGGCTGGTCTTTTTTGGGGGGAAATGCTGCCTAATCATGTTATTTAGGAGAGATGCATGTGATATTTTGAGGACATCCTTCCTAGTAATTTTTTAGGGGATACGCCATTGACAATTTGGGGGGGGGGGGGGGAGAACTTGTATACATTGACCTATTAATATGGTATAACACATTATGGCATATTGCTACATGCCACATTTACTGGCCATGTATCACTTTAGGTTGAACACTTACCCCCACCCCCTTTCCCTCTAAGGCACAGTTTCAGTGCTTGCCCCCAGCATACAGCATGACTAGCAGTAATTAACTTTTCAAATGTACAACAAAATGTTTCTGTTATACTACCAGCAGAAAGTCTATCTTATGTATGATCTCTGGTGTACTTTTGTGCATAAAATGAAAGATGTGATTTTTTTTTCTTAATACTCTTATCCACCTACACCTCAGGACATTACATGCTAATGTTATTTCTAATCTTACCTGGTTTTAATAAAGCCCCCTTACTTTTTTCTCTGTCATCACTTTTTTCTTTGTAAACATATAAGATGTACAGAATAACTATTTGTCTGGGAAAAGAGATGTGTTTGAGCTCTGTAACAAAATACTGAATAGTAGAAGTTATTGCCTGAAGAGTTTCTAGAAAATTAGGAAGAGGCATTTAATATGGTAGCTGGTAAATCGGTTACAGAGCGAATAGACTCAAAGAGATCTCAATAGCATTGCAGCTTAGACATCCAAATTGGGTGTGTAACCCGGTGCTGTAGATTTGATGACAGACTTGAATGTGTGGCCTTGCAAACGAGCAGTCTCTGGAATCAGCATTGAGATTCCAGACTTTGCTCAATGTAAGGTGAGAGTTTTGGAAATTCTTTAGCACTCGATGGGGTTGCTTTAGTTTTCATTATCCGAACGGACATCTACAAACACAGACACAAACAAGGAACTGTGGACTTTTGGAAAAAGGCATGTTGGTCGATGTTGAGCAGTTTCATTGTTGCAAACATTCTGACCATAAAGTCTGACTGTTAATACATTGTTAGGCATTACATAGATATTCTTCTTTTTTGTTTTTCTGCCTTCTTGAAATGTTTTTTTTTTTTTTGCATTTTTCTTTGTCTATCAATATTTTCTTAAAGCCAATCTAATTAGAGATGTCGCGAACCTCCGATTTTAGGTTTGCGAACCTTTTTCGCGAACCTCCGCGAAAGGTTCGGTTCGCGAAAAAGTTCGCGAACCGCAATAGACTTCAATGGGGAGGCGAACTTTGAAAATTTTAAAAACTTTTACCGGCTGGAAAAATGATAGAAAACATGTTTCAAGAACTCTAATACCTGGAGGCACACCTGATTGAGTGAAATACACATCACTGCTGGAGGACCCGCCCTCCCTCCTCCAAGCAAGGTCCTTATACCATTTGACTCAGTACACTAATTAGTTATGGGACAGCTGCTACACACTCTGCTAGGGAGATTTTAATTAGGCTCTTGTGGGTCTCCTCCCACCTCCCTCCTCCCTCTGGCTTACTGAACAGACAGAGCTGAGATTTGAACTCTGGTCTCCTGTGTCAGAGGCAGAGCCCTTAAACATTACACCATGCAGCCACTGCTTACAGATATGTAGCCAGACATGGCCTTGTCTTTTGTGTTCAACAGTTGTCCAAAGAGAACCCCAGATAGCCAGGTAGATTCATCTCTCTCTCTCTCTCTCTCTCTCTCTCTCTCTCTCTCTCTCTCTTTCTCTCTCTCTCTCTCTCTCTCTCTCTCTCTAGTAGGGATGGTCACCGCTTTCCGCGGAATTGTATTTTTGAGCATAAATAGATTGAGCATAAATGGTACATGCTAGGCTGGCTTCAGCATGTAGTGTTGGTGAGAGAGAGAGAGAGAGAGAGATATGAATCGGGGGAAGCCCTCCAGGAAATCCCGTTCTTGGAACGGGATTTCCTGATCGGAGATCGCCGAAGGCGATCGAAGCGGGCGGGGGATGCCGCTGAGCAGCGGCTATCATGTAGCGAGCCCTGGGCTCGCTACATGATTTAAAAAAAAACAAAAAACTGCTGCGCTGCCTCCTGGCGGAATTTTTCATACCGCCAGGAGGGTTAATGTTATCTGTTTTTGTTTCAGTACATTTTATTGAGTCATCCACAGGCAATATAACACATACATATATCATACTATAGACTACATTGAGCAATTGGACATCAGAGGTAATTATCCAATATCTTTTACATAAAAGACAAAAAAGAGAGAGCGCTCTATGAAAGATATGTCGGTCTGTATTTTGTCCTGTCACTCGCTCTTTTTTGTCTTTTATCTACACCAGTGGTCCTCAAACTAAGGCCCGTGGGCCGAATGTAGCCCCCTGAGGCTTTTTTACCGCCCCCCCCCCCCCACACACACACACACAAGATGTATTATAGATGGGGTCAGCTACATCTTTAAATATTGGTGGTCCGCATATAGAATGAAGCCAGAAAGCAGTAATTCGCTGGTTTCCAATTAAATTCCACATCAGGTGACACTGCTGTCCAATTGGACTGCCGGTCTTCACCGGGGTATGCTTTACTGTCTGGCCCGCAAAGACTTCTACATCATTTTATGTATACTCCGGCCCCCCAGCAGTCTGAAGTATGTTGACCCGGCCCTCGACCCAAAACGTTTGGGGACCCATGATCTACATAGTGGAATATAGAGCTGCCTATATTGGGACTGCCTGATCGCACCTCTAGGGGATCTTTCCAAATCTCATACAATTGCCAATGTCTTTTACATGACATACATAGGCTCTTAATGTTACTTTTTATCCTGCAGCCAAACAAACACAATTTTCTACGCTTGCCAAATGATTTTTTTTGTAACCCTGACACACAATCTTCTGTTTGGTGTACAGGATGCCCAAGAATTTTTTCTTTTGTTTCCTCTTGTAAGATTGGGTCAGGAGGCAAGTAACATTTCTGTATCGCTATGCAAAAGGCTTATATGTTCTGTATGTGTTCAATCTGTATGGGGAAAGAGGATGCACATTCAAATGACAGAGTGCCATATTACTACTGTATCAGGGAAATCTTTACATTCTTAAAGGACACCTGAAGTGAGAGGGATGTGGAAACTGCTATATTTATTCCTTATAAACCATTTCAGTTGCCTGGTGTCAGAACAGTTCTTTCATGCATCAGTAGTATCTAAACCGCACACCTGAAATAAGCATGCCACTAATCTAGTCAGCCTTCAGTCAGAAACAATTGATCTGCATGCTTGTTTGGGGTCTATGGCTAAAAGTATTAGAGGTAGAACATTAGCTGGACAGACTGGCAATTTGTATTGTTTTAAAGGAAATAAATATGGCAGCCTCCATATTCCTCTCACTTCAGGTGTCCTTTACATTTATCACAGGTGGCTACATCCTTACTGCTGGCAAGGCGCATCACTGTGGAATTTTTGTGTGTTTCCAAGTGAGCAGGAACAAGAGCTGTTCTCCCCGAGTGATCTGAGGCAGGAGGCTGTCTGATATTATAGTCTAGGCTAAGCAATACTGGGAAGGTGGGATTACATATCAATATACTGCAATATATAGACATAGGAAGTGTTTCTGATGCTAAAACCAGGTTAATTCACATACAATTGTGTATCCTGAATAGCGTACATGTTGTTGTTGCAGATCCTCTTTAAGGGCTCAGCCTCACTATAAGCGCTTTCCTGAGCGCTTGTAATTAATTAGCACTTTCTGAGCGCTTTTAAAAAATCGCTCCCATTCACTTTCATTAAAATCACGTACAAAATTGATTTTTCACGGACACGATCATGGTGATTTATAATGCGATTTTTACCACGATTTTAATGAAAGTGAATGGTGGCGATTTTTAAAAAGTGCTCAGAAAGCGCTAATCAATCACAAAGCACTCAGAAAAGCGTGTATAGTGTGGCTGAGCCCTAAGAAAAGACCAAGCTAATGTATCACAAACCTTTAGTAGTCACCTTAAAGGTGTGTGGTGACTTTTACTTTGTTTCTGGTTTTTGTGTGCCAAAGAAGTAGGTGGAATTATATGTATAAGTACAACTACCCTTTGAAATATCGCTTGCAAAGATTTTAACCGGTTCAGCGCCGCAGTGCCGAAAATCTCATGCATCCGAGCAACGTTCACCTCCCATTCATTCGCCTATAACTTTATTGCTACTTATCACAATGAATTGATCTATAGCTTGTTTTTTCCGCCACCAATTAGGCTTTCTGTGGGTGATACATTTTGCTAAGAGCCACTTTACTGTAAATGCATTTTAACAGGAAGAATAAGAAAAAAACGGAAAAAAATTATTATTTCTCAATTTTTGGCTATTATAGTTTGAAATTAATATACGCTACCGTAATTAAAACGCATGTATTTTATTTGCCCATCTGTCCCGGTTATTACACCATTTAAACGATGTCCCTATCACAATTTATGGTGCCGATATTTCATTTAGAAATAAAGGTGCATTTTTTCAATTTGCGTCCATCACTATTTATAAGCTTATAATTTTAAATAATATAATAACATATTCTCTTGACATGCATATTTAAAAAGTTCAGACCCTTGGGTAACTATTTATGTTGTTTTTGTTTTTTTTTTTAATTGTTTTTTTTTTTTTTTTTATAAAAAAAGTGTATGTGGGTAATTTTTGGTGTGGGAGGGAAACTGCTAATTTTAAATGTAAAATAATGTTTTTTTTTAATCAAAAATGTATGTGGGTGCAGTTTACTATTTGGCCACAAGATGGCCACAGTGAAAAAAGTCCTAGATGCGAACCAGCTCGCATCTAGGAACTAACATGCTGAGGAGTTGTTTCCTGGGGGCAGAAATACCGCGCTCTCTGGAGAGAAAGCGTCGGTATTTCTGCGGGGAAGTTAGATCGGTGAATGGGAATTATATTCCCATTCATTGATCGGGGGGCTAGCGGCGGGCAGCGGGAGCGCGCGCGGGGGCGCGCCCGATCGCGCGTACGAGCCGGCGGCAGCACCAGTGCCTATCTGGACGAGGAAGCTCGTCCAGATAGGCCGAACTGGTTAAGATATATCTGCTAAAGCAGGCTTTCTCAACCAGGGTTCCCTGGAACCCCAGGGTTCCTTGAGGACTCTGCAGGGGTTCCTTGGCATTTTACCCCATCGTGGGGGAAGTATAATAGAGCACACTATAATAGGTGGTACTGTAACAAGAAGCACTAAATTGGGGGGTCTTGGAGACAGTATAATGAGTGGCAGTGTAATAGAAGATAGTGAAATTAGCAGCCTAACCTACTTAAAGACCATGCCTCCTGAAAAAAAAATCTAGGGGTTCCTCAAGACCAAAAAATTGTTTGCAGGGGTTCCTTGAGATCCAAAAGTTATTTACAGGGTTCCTCCAAGGTAAAAAGGTTGAGAAAGGCTGTGCTAGAGGTTATGATTTTTTTGCGTACGTTAAAAAGGGGCGCTGGGAAAAAAGGGCGCGGGGTTTTAAACGATAAACATGGATAACGTTTAAAAATATAATGTACTATATTTCGTTTAAAAATAATGTTTTATAAAGTTATAAATCATTAAATAATGTGCATGAAATTGGCAATTGTGAAAACGTTAATCTTCCGTTTAAAAAGTGAAACGTATAATAACGTTTAAAAAAAATAGTAAGTAACCCTCCCTGTACCTACCCCTAACCCCTAGACCCCCGTGTTGGTGCCTAAACCTAAGACCCCCCTGGTGGTGCCTAAACCTAAGACTCCCCTGATGGTGCCTAAACCTAAGACTCCCCTGGTGGTGCCTAAACCTAAGACCCCCCTGTTGGTGCCTAAACCTAAGACCCCCCTGGTGGTGCCTAAACCTAAGACTCCCCTGATGGTGCCTAAACCTAAGACTCCCCTGGTGGTGCCTAAACCTAAGACCCCCCTGTTGGTGCCTAAACCTAAGACCCCCCTGTTGGTGCCTAAACCTAAGACCCCCCTGTTGGTGCCTAAACCTAAGACCCCCCTGGTGGTGCCTAAACCTAAGACCCCCCTGTGATAAGCATTAATAACGTGTGAAAAAAATATTGTGCTGTTTTTCGTTTAAAAATAATGTTTTAAAAAAGATTGTACTGTTTTTCGTTTAAAAATAATGTTTAAAAAATTATAAATCATAAAATAATGTGTAATCATGAGAAGCAGTTATAAAACAGTAAAAGTCTCCGGGCGCCGCTTATAAAACGGTATTTTTCTCCGGCGCCCTTTTTTCCTGTCGGGCGCCCATTAAACGATATTTATTATGGGAGTGAATGGCGCGCCCGATTTGTCCACTTGCCTCAGGCGCCCGAATTTACTGTTACCGATTTTTTTTACTGACTTCCAACATTTTTCCTTTTTGTCTTATAATAAGAAAATTTCAGGTCTGCTAATATCCATCCTTGTATATGCCCTTCGCACAGTTCATATGAAGTACTTAATTGTTTAGGGAGGGCTGGTGCACTTTTATGGAATGACGGGTTCTAAATAATCAGTTTATGGAATGCCACCTCTAACATTACTTCTTTCCATTACTCATTGACGAACTTGACATTAACTTTGCCCTCTTGTAGCAAAGTCTAAATTAAATTATGCTATTCCAAAACATTAGAAATTAATAAAACGAGCAAAGATGGCAACATATTTCTAGTGGAAAATGAGCCTTAAGAATCTGGGACTGTACAAGGGAAGTAAGAACTAGTTTTGGCAGCTGTTTTAAGGTTCAGATGGACTTCCAAATGAAAAATGACCATCAACGTGCTGTGCCAGCTGGCACACTCTCACCGATTTCACAACAATCATAGAAGAAAAGGATGGACCATTTCTCTACAGTCGAAAAGTTGAATCAGAGATGAAAATTTGGCTAATCTCCTTATCAATTTCATAGCACTATAAATCAATTTGAAGAAACATCTGCTCATAAAAAAGATGTGTGAAAGATGTTGATCTCACTAACGTGCTTGATACAGATTTAATAGGCATGAAATTACTGACTTGTAAAAAGATTAGAACAAATAATTATTGATTAATTTAGTAAAGGGAGTCTGTCATGATTAAAAATTGAAGCAGTCAGTGGCTGCTGTGTTATTTTAGATGTTGCATGTTGTGTTTGTTATGCTATCCCCCCCCCCCCCCCCCCCAACACACTTTGTCAATAAGAAACAACTTTCCTAATCAATGTTTGCTATATATTTTCCAGCCAAGAAAGGTTGTAGATTGTAATATATTTTGAGTTGATTTAAAGCTTTTATTGCATTGACCATTTAAATTATTAAAACATTGCATAATAGACTGGAGCCTTTAAAGTAGACCTTTTCCATACTGGGCAGCTAAAATCCACATTTGTAGAAAATACTCAAAAAAATAAATATATATATATATATATATATATATATATATATATATATATATATATATATATATATATACAGGATCTTCTCAAAAAATGTGCTTATTGTGATAAAGTTCATTATTTTTTGTAATGTACTGATAAACATTAGACTTTCATATATTTTAGATTCAAATACACACAACTGAAGTAGTTCAAGCCTTTTATTGTTTTAATATTGATGATTTTGACATACAGCTCATGAAAACCCATATTTCCTATCTCAAAAAATTAGCATATTTCATCCGACCAATAAAAGAAAAGTGTTTTTAAAACAAAAAAAGTCAACCTTCAAATAGTTATGTTCAGTTATGCACTCAATACTTGGTCAGGAATCCTTTTGCAGAAATGACTGCTTCAATGCGGCGTGGCATGGAGGCAATCAGCCGGAGGCACTGCTCAGGTGTTATGGAGACCCAGGATGCATCGATAGCGGCCTTAAGCTCATCCAGAGTGTTGGGTCTTGTGTTTCTCAAGTTTCTCTTCACAATATCTCACAGATTATCTATGGGGTTCAGGTCAGGGGAGTTGGTAGACCAATTGAGCACAGTAATACCATGGTCAGTAAGCCATTTACCAGTGGTTTTGCACTGTGAGCAGGTGCCAGGTCGTGCTGAAAAATGAAATCTTCATCTCTATAAAGCTTTTCAGCAGATGGAAGCATGAAGTGCTCCAAAATCTCCTGATAGCTAGCTGCTTTGACCCTGCCCTTGATAAAACACAGTGGACCAACACCAGCAGCTGATATGGCACCCCAGACCATCACTAACTGTGGGTACTTGACACTGAACTTCAGGCATTTTGGCATTTCCCTCTCCCCAGTCTTCCTCCAGACTCTGGGACCTTGATTTCCGAATGACATGTAAAAGTTGCTTTCATCCGAAAAAGTACTTTGGATCACTGAGCAACAGTCCAGTGCTGCTTCTCTGTAGCCCAGGTCAGGCGCTTCTGCCGCTGTTTCTGGTTCAAAAGTGGGTTCATGCTTCCATCTGCTGAAAAGCTTTATGGAGATGAAGATTTCATTTTTCAGCACGACCTGGCACCTGCTCACAGTGCCAAAACCACTGGTAAATGGTTTACTGACCATGGTATTACTGTGCTCAATTGGCCTGCCAACTCTCCTGACCTGAACCCCATAGAGAATCTGTGGGATATTGTGAAGAGAAAGTTGAGAGACACAAGACCCAACACTCTGGATGAGCTTAAGGCCACTATTGAAGCATCCTGGGCCTCCATAACACCTGAGCAGTGCCACAGGCTGATTGCCTCCATGCCACGCCGCACTGAAGCAGTCATTTCTGCAAAAGGATTCCCGACCAAGTATTGAGTGCATAACTGAACATAATTATTTGAAGGTTGACTTTTTTTGTTTTAAAAACACTTTTCTTTTATTGGTCGGATGAAATATGCTAATTTTTTGAGATAAGAAATTTGGGTTTTCATGAGCTGTATGCCACAATCATCAATATTAAAACAATAAAAGGCTTGAACTACTTCAGTTGTAGCGTAATGAATCTAAAATATATGAAAGTCTAATGTTTATCAGTACATTACAGAAAATAATGAACTTTATCACATAATGCTAATTTTTTGAGAAGATCCTGTATATATATATATATATATATATATATATATATATATATATATATATATATATATATATATATATATATATATAAAAACATAATCATTTAAACTTTTCATATGTATTTTCTGAATAAAATAAATTGCTTATGTTTGTGGTTTTGTGGCACCACCATGGGTACAGGCATTTAGATTTCCTCTTGGATAGGGGCAAGCAAGTTTGCTAAAACCACATTTGACAGATTGAAAGAAAGCTTTAGATTTCTTCTTCTGTATCATTAAACTGTTAAGTTCAATTTATTTTTAACTTTTTTTGTGGTGAGGTATTCTCATGAGCCTACCTAGGTAGTGTCCCTCTGCACCAACAGAAGATACGTGTAACAGACACAAGAAGTATATGCTCTTATTTTGAAAAAAAAAACATATTAAAAAGTTTTTTCCATGGATAATGCCTTGTGTTATGAACATTTGGTGTATCATCAGACACACATGTCACGCTATAGCAAATGAGGAACATGGACTGTTAAAGAGGAACTCCAGTGAAAATAATGCAATAAAAAAAGTGCTTCATTTTTACAATAATTATGTATAAATGATTTAGTAAGTGTTTTCCCGTTGTAAAATCTTTCCTCTCCCCGATTTACATTCTGACATTTATTACATGGTGACATTTTTACTGTGGGCAGGCTATGTAGCTGCTGCTAGCTGTTTTGGCTGTTAGAGACAGCTGTAAACAGCTATTTCCTGTCTGTGAACCTTGTTACATTGTAACAAACTGCCAAAAGTACAGCGGTCCCAGAGCTTCTTGTGGGAGGGGTTTCAGCACAAAATCAGTCATACAGCGCCCCCTTATGGTCTGTTTGTGAAAAGCAATATATTTCTCATGTAAAAGGGGGTATCAGCTACTGATTGGGATAAAGTTCAATTCTTGGTTGGAGTTTCTCTTTAAGTGAAGACAGAAAGAGGAAGTATGGCGAGGCATTCAATGGAGCAGCAGTGGGCAGGGTATGGTGGAGAGCAATATGCTAGTTCAACGCTGTTGTTTAAAGATCTGTTGTGCCAGATCTTTAGATAAAACCAGGATGCAGCTCTACATGTGCTAGTTTTATGCTAGGCGCTAGAGGAAAATTGCCCAATGCCGTCATTTGGGGTCTTTCTGGCTGAGTTCCCTCCAGTGTGTGTTTAAGACTTTAAAAACAGCTCTGGATTTGTGATCCATGAAATTGCTAGATAGCACTTGTATCGCTGACTCAGTCTTCCATTCATTGCCAGTTGTTGTCCCATTCATTGCCAGTTGTTGTCCCATTCATTGCCAGTTGCTGTTGAGTAGAACAGCATCTCTGATGTCTCTTTTAAGGCTCGTACACACGCTTGACTAAAGTCGGCTGAGGGAGCCGATTACGTCTGCCTCAGCCGATAATCAAGAGCGGCGGATCAGCTCACCTCCCGTGATGGCCGATCCCATTGTCTAAACCACTCCCTCGCCCACTGTGTGATGTCACATACACACCACTTTGTCGTCCCTCCGCCTCCCCGCATAGCGTATTGTCAGCTACACAGCTGACTTGGCTCTGTGCAGCCAGGCCAGGCGATGTCTCACAGGGGGATCATTTCTGATCCCCAATGGGCAACATCCATCAAAAGTGTGTACACGCGTTTAATTCTTGCTAAACAGTGTGCTTGGTGGATAGTAGTTTCCTAGGAAATAAAAATGTTTATGTTACTTCATAGGGAAAGAGCAGTATGGCAGGATCTAATCTTTTAAAGATGAATTGTACATGTAATAATTTCTTGTGTGACGTTTCTAGTTGGCAGGTCGGACTCCTGTGTGTAAATGGCATAGGCTCAGGACAACCTGCAGAATATGGGTCTGTGTCAGACTGGTCCTTTTTGATTTGCAGAGAACAGCAGACTGTTGCCAAAACAATTCCAACCTGCTAACTCTCCTTTATGCTAGCTTAAATATTTCAATGCTGGGGTTTTCTTAAAGTTAGATAACGTAACCCCGTCCCCTTATTAGGCCATGTCATATGCTATGCTGCAGTTTCTTGAATGTATGCATGACCCCCCGGCTTTATTGTTTACAGTTTGCATACAGAAGCTTGAAGCATGCCCTGGTCTGACAAATGTCTGTTTTTGTTGTGACTGCATTTTTCTTGAATTCATTTGGAGTGAGTTTTAAAAACCTTGCTCAAACACCGTAAATCCATATGTTTAAAATAGGTTTACCACATAATGTTGTATGTGTTGTGCAGCTCTGGCACATTATCTCAGGGAACAAAACACGTCTGTTGCTCGGCTTTTTTTTTTTAAGACAGGTTTGCTAGATGGACTATATATACTGTACAGTGGGATGCAAAGGTTTGGACAACCTTGTTAATTGTCATGATTTTCCTGTATAAATCGTTGGTTGCTACGATAAAAAATGTCAGTTAAATATATCATATAGGAGACACACACAGTGATATTTGAGAAGTGAAATGAAGTTTATTGGATTTACAGAAAGTGCGCAATAATTGTTTAAATAAAATTAGGCAGGTGCATAAATTTGGGCACTGTTGTCATTTCCAAAACCCTTAGAACTAATTATTGGAACACAAATTGGCTTGGTAAGTTCAGTCGGATCAGTTCATTTTAGCGCGCGGCTCTGAGAGCCGAGCGCCGAAACTGGACGCCGTCATAGCAGCAATGCTATGATGCGCGCCCCACATAGTGGTAATTTGGGGCTCTAAATTACATCTCCCTCCGAGTTGCGACAACTCACAGTGGGAATAGTATTTAACGCCGCCTCTGAGTTTAGCGGCAGCGGGGAGAGCCGTCATTCGGCTCTACCCGTGCCGAACTGAGTGGCGGCGAGTTAATATGCACCCAAGTTCAGTGACCCCTGGCCTACATGCACAGGTGAATCTATTTAGGAGAAAGAGTATTTAAGGGGGTGAATTGTAAGTTTTCCTCCTCTTTTAATTTTCTCTGAAGAGTAGTAACATGGGGGTCTCAAAACAACTCTTAGATGACCCGAATTCAAAGATTTTTCACCATCATGGTTTAGGGGAAGGATACAGAAAGCTGTCTGTTTTCACAATTAGGAACATATTGAGGAAATAGAAGACCACAGGCTTAGTTCAAGTAAAGGCTCGTAGTGGCAAACTAAGAAAGATCTCAGATAAACAGAAGCAACGAATGGTGAGAACAGTCAGAGTCAACCCACAGACCAGCACCAAAGACCTACAACATCATCTTGCGGCAAATGTAGTCACTGCGCATCGTGCAACTATTCAGCACACTTTACACAAGGAGATGCTGTTTGCGAGAGTTATGCAGTGGACCCTATCCACAGCACAAACAGAGCCGCATGAGGTATGCTAAAGCACATTTGGACAAGCCAGCTTCATTTTGGAATAAGGTGCTGTGGACTGATGAAACTAAAATTGCATGGAGGAAAAACAACACAGCATTCCAAGAAAAACACCAGGTACCTACAGTAAAATATGGTGGTGGTTCCATCATGCTGTGGGGAACAGTACAAAGGAAGTAGTATAAAACTGTATTTTCACTTTCACTTTGTAAATTACGACAGGCATCTCAATGCTGGTGCTCATTCACTGCGGGCACTTAGATCGGCTTTGGAAACATAAGTTCCCATTCAATGATCAGTACTTTGCCGTAGGTGGATTGCAGGTGCAACAAGCTGCAAACAGTCAGATACGTGTATCTACGCCCCTGGTGCATAAGTGAAGTCTACAGGGGTGTAGATACATGATACAGCAGTGCACTGTTGCAAAACTATCACCCCCACCGCCACCTCAGTGGCGGGGGGTGGAGGAGCTGGGAGTGGCCCCAGGAGGCAGTCCTGTATGCAGAACAGAAACATATACGTTACTTGCTCCCGGCGCCGGCATCTCCTCCACTCACTTCCTGGTTAGCTTTCAAGTGCTGTGTACTGTGTGCAGCAAGCCAAACAACATGCGAGACTGAATCCGCATGGTGATTGGCTGGCTGCACACAGTGCAAGGGACTTGAAAACTTACCAGGAAGTGAGTGGAGGAGATACATGGGTTGACAGCAGGTAATTTATTTGCTCCTGCTGCGCATAATTCTATGCATAGCAATGTACTGAACCGGACCCCCTAGCACCCGGTTTGCCCCCTGTGATGGACAGTGGGGGTGCTGACTGATCTCTGCATAGCTATGCCCCTATGAACAGGTAAAGACTTAGCTCAGAGCACTAAGGGCTGGTTGAAAGGCAGCATGTCCTGTCTGCTTTTTGTTCAGCTGGTTACTTTTTATTGTACATGTGTGAATCTACAGCAAATATGTGCGTGTGAAAAAACATTTACTACAGCAAATGAAGTTGATTGGAATTTTGTTTGTATTAGTTTGTATAGTTGATTGGAAGTTTGTACCATATCAAGGCCCAAGGTAATTTCACAGTTTATCAGTAAAATGCCTTTTAACTATTTCACATTCCTGGACGTGAAACTCACGTCCAGGAAGCCATGTGCGCTCCTGCGCGTCCACGCGGCCGATCGCGCGCGTGCACGCGCGCGATCGGCCGGCGGTTTGTTAGCCAGTGAATCAGTGAATCGGGCAACGGTGCCCGATCACTGATTCCTCTCCCCCGCAGAAAAAGCGACAGCTTCTCTCGGAAGCTACGCTTTTTCTGCCTCCTATGTCGCTCTAAGCGTACGTGGTACGCTTAGAGTGACGTCACTGTAAACAACTCATGGCTGCCATCTTGTGGCCAAAAAGTAAACTACATCTAAATGTTAAATAAAAATAAAAATACACATATATTTACAAAAAAAATACAATTTCAATCCCACCCTCCCAAAAATACCCACATAAAATGTTTAATTAAAAAAAAAAAAAAACATTACAATTAAAAAAAAAAAAAAACACAAATATTTACCTAAGGGTCTAAACTTTTTAAATATCTATGTAAAGATGAAATATTTCTTTTTTTTTTTTATTATAAGCTTGTAAATAGTGATGAATGCAAAACGGAAAAAATGCACTTTTATTTCCAAATAAAATATTGTCGCCATACATTGTGATAGGGACATAATTTAAATGGTGTAATAAACGGGACAAATGGGCATATACAATACGTGGGTTTTAATTATGGAGGCATGTATTATTTTAAAACTATAATTGCCGAAAAGTGAGAAATAATGATTTGTTTCCGTTTTCTTCTTATTCTTCCTTTTAAAATGCATTTACAGTAAAGTGGCTCTTAGTAAAATGTACCCCCCAAAGAAAGCCTAATTGGTGGCGGAAAAAACAAGATATAGATCAGTTCATTGTGATAAGTAGTAATAAAGTTATAGGCTAATGAATGGGAGGTGAACATTGTTCGGATGCATGAAGCGAAAAACGACTGAATGCGAACTGGTTAAACACCCCATCTCCCCAACAAGTAAGAAAATACTCAGAGTAAGTGTGATATTACGTTTGATCTATTTTTTTTTTTTTTTACTATATTTTCAATTGCTGCAGTTATTCTGTAGGTAAGGTGAAAAATTATCTCCTGGTAGAAAACTAGTAATTGAATAGTGGTTGAAGACTCCAGACAATAATTTCTGTAAATAAACAGATTTTACATCTGGACTTTGACTTAAACTGTCATATTTCAGTAAATGCTACTCTGTACAAGGCATCTCTGGTGCCTCACCCCACCATGAAATACCTTATTATATAGTATATGACAGCATAGTATAGGATAGTAGTTTAACTGGACCCTACCAGGGAGAAACATTGAAGCCCACTCATGGCAAAATAAAGACTATAAAGACTGCAGAGCCCTAACATGAAAATTGGCTTGAATGTTTCTGTCTAGCGAGGCTTTCAAGTTCACTCCCTATCAAGATGTACTTGCTAATCTGCTGAGGTACAGAGGGATCCTTTTTGGATGTACTTCTTGTACTTATCCTTTAGGAGATTGGACATATCCAGCAGACAGTTTATTTCTTCCTGGAAAGTGATTTAACCGATTGCAGCATTTATCCGTACAAATAAATCTCCCTTGGCAAGAAATTGTTTTATTGATTTTTTTTCTCTCATTTTTCTGGGTGGAAGAATAATGAACTGGGAGGGAAACTAATGAAGAATATTTGCCAGAACTGAAATGCATGTAAAAATCTTAAAATTATTTTAAAGTCCAGATCACGGTTCACAAAATATTATACATTTTTAATTACGCTTCATGAGCCTATATAAATCAGCTTCAGTCACCAGTAGAACTGAAAGCATATTTTTCTAGTTCTGCAGCTGCAAAGTTACTTGATTAAAGTAATAAAAATTCAGATTGGCCCAACAATCATCCCATTTTCACCCACTCTTGTCACGCCGTGAGGTCTTCAAATTCTTTTCTGTACAGTCTTTAATCCCTGTCCAGTGGGAATTGAACTGCCATGTTTATCATACTTTTTCTGAACTTTAACCTTCATTTTTTTTAGTAAGAGGGTTTTAAAAGATTTTAAAAGTCCCAGCTGGCCTGTCTGTGACCACGGCAAGAAAATACAGTATCTTGATCATGCTTTCTTATCCTGTGTTCTGGTTACAGTGCAGAACATGTGAATCTGGAGTGTGTGTTTCTTGGGATTTGTCTGTACAACATTACATCATTTTATCAACGTGTTATTGTAACACTTGATCTGCATGTTCATTCTACTCCACAGTAGTAAGGGCTCGTTTCCACTGTAGCGAATCCGCATGCGGGCACTGCATGCGGATTCGCATACTTAATGTTACTGTATGGGGTTGTTTCCACGTGTGCGGCGGCGGCGGCGTTTTTCTGTGCGGGGAAAATCTGCACGACAGGGTCGTGCAGATTCGCGTGCCTCAGGAATGCGGGCGAATCGCCGCTAATGTATTTAATAGTAAAAATGCATGCGTTTTTACATGCGTTTTTACCCGCGAATTCGCGGGCGATTTCGCACCTTTTCAATGTTATTTTGCCCTGGCAGTGTCATGGTTAATTTCGCATGGCACCCTGCCATGCGAAATCGCACGCGAAATCGCGGGTAAAAACGCATGCGGAAACGCATCCGCATGCGTTTTTACAAGCGTCGGAATGCGGCCGAAATCGCGTCGCAACAGTGGAAACGAGCCCTAAAAGTATGCAGAGAAGAGTGCAGGCTTGCAGGTGGAGGCCCCTTCAGAAGAGAGGGGCTGAAGTCTGGCATATATAAGCAAGCAAAGAACTAATAATTCATTTTCCAATAGCTACAAATCTTAAGATGTGTATGGTGGAAGGCCTAGAACCCACCGCAAAAAAAACCTTCTGAGCACTGTGTGCTTAATCTACTGCACCTGCTGTGGGATATGACCCTGATTACTGTTGCATCTATAATCTACAGAAAATGCAGAAGCCTTGTTCATCAGAATTGTTTGTACTTTTAGTTGTTGAATACTTTTGTATGTCATAAACGTGAAATCCAGAGTGATGTTGGGTCCCAGTTGTAGTTTCTCTGCTTCACCTCTGACCTCCTCCAGTGCCAGGCATTGATGAATATTCCTTTATCTCTCCTGTTTTCTCATCACTCAATAGACTAGGGATGCTCGTCGGATTCCGCGGAATGGAGATTTTTGCGATTCCGGTCGGAAATTGGCAATTCCGTTCCGGTGAGCCGTAACAGAAAAACAATAGCGCTAATCGGAAATAGCGGAATTTCTATGCGGAATTCCGTCAGAATTTAAACAGAAGCGTGTAAAAGCTGCATTAGCCAATCAGAAGGATCGGAAGGGGATGGACCCATCACAGAAGCTTAAAACATGATGATTTCTGCATTAAAAACGGAATTTCTGCACCAATTAGAGTCTTAACAAAAACCAATCAATCCTACGTTAGCAACCAGCTCCTAGCTACCTATCATCAGCTATCCCACCCATTTTGTATATAAGAGAGGAAAGACAGTCACGAAGCTTGTGGGTTTTAGTCTGGTGTTGGAGAGAGGAGAGCCAGACCCATATTAGTTGTTTTAACATAGAACAATAGTCTTTTTAAAGACTGTATATAAAACAAAAGTCTTTTTAAAGACTGTGAGAGAGAATTAGACTTAGTGTGAGCTATTAGTAGTAGTATAGCTAGGTGTATTTGTGAGAGAGTGACAGTAGATTGTTAGTTTGAGTGATAGATTGTAGTGTAGTGTACTAGTAGTTGCTGTGTGGAGAGGGTTAGACAGAGCCAGCCAGGCCACAAGTGTTTGATAGAGTGAAATAGGTGATTGATTAGTTGAGTGTAGTGTACGTTTTTTTTTTCCTAAGTTCATTTTTTGTTTTCTTTATTTTGTTTTTGATTTATTTTCTTTATTTCACCCCCTTATTTTCTTATCTGTTTTTTATTTCAAGTTAGTTGGATTTATTTTACTTTGGTTCTGTCGCTCATATCCCTTCCCCAATAAAGTTTTTGGCCCCAAAAGAATGGAGCAAGAGCAGCAGCAATTTCCTGCCACTCCTATAAGAAAATGGAGTGATGGTGGTGTTGGTGGATCACATCAAGTACGTGATCAGGTTGAGGGTGGCAGCAGCAGCAGGAAGCGTTCCGCCCTGATCAGAGATGTCTTCCCTGTTTTCGCACACACGGAAATTTTTACAGAGCAGCAGATGAACAGGGTAGTTGATTATTTTGATCAGGAACCCTCTACCCAGTGTGAGGAACTTGAAGCTAGTGGCAGCAGCACCATTAGTAGTGGCCAGGTTACTTATGACCAGAACCCGACCGCAGCTGCTTCTCTTGACGAGGTTGCTTCCTCCCAGTACTCTCATCCAGAATTAAAGCACATATATGTTGATGAGAGAGATGTGCAGAAGGATTGGGATGAGGAATTGGAGGAGACCAGGGGGCCAAGGTCCCAAGAAGTGGTGGGTTCTGTGGTGACAGAAATGACCCCTGTGTTTTCTTCTTCATCCAGTAATCCATCACAACTGGGAGCTTGTGTCACCACCGATCTACATCACCAACAATCAACTACAGAAGTGTTTTGTGGCCAGGTTGAGGGTCCAGAAGAGTCACTTATGGGTTCCAGTGCTTTGGTTAAACTGGATGATGTTTTGGATGATGAGGTGGCTGATCCACCGTGGTTGCCATCTGGTGGGTTAGGCACTAGCAGGCGTGAGCAGCATGGAGAAACAGAGCAGAAGGTTGTCCAGCAGCCTGCAAGTGCTTTCCCGTTGGTCAGTACCCACCAGTCCAATGCTGAGCATCGACGTGCTAGAACAGTTCGCACCACTCGCACCACTGCTCCACGTGCACGCACGTCCCCTGCATGGAATTATTTTACTGTTCTGGAAGAGGATGAATCCAGGGCAATCTGTTCTGTGTGCTGTAAATCGGTGAGTAGAGGCAAATCGGCCACCGGGTTCGGCACTTCATAATAATAATAATAATAATCTGAACATTTGTATAGCGCTTTTCTCCTGTCGGACTCAAAGCGCTCAAGAGCTGCAGCCACAGGGACGCGCTCAAGAGGCCACCCTGCAATGTTAGGGAGTCTTGCCTTGAACTCCTTACTGAATAGGTACTTGACCTAGCCGGGATTCGAACCCTGGTCTCCCATGTCAAAGGCAGAGCCCTTAACCAGTACACTATCCAGCCACTTCAGGGCTGATAAGCCATCTGCGTAGCACCATCGATGCCAAGCAGTGCTGAAACTTGATTGGGACTTCACACTCTGACTATACCAGCTGCAAAAAAGGTCCCCTAATGCCGATTTTTGTTCCGGGGTATATGTTGGGGGGCCCCCCATGTTTATTTTGCCCTGGGGCCCCATTGTTGCTTAAACCGGCCCTGTGTGGAGCTGGAGCATGACGACAGTTCAGGAAGAGGTGATTAATGGCAGACATCTCTTCTCTATGTCTGCGCATATGCTCCAGTGCATCTGTAAGGACCCCCAGATTAAAACTTTAAAATCAAGGCTCGACATCTGAGTGGCCACCATCTTAGATCCCCGGTGCAAGGGGAAAATGCGGCAGTTCATACCTCCCTCCCAAGCAGACGCCAGGATGAGCCACATCCGGGATGCCCTTCTTCGTTGGGTAGAAGATGCGTTTCCTGCACCTGTATCCCAGGCCCAAGCTACCAAGCCTCATCATACTCAGCAAAGGTCTGGTGGTCCCACTCCCAGCAGCAGCACTAATAGCCAATCTGTGAACCTGCTAAGTATGTTGAAGGAATTTTATCAGCCAATGCCAAATACTCCTTCTAGCAGCAGCACCACCAGCGGGCAAAGTAGTCACTGCCAGCGGCTGGCCCGTATGGTGAATGATTACTTGGGGACGGCCAGTGCTCCAGACAATATAGAGAGTAATGATGACCCCATGGAGTATTGGACAAAACAACTGGATACCTGGCCTGAACTCGCTCAGTATGCACTGGAGGTTCTTGCATGCCCCGCCGCCAGTGTTCTATTTGAGCGAGTATTTAGTGCTGCAGGTGGGGTGGTCACCGACCAACGGACCAGTCTGTCCACAGACAATGTGGACATACTAACGTTCATAAAATTGTACGAGTCATGGATCAGTGATAATTACTAGGCCCCTCTCACGATTCACGATGAAGATTGGACAGACAAAATTAAAATTTTGCTGTAATGACTGTCGTGGAACCACCTCTAGGTCCCATGGCCTACGACAACTCCTGCTGCTCCCAAAAAAACATTATAATGACTGCTGTGAAACCACCTCCAGGTCCCATGGCCTACGACAACTCCTGCTGCTCCCCCCAAAAAATTGTGATGACCGCCGTGAAACCACCTCTAGATCCCATGGACTACGACAACTCCTGCTGCTCCAAAAAAAATTACAATGACTGCTGTGAAACCACCTCTAGGTCCCATGGCCTATGACAACTCCTGCTGCTCCAAAAAAAAATTGTGATGACCGCTGTGAAACCACCTCTAGGTCCCATGGCCTACGACAACTCCTGCTGCTTCAAACAAAAAATTATAATGACTGCTGTGAAACCACCTCTAAGTCCCATGGCCTATGACATTTCCTGCTGCTCCAAACAAAAATTGTAATGACTGCCGTGGAACCACCTGTAGGTCCCATGGCCTACAACAACTCCTGCTGCTCCAAACAAAAATTGTAATGACTGCCATGGAGCCACCTCCAGGTCCCATGGCCTACGACATTTCCTGCTGCTCCAAACAAAAATTGTAATGACTGCCGTGGAACCACCTCTAGGTCCCATATCCTACGACAACTCCTGCTGCTCCAAACAAAAATTGTAATGACTGCCATGGAACCACCTCCAGGTCCCATGGCCTACAACAACTCCTGCTGCTCCAAACAAACATTGTAATGACTGCCGTGGAACCACCTCTAGGTCCCATGGCCTACGACAACTTCTGCTGCTCCAAAAAAAAATTTGTGATGACCGCCGTGAAACCACCTCTAGGTCCCATGGCCTACGACAACTCCTGCTGCTCCCAAAAAAACATTATAATGACTGCTGTGAAACCACCTCCAGGTCCCATGGCCTACGACAACTCCTGCTGCTCCCCCCAAAAAATTGTGATGACCGCCGTGAAACCACCTCTAGATCCCATGGACTACGACAACTCCTGCTGCTCCAAAAAAAATTACAATGACTGCTGTGAAACCACCTCTAGGTCCCATGGCCTATGACAACTCCTGCTGCTCCAAAAAAAAATTGTGATGACCGCTGTGAAACCACCTCTAGGTCCCATGGCCTACGACAACTCCTGCTGCTTCAAACAAAAAATTATAATGACTGCTGTGAAACCACCTCTAAGTCCCATGGCCTATGACATTTCCTGCTGCTCCAAACAAAAATTGTAATGACTGCCGTGGAACCACCTGTAGGTCCCATGGCCTACAACAACTCCTGCTGCTCCAAACAAAAATTGTAATGACTGCCATGGAGCCACCTCCAGGTCCCATGGCCTACGACATTTCCTGCTGCTCCAAACAAAAATTGTAATGACTGCCGTGGAACCACCTCTAGGTCCCATATCCTACGACAACTCCTGCTGCTCCAAACAAAAATTGTAATGACTGCCATGGAACCACCTCCAGGTCCCATGGCCTACAACAACTCCTGCTGCTCCAAACAAACATTGTAATGACTGCCGTGGAACCACCTCTAGGTCCCATGGCCTACGACAACTTCTGCTGCTCCAAAAAAAAATTTGTGATGACCGCCGTGAAACCACCTCTAGGTCCCATGGCCTACGACAACTCCTGCTGCTCCAAAAAAAATTGTGATGACTGCCATGAAACCACCTCTAGGTCCCATAGCCTACGACAACTCCTGCTGCTCCAAAAAAAGAATTGTGATGACCGCCATGAAACCACCCCTAGGTCCCATGGCCTACGACAACTCCTGCTGCTCCAAAAAAAAATGTAATCAGGATTGTGATTCAGTCACCACTAAAGCCAAAGTTATCAACAGGATATAGAAAAAGTAGGTGGCACCCTTGTGTTTGAATATGCGTTCAATATATATATATATACAGGGTCTTCTCAAAAAATTAGCATATGGTGATATAGTTCATTATTTTCTGTAATGTACTGATAAACATTAGACTTTCATATATTTTAGATTCATTACACACAACTGAAGTAGTTCAAAGCCTTTTATTGTTTTAATATTGATGATTTGGGCATACAGCTCATGAAAACCCAAAATTCCTATCTCAAAAAATTAGCATATTATGTGGGAAGTCTGTGGGAAGGAAAAGGTGTGGCAGAAAATGCTGCACAACGAGAAGAGGTGACCGGATCCTGAGGAAGATTGTGGAGAAGGACAGATTCCAGACCTTGGGGGACCTGTGGAATCAGTGGACTGAGTCTGGAGTAGAAACATCCAGAGACACCGTGTACAGGCATGTACAAGAAATGGGCTACAGGTGCCGCATTCCCCAGATAAAGCCACTTTTGAACCAGAAACAGCTGCAGAAGCGCCTGACCTGTACTTGACACTGGACTTCAGGCATTTTGGCATTTCCCTCTCCCCAGTCTTCCTCCAGACTCTGGCACCTTGATTTCCGAATAACGTGCAAATGTTGCTTTCATCTGAAAACAGTATTTTGGACCACTGAGCATCAGTCCAGTGCTGCTTCTCTGTAGCCCAGGTTGGGCGCTTCTGCCGCTGTTTCTGGTTCAAAAGTGGCTTGACCTGGGAAATGTGGCGCCTGTAGCCCATTTCCTGCACACACCTTTACACGGTGGCTCTGGGTGTTTCTACTCCACACTCAGTCCACTGCTTCCACAGGTCCCCCAAGGTCTGGAATCTGTCCTTCTCCACAATCTTCCTCAGGATCCGGTCACCTCTTCTCGTTGTGCAGCATTTTCTGCCACACTTTTTCCTTCCCACAGACTTCCCACTGAGGTGCCTTGATACAGCACTCTGGGAACAGACTATTCGTTCAGAAATTTCTTTCTGTGTCTTACCCTCTTGCTTGATGGTGTCAATGATGGCCTTCTGGACAGCAGTCAGGTCGGCAGTCTTACCCATGATTGCGGTTTTGAGTAATGAACAAGGCTGGGAATTTTAAAAGCCTCAGGAATCTTTTGTAGGTGTTTAGAGTTAATTCGTTGATTCACATGATTAGGTTAATAACTCGTTTAGAGAACCTTTTCGTGATATGCTATTTTTTTGAGATAGGAATTTTAGGTTTTCATGAGCTGTATGCCAAAATCATCAATATTAAAACAATAAAAGGCTTTGAACTACTTCAGTTGTGTGTAATGAATCTAAAATATATGAAAGTCTAATGTTTATCAGTACATTACAGAAAATAATGAACTTTATCACAATATGCTAATTTTTTGAGAAGATCCTGTATATATATATATATATATATATATATATATATATATATATATATATATATATATATACACAGTATATATAGCGATGTTCACCTACCTTCCAATTGTATAAGGTTATGATTATTTTATTGATAACAAGAACTTCAGACAATGCATTTCCTGGTTCAAACCACTTCCTCAGGTCAAGTAGGGTGCTTGAAAAACAAACAGTTTTTGACACTCAGTATTTTATGGCAGATAACAAACAGAAATTAAGATATAAAAAATATATGTAAAATATATATAAAAAACAATAAAAATGATGTGGGTAAAAGATATTACAAGCATATGTGATATGATTATAGATAAGAAACAATAAATCGATTATTAATAGTATGCGCAGTGATTCTCCTTTTATGTATATACACACTAGATTGGAGTGGTGGTGGAATATATGGAAATACCTCTGATGTGGTGTTGTATTAAAATAGCAGAATTCTTGGTAGAAGGGACTGTTGTAAAGGAGAAGGTCCGGTGTTGGGACATAAAAATATAGAGGGGGGACCATATGATCCCAGATGGGACTGTCGGTGTGTAATGTATATGGTTGACCAATAAAAAAGAGCAATACTTGTGGTGAGTTGTGATGCCTGGAGAGATGTTATGGTTTATGTGGCTGAATAGAGTACTAGGTCTTAAAGCGGACCCAAACCAAACATTTTTTTAATTCAAAATATTTAGTTGCACCACTCTGACACATACAAAGATAAATAAACACTCCTTCAAGCCTATGAGCATTTCAGTGACTGCTTTTCGCCCTTCTCTTTTCATAACTAGAGTTATACAGGTGGCAGCCATTAGCAATTCCACCTTTGCTGGACACCAACTACTCCACCAGTTTGCCGGATTCTGTCCCGCCAATATGAAAGGAAGGGAGGGGTTTCTCCAATAAATGTAAAATATTTTATATTTGTTATAATGCAGCTGAAAAAAGGCTGCTATTTATTATTATAATTTAGAAAATATATTTCATTTCTGAAATCTTGTATTTTTAATTTGAGTTCTCTTCAATAGTCGTCCACATGGGTGATAGGAGTGAGTAACCATGGCCCCCAAAGTGGATGTACATTACATTCGACAAAATTGGTCACATTGTGATTGTGCATGCTGCAAGATGTTGGGCTGACATGCTTGATCAGGTGCACGGTGGGAATGGCGTGCAATTTTGAGTCGATCGATGAATGCAACGAAACCCCTGGCGCTGTCTGCCCTAATAAAAAATGAGACCCCCCGTGCAAAATCACATTACCTGTCTGTGGCCTGCGCTTGTCCCTCTGCTGCTCCAGGCACATTCCTGTGTCCATACACATGCGCCCCACAGGGTTTTGTAGTAAGGGTGCATGTGTGATGTCACACACGAGCGCCCTTACTAGGAAACCACGTGGGGCGCAAGTGTATACAGGAATCACGGAAGCCAGCGGGGGACAAGTGCAGGCCGCGGACAGATAATGTATACCTTGCACTTGGCACCAGGCAGACATTTTTCATTAGGGGTGGCAAGGCGGACGGATGTGGCGCACAAGGACAATTTCGGATTGATTTCAGCATGAAATTGATGCAGCATTCTTTTGGGCCACATGCAATTTGGATGCAGTCTGACTCAATTCCGCATGCGTACAGAAAACTGCCGCCATTCACAGCTAGTGGTAATAGGCCCTTAAAGTTCCCTTAACTACTTGCTAGCTGCTCAACGCCAATGTGTGAGCAGTGCGGCAGCCCCAGGACCGCTCCACGCCGACTGGCGTGAACGACCGTCTATGGGGCTAGCAGGAGATTGTGCGCAGGCTGTGTGCGCATCTCCTGCTTGGAAGGCGGAGCTCCGCTTTCAGTCTCCCAGTGGCGATTGCCGCTCGGAGACTGTTAGATGGTGAAACCGCCGTCTATTAGGGTAGTACATCGCTGCGTTCTAAGGCAGTGCTGTACTGGGGATAAAAAAAAATAACAATAATATTTGTATAAAAAATAAACATCTCGGGATCAATCAGAGAGCTCTGTTGGTGGGGAGAAAAGAGGGGGGGGGGGGTCACTTGTGTGCTGAGTTGTGAGCCCTGCAGCTTGGCCTTGAAGATGCAGTGGCCTAAAAAAAGACCTGGTCTTTAGGGGGGGTTTAACACTGCGGTCCTCAAGTGGTTAAAGGCCCTTAATGTTATTTTTGTTTTTAATTAAAGGGTACAGGATTTCTCTAGAAGTGCCAACATGCATCCGGCAAACTTTTCTCTAAAACAGTGCGCTGGCTTGTGCCCCCTTTTTCATTTGCAGTCCCTCCCCCCGTGTATGAATAGCAATCGCTCTCTTCCATGTGCTGCCCCTCTCAAATGCAGCTTTCCTCCTAGGCTATGACCTATGTGGCATTTGCAGACGTTCGCTCTTGGTGCCAGTCCACTTTCTTGTCTACAGGTTAACTTCGACTATATTCCATTGATTATGAATACGTTTCACACAGGGGTGCACTGGTATGAACTAATGTCAATACCAGAATGGTAACAGAAAACGTTTGTAAGACATTTTATAGCATGTAATACTGAATATTAAGTCTTCTACTTACTGTTTAAACATTAGCTGTTGATACTAAAAATCCCATCTAAAAAAGCTGTCAGGGCCCTTTTCCACCTGCAATCGCTAGCGTTCACGCTGAACGCTAGCGATTGCTGAATCGCAAAACCGGCGATTCCCCCGACGTTTGCGGCCGCGATTTTGCTATGCTATGCACTGCATAGCAAAATCGCGGCAATTATCGCTCCGCCGCGCGTTCGCGTTCCCCGCAAAAACGAATCGCGGTAGTGGAAATGACCTACCGCGATTCCCATGTTAAAAAGCAAACCGTAGCGATTGTAAAATCGCTAGCGGTTTGCGTTTTTGCGATTCAGCATCGCAAACGCCGCTAGTGGAAAAGGGCCCTTATGGAAATTTGTACATTTCTCTTTTCAGCACCTTCCTGGGACTACAGTTTGTGCAATTAACTGATGTATTGGAAGCTACAGGTTTTTCAAAATTTTGTCTATTTGCCAAATAATATACCTTGCCCAGCTCAGTGTCAGAGAAAAATCGTATGCTCCCTGCCAAATGTGTGCGTTCGATACCTGTGCTCCCGCCTGGATCAAGTTCACATTGTACCAAATGAAAAAAAGCTGTTAGTAAAATCACAAACATGCAGTTTCCTCTCTTGCAACCCCATCTATTTATTTAGATTGGGCCAGGTTTCAAGAGATTGAAATTGGAAACAGAAAAAGTGGCTGTGAATACCATTTATCTGTATATAAGCGCGCATTCAGCATACATTTAATTTTAAAAAATTGCAGCTTGCTACATAAGGGAGATATTTTTCACATTGTTAAAACATTTTTAAAGGTCATCAGGGGGTCACATCACCATCAGGGAGTACTTGTTTGGCAGGCTACATTAGCAGTTGCTAACAATGCCTCCCAAGATCCACTTTTCATAAGTCTCTGCTATACATGTTGAAAACACTTAGAGACCTTTTTATAGCCAGTGTTGGTGCATTCAAACCAAAACTGTTTGCTTTATTGGCATACTCAGGGTCCAAATTTTTGTATAACAATTTGAAAAATAGATTTTTAGCCAGGACTCCATAAATAAGTTAAGAGGAGCTTAGTAAAGGAGTCCACAACCAGATTTATGGCAATTAGAACTAACCCTGCTATTCTATGTCATATTGGGCCAGATGGTTATTGACGTTGTAAGTAACGAAAGCAGGTTATTTGGGTGCCTCCATGCACTTGGTACTTTGTGTGCTACAATGTTAATTCCAACTATAGCAGCGCCTAGAGTATAATTTGGGCACCGGATTAAGATGTAGTTTACGCCACAAGACTGTAAACAGTGGGGGAGGAAGGGTGCTGATAGCGGTGGAGCAACAATGTTAGTGTTAGCTGTACCTTTGTGTGGGGTTAGTATTAGGAATAGGCAGAGCCGGATTACTGACCAAGCATCTCCAGCAGTTGATTGGCATTCAGTAAAATGTCAAGGGCCCATATAAAGATTTATTGCCCCTGTTCATGTGTTCTTTAGGTAACCCTTTTTGGGTCCGTAAAAAAAAAGTCTATAGGAATGCTCTTTGTAACAGAAATAAGGAATTAGACAGACACGTACAGTGTTTCTCTCTCTCTCCCCCCCCCCCCCCTTAATGGCCGCATTAGTGCTGGAATAAGGTGAGCGCGCATGCGTCCAAATTGGCGCATGCGCGATAGGTAGGCATCCCAAACGGCGCACGTGCAATAGTCACCGGCGGAGATTATCCGACATAGCGGTTGTGAGCAGGAGATAGGCAGTGCCCTTTCTGAAATTAATTTCAGAAAGGGCCCTCCCTACCTCCTGCCAGGATATGGACCCGACTCCTGCATGCGCGCTCACCTTATTCCAGCGCTAATGCGGCAATAGCGACACATCTGATTCTATTCATGATGTTTAATCCGGTGCAATGTTTTCGTCGCACTACCCAATGCACTAATGTAATCACAGTGTGACGATATCGTTGCAATCGCCCTAGTATGCAAATAATGGGTGGTCCCTCTCATATATAATCTGGCTGCCAGATGCCTCAGACCCCTACAGAGGGTATGGGGCAATCTGAGTTTCAATATGATTTTGCCTGTTTATATTTTACAGTCAGTCCAGCGCTGCGTAAATAATATGTTGGCGCTTTATAAATACAATAAATAAATAATGTAGTCTTTAAGCTACATACTCACCGCATCAATGCAGGAAGAAGGATCCAGCGACTTCCTCCAATGTCGAGCACTGCTCGATCTATCTTCCTGATGGCAAAAACACACAACGCTACACAAGACTACCTGACAGGCGCCAACGGGAACTCAGTCAATCATGTTACTTTGCACAGATTTGTTGGGGATCTGATCTGCCATAACAGTAGTTATTGTCGCGCAACACTAAACAACGTTCACATGATCATACGCTTGTACCCATGTTGCAAAATCATGGAAATGATCGCTTGTCACCCAAAACATCGCCGGTCATCTGAAAAATTGTCAGGCAAATTACGTGGTGGGTATAGTCCTTAAAATTCTTTACCAATCCTTTGAAATTCCATCACCTTTTGATAGCTCTTAATTACAACAGACAGCAATTACAAATGATCTCCCACATGATGTTACATTGGTCACTAAGAATTGGTAAAATTGCCATGCTCAGGCAGTGCACATCAATTTTACCAGTACTTATATCACAGACGTAACACGGGTTGTGAAATTAGTGCAACCCAAGCTACCTAAGTAATGTGCACATTGGAAGTGTAACATGCGCTATGCACGCATTATAATTCAAGTTACCTTAGCACTTGTGCCACTCATGCTGTGCCAGTGTCATAAGTACCAGTATATATTGCCTTGCACTGCCTCTGCATGGCCATTTCACTGGCTATGGGCTTGATTCACTAAAGCGTGCAAAGTGTTAGCACACCAGTGAAAAGCCACTTTGCACATGCTAACATGCGCGTAAGAGTTTGCTCGCATAAAGTTTTGTGCGCAAACGCTTCACGTGCAAAGCACTGTGAACTGCACTGACTTCACGTGATAATGATTGCACGCGAAGTCAGTGCAGATCACGCGAGCGCAATGTAAAAGATTGATTATTACTGTATATACTTCATTATACGGTGCACGTAACACTTTGCGCGCACCGCTTTACAGTACCGCACATGTTAATGCACCATTCATAATTACATTAACATACTCTATTTTACTCTGCGGGCGAAGCTCCATTGATTTTAAGGCTTTGCACATGCAAACTAGGGTGCTAAGTAGTTTGCACGTGCTAACTAGGGTGCTAATTAGTTTGCACATGCAAACTAGGGTGCCAAGTAGTTTGTACGTGCAAATTAGGGTGATAAGTAGTTTGCACATGCAAACTAGGGTGCTAAGTATGTTGGCCATGTCCCCTTCCACAACCGCTGTATTGCAATGCAGAAGCCCCATTTTGGTATCCTCTATGCCATGCACCCTCCATTTCACTAATATTTACCCATATCATCAGCTATATCTATATATATTGCAAGTCTGACTAGCTGGTTGGGATCCTCCTGCTTCCTGTTTTAACCCGCATGTTTTTGCCTACGGGGTATATCATGAAGGATAAAAATATATATTTTTTATTATATATGATATATCAACATTCAGGCATTCATATAGGATACATAAAAATAAGCATCTTTTTTTTATGATGCATCTTTCGATGGACATAATAGCCGCTGTTCATAAATAGTGTGAATGTCATGGAATATGTTGGTGCTTTACAAATCAATAATGATAATAATAAAATGTTATGGAAACAAAATGTAAAGCAGATCAGGCAAATGTGCCATTTATCTGTTTAGCGTTGAATCTCACGCCAAAGATTGTTGCACTATGCAGAGTATGCTGTTGTCACCTGTTATCTTATCACCACACCTCCACTCTTTCTGGCAAGGCATTCTTAAGCTACATACTCACCACCCGACGGGTCCAACGATGTCCCCTTGATGACGGCCGTTAAGCGACGCCTCTTCTGTTTCTGGCAAGGCATTCTTAAGCTACATACTCACCACCTGACGGGTCCAGCAACGTCCCCTTGATGACTACACGATGGGTGTGAACGGGAAGTAAGCGATTGCAGTACTTTGCATGGAGACATCGGGGATCTGAAAGATCCGATCCTCTGTGTCCGTCGCTTAACAATGTGTGAACGCCGTGAGGGTAACATTGTTTAACATGCGTGTGTTAAACGATGTTGCACGACGTCGGGTAACATCGCTGCAAGTATCACCCGGTGGGTATGAGGCTTAATTCAGATGTGTTGCATCACAGGAAGCTCACACGTACAGTTCTTGTCAAGCAATGGATTTAAGAAATAAAAACAAAATGCACGCGGTTTAAGCCGCATATGAATGTAGTAGAACTTAATGTTTTAAACTGTAATCCTTTTCGGTAGAGGATCAAATCTAGATCTTTTGCAGATTATTTGGAAGGGGAAAAATTTTTTGGCAACAAATAACAGAGGTAGCAGACATGTACTGAAACAGAGCTTAGGGCTGTGCTAATTTAACATTCACTCTTTTATAAACAATCCCCTATGTTTTTTTATTATTTATGTTTACTGTATATAGACACAAGATGTATAGCAGAATACTTTATGAACACCTGCCATGATGTATTATGGTTATATTCGAAAGGATGAAATGTAGTTCTGAATAGTTTCGGCACTAGTGTGTGTAATCAGTTTTCATTACATGGAGTTTTCCATTCTCTGGCAGTTTCAGTGCTGCATACTCATCTCGCATGTTGAGTGTCCCAGAACAGAAATGTCTTACGTGAGGTTGAACTATAGTTCATCTGAGACATAGAACTCTGCTAGCTATACTCGCACGCTTTTGTAAAAGTGTTTACATTGCTGAAAATGCGTGTCTTACTTCCTCTTTACCCAACTGATAGACGTTCCTCTATACAATGCACAGACTGAATTCAAGTTCTTAAAAGCTTAACAAAAGATGATGGAGTATTGCTTGGGAAGAGGAAAGACCTTCAGAAGACAAGTATTTGTTGTCTGGAGACATCCGTGTTTGGTAAATTGTTATTGAGTGTCTAGCAGAAAGTAAAGATTACATAAAGAAAAGCAACATTTTTCTGTTTGACATGACGTGCATATGACTGTTACACAAGCTATTTTGTAATTTAGTGTTCCTAAAAAATACCTTTACATTTAAGTGTTTTGAGGCTCCAAGCAGCAAATAATGTGTGGCCCTTCCCCCCAGTCAGAGGCCCCTTCTCCCATATAGGTAGCCAAAGGTGTCCCTGCAGTATAAGTAGCCACCATCAGTATAGGTAACCAAGGTGTCCCTGCAGTATAAGTAGTCACCCCCAGTATAGGTAGTCAAGGTGTCCCCCCAGTATAGGTAGTCCTTGAATTATAAGTAGTCATTCCCAGTATAGGTAGCCAAGATGTCCTCCCATATAGGTATCCACACGCAGTACAAGTAGCTTAGGTGTCCCTTCAGTACAGGTAGTCACACCTAATAAAGATGGCAAGGTGTCTTCCCATAAAGATAGCCACCCCCAGTATAGGTAACCAAGGTATTCCCCCAGTATAGGTAGTCAGCCCCATTATAGGTAACCATGGTGTCCCTAAGCTAAGGCTTATAAAGGCGCCCATGCACCACACGGCTTAGAGATAAGGTTATTTGTTTGTATTGACCTGGGGAAGCGGGCTGGGAAACGCGTTGACTACAGTATAACTGTTTGATATAATAAAGACTCCTTTTTTTCTGTCTATGTGAGTCTTCATTTGAGGTAAGATACCTCTTTTTATAGTATTTATGCATTATATACCTGCAGATCAGTGGTGACTTGAAGAGGGGAGAGCAGTGCACAGTAACCGTGTGGCACACTCCAAATGCAGGAAGTGGCTCCATGGTCACTACACCACTCTCTCTTCTGTTTACATTGCAGCTGATATGAGGAGGTCTGTGTGTTATTGATGGGGAGGAAGTGATGTCTATACATGTCACAGACAGGGTGGCCCTGGCAGCATTGGAGGCCCATGCTGAGGGTTCAGCCCCAAGCTGCCACTAAGTTTGCCTGGGCCAAGCACCCCCACTGTCAGTGTGCAGCCAGCTATTTCCAAACATGGCAAATAATCCAAAGCATACTTACTGGCAGTCATGATTAAGTACACTGTGTTGTGAAATTTACATCCCTTTGCAGAGCGTGTGCAGTTCATCTGCAGACATACCTGGTTGCTAGTAGAAACTTTAGGGTTTGAGCCAGCTCACCTGGAAATATGCAGTTGTGCAGTTCATCTGCAGACATACCTGGACCTGGAAATATGCAGTTGTGCAGTTCATCTGCAGACATACCTGGACCTGGAAATATGCAGTTGTGCAGTTCATCTGCAGACATACCTGGACCTGGAAATATGCAGTTGTGCAGTTCATCTGCAGACATACCTGGTTGCTAGTAGAGACTTTAGGGTTTAAGCCAGCTCACCTGGAAATATTTGTATTCATAAAAATGTGTATTCTTTATTATTAATATTATTATTATTATTATTATGTATTTATGTTGTGCCAACATCCTCGGCAGTGCTTTTTCATAGTGTATATTCGTGTCACTAACTGTCCCTCAGCTCAGAAGCACTCACAATCTACCATAGTCAGTCACTGTCTTATGTTCCTATTGTAGTCTATGACTAGTTTTTTGGGGGCCAATTAACACCTCTGTATGTTTTTGGGATGTGGGACAAACCCTGATCTCCTATGTCAGATCCTTAACCAGTACACTATCGAGCCAGAGCTACATAAAAGAACTGCACTCTGAGATCAGGCAAATGTGGAGGTTTATATTTTTACTGTTGTGAACCCTGTCATAAGCCAGTGCCAGTGACTTTTAGTCGTTTCTCCTCCCCTTTGCGTTACATCAACAGGAAAGGCCGGGGGGGGGGGGGGATGCTTGAAGTAAACCTCAACCGAGTTAAATTATTTAAAATAAATACGATGTACCTGCAATTGAATATTACATACTTACCTCACCATCAGTTTCTCAGCTCACCATTTTCTTCTAACAATGCTTGTTTCCAGTTCTGACTTTGACTCTCAAGAAGCTAAAAGCATTAAGTCCCCTTTTCACTATATAAGTTGTCAGTTATAACTGAAAGGACAACTGATGTGCAAGCTAATGTCCATGTTTCCCTATGGTTCAAGATATATTACTGGTTAACTGACTCGGAAGCTGTTGGTCATAGCCATTTTTATGAAACCATCTAAATGTTTTCATTATCATGCATTTCATGAGTCACAATCAACCTTATTTGTGTAGAAAGCTTGCTTTTTCTGTTTGAAATTTTCCAATTAATAGTCCCATCCTTATTCAGAGAGTGTGTTTATATAATCCTTTTTTGTAAAATCCTTTTTAAATTAAGTGTTGGTGTCAACTGCTCTTCGACTCAAGCCTCCAGGCCTAATTAAACAACACAGGCAACATAATTGTCTAATGGTATCACCTCCCTGCTTATTGGTCAAGATGGATTTATTTGGACAAGGGAGGAGGACTACTCCTTGACTTTTTGGCCTTTGCTATCCTTCACTTTTCACCTTGTATATTCATCATTGTCAGGAGAGCCTATGAAAAGAAAACGGTGGATATAATGTCACTTTTTTGTAGCCACCCTGTGTAAATATGTATGGTCTTGACTGGAAATAGACAGGTGCTTTAGCCAAGATCATCAGCACATTTTAAATTGGTCAGTATACCACGTGGGTCAACACTTTATTATGCTTACGTTAGAGACAAATTATTTTAATTATAATAATTATTATTATGATGCATTTATTTATTTGCCCTGACAACTTCCACACTGCTTTACAGCATGCAACATCATAACACTCGTTGTCCCTCAAAGAAGCTCACATTCTAATCCATACCATTAACTTATTTAAATGTCCTTACCACAGTCTAAGGCCATTTCTTTAAAGAGACTCTGTAACAAATTTTTCAGCCTTAGTTCTTCTATCCTATAAGTTCCTATGCCTGTTCTAATCTGCTCTGGCTTACTGCAGTCTTTCCTAACTGCACTGTCTCTGTAATAAATCAATGTATCTTTCCTCTGTCCTGTTTGTCGGGCTAAAGCTTGATTGTGTGGAATGTGCAGGGCTGCTTGTGATTGGTAGAAGCGATACACACCCTCTGCAGGCCCCCTGCATACTGTGAATGACTCACACACTATGCTTAGCTGAGCCTATTAGAAGCTGGTTAGTTTGTTTGTAAACACTGCCTAAAACTGTTAATTACAAGCCAGGATTGCAGCAGAGAGTGGCAGAAACAGCACAGAGGGGCACAGGAGAAAATAATGAATAGAATGGTATGCTTTTTATTGTAAGAATATTAGAGTACAGATTCTCTTTAAGGGGAAACTGGTCAATTTACATGCATGTTTTGGTATATAGAATGCTCAGCAGGGCACCTCTTTATTTGGTTATTTAAATATCAACACAGAGTTAATTTTTTTCCCCACATATCTAATGTCCTTACCATGCTGGACAAATTTGAAGGGAAGTCTGTTAACCCACCAAATAGTAGCTGGGTTATGGGGAAAGAGGGACAACAAGGGAAAACCTATGTAAACACAGAGAGAAAGTAATGAATATCAGAATATAGCAGTTTTCGTATAGCAGTTTCCGTTTTATGTCAGAAGTATGCTTGTTTTGAAGATTCAGATAAACTTGGGATCAATTTACACACTATTATTCGTTCACTGTAAATGTTTCGTATTTTGACCATAAACCATTTTTGCAATATTTCTTTTTTTCATTTTTATTACTCTGGTTGTGTTTGCGGATTTTTCTTCCTGTTAATCTATCACCTGAAGCTTGGATAGACTGATTTGCACTCTGTATTTGGTCTAAACCCCTTCCTCATACCATCTCCACCATAAGAGGTAGTCAGGCAGGAGCTTGGAGGGTCACTAGCCAGACATGTCTTTTGTAACAGTCACTTATAGTTGGAAAATAGCAACCTGTAATCCTTTATTGTTTTGTTTTTGTCTCCAGTCTGTCTGGTCAGTTTGGTAACTATTACCAATGACACACTGTATGTGTGATTGGAGAAGCATAATGAGCAGGTTTCAACTCCTGTTCTAGATAAACAGCATTGCTAACATAGTTTATTAAATAGATCTCTCCTCAAATTCTGTACTGTTAACTCCCACCCAGCTTTACGTTGAATTTTCAAGGTCACCGGGAAAAGAAAACAGTAATTAACACAAAAAGTTGATCTTGCTGGTTTTCAGTGCTGCCTGATTAGCACAAAACTGTGGGCTGACTTGTCTTATGTTGATAATTATAGTGCGCACGCTGCACTGTATTTGGCTTGGCTTCCCGCTGGAGCATTTTTATCATCTGAAAGTTATTCTCTATCATATCCTTGATCAAGACCAAGTTCCCGTCTGCAGCATGTTCATGTTTGCCTTTCGATGTTCCCCAGCTGGAGCTCCAGATATATAGGATGAAAAATCACCACTTTTCCTTCTGTGGAGTTAGGACAGACATACTCTGTGAATAAAATTGCAATGTTTATAGAACCCCCTTTTAAAATGACTGCTTTAAGTGACAGTTCAATTATGCATTGCGAGTTTATGAGAGAGGTTAACTGCAGAGGCTCTCCAGAAAAGCATTTATCTAAAATACCATGTCTCACTTCTCAACTTTTTTTCAGCTTTTTTTGTACTTTCAAAAGTGTTTCCTGTGCTTTAATAACAAATGTGGCTAAACCACTGTATCATTACAACAAGTTCAAACCTTTAAAACGTTTGTTTCATTTATTATACTTGATTATGCCTCTAGCCTAACTTCACCTTTTCAACCAATTTAGAATAGTGAAACCATCCTTCATAATTTGCCTGTACAAACTAATAGCTAAACTTGTATGATCGGGGCATTTGGCACTCATGCATGAATTCCAGTTTGTGAGAGTAAAAAATTAAGAGTTGCATTATAACCATATACAGATGAGATGTTTTTGAAGGGGTTTATAACTTAAGCAAATTCAAGTTCATATGTTTGTATGTCTGTGTGTATGTCTGCAACATTGTAGTGGGTGCAATAGACTGTAAGCTGCGATACAAATTGTTCAGTCTTCCTATGCAGCTTGAGTTCAAATAAGGCCACAGAAATATTTTTACAAAAAGCGTTTCTTTCTTTCTTTCTTTCTTTCTTTCTTTCTTTCTTTCTTTCTTTCTTTCTTTCTTTCTTTCTTTCTTTCTTTCTTTCTTTCTTTCTTTCTTTCTTTCTTTCTTTCTTTCTTTCTTTCTTTCTTTCTTTCTTCCTTTCTTTCTTTCTTTCTTTCTTTCCTTCCTTCCTTCCTTCCTTCCTATTAGTCATCAACTAGTTACCCCTAAATAAACACACATGTCCCCACCAGGTGTTTCATCAGAAACATGGCAGTTGCAACAGTGAGCCTGACCTTAGAATGTGTCTCGCTACTCCAAGCCAGAACAGAATTTACATTAGAGCTATTTACATTAGAGTTGTTTAACAGCTAGTTAGCACATTTCAGATATTGAGCTTAATCATTTTTAAATATCTAAGCATACCTGTCAGATTAATTGGACAAAAAAAATCAGATACTTACCACGGTAGAGGGCCTCCAGAGGCTTTTGTCTTGAATGTTTTGCCTGTTCCTGTACATGAACAGGATTATCCAGATGTTTTGTTCTACTTAGGTAAGTACACATTTTAGGGCCCCTTTTTCACTACATGTACACTTTTAGTGAAAATAAATTAAGTGTAAGTAAATATTTAAGAAAAGGTGTTAACGAAATTATTTAAGAAAAAGGTGTTAAAAACATATGCAACAGTAAAAATGAAAAGGATTAAAAATTAATGGTATTTACGGTAAGTGATGGACTACCTGGTCTTTTATTATAATTATTATAAACTTTATAAAGGGCCAACACAGAGCTGTACAAAAGATAGGGGAGACAACATTAAACAATGTTATTTGTGGGGAGAGGAGTGAGGCACTGTAGTATGCACTTCAACCTTTAATCACATTTTCAGAAAGACATTGTGGTGACCACTGGGGGTACATCTCACTAGCCTCTGAGGAAACATTACATAACGCAAAACGGCTGTCAGGCTTGGTTTTCCCCCGCTGCTCACAACAATGTCTGTCTGAAACTGTGATTAAAGGAACAAGTGCATAGTACAGTGCCTCGCTCCTCTCTCTACAAATACATCAAATCTGTTTGTTCTGTTCAGAGCATGTATTTTTTGTATAAATCCAGTGTTACCTATGTGTGTTCCATCTGACGCTAGTGCTAGTCTCCTCTCTTTCACAATTGGTATTAAACAGTGTTAACTAAATTTGAAGGGTAAAGAAGGTGACATGAGACCTCAATTCAGAAAAGTACAAAAAACGTTATTGGGATACCTTCAAAAACAGACACCAAGTTACACTGATTAAAAGCACTAAAATCAAGGGATTAAGGCTCATCCGGATTTCCACCAACATCCACATTCAGATCTCGCTTTCATAACTTCACACATCAGCACACATAACACTGGGATATGTCCTCTCAGTGAGATACAAATCGCCCTATTAACAAAGCTTCACTGCATGTGATCACTATAAATAAGGGAATTATGGATGTGCACAATCCAACTATTCCAAAAATTTGTGTTACACATAAATTACACCATTAAACAGTGGTACACAAAATGTAGTGCAACAATAAACAATGGATTGTGGATTGCAACGTAGGGATAAATAGAGCAGATGAGTCGCTGATTCCATATAGGGATGAAAGGGTGTTAATCTGTAAATGCTCAGGCCATATGCCATACACTGCAAATTTGTCTGCATGGTTGTCATCCCAGAAGGAAGCCTCTTTACCCATTTCAGCCGTGCGGACGTGAGCTTCACGTCCGCAGTGGCAGGTGCTAGAGCCGCAGGGACGCGCTAGTAACGTCCCTGCAGTTTGGGGGGTCTGCAAGCAATCCTGCGGGCAGATGCCCATGATTGCGCTGCTGCTGCTAGCAGAGGGGATTGGCTGCAGGGGACAAAAGTCCCCTGTGCCAATCAGAGCATGTCCGACGAGAATAAACACTGTTTTTGTTCAAAAACAGTGTTTCTTCTGTAAATGGATCTCCCGCCGTCATTTCCCCCAATATCCGCCACCTGATCGTTAAATTTATGAATGGAAACAAAATTTCCATTCATAATCTCACCGCCGCCGCTGTGATCGGAGGCTTCCGATGGAAGCCTACGTCACTTCCACTTGTTACAATGTAATAATACATTGTATCCTATGTAGCGTAATTGTACGCTACATAGAATTTTGCTCAGCAGAGACATCTTGTGGCCCAATAGTAAAATACACCTACTGACTATAGGGAAAAAAAAATAATAATATCTATGTCAACAGCACATCTTATTATTAAATAATGGGCTCAAAATTAGTGATGGATGTAAAACTGAAAAAATACACCTTTTTTTCTAAATAAAATATTGTCACCATACATTATACTAGGGATATAATTTTAACGTTGCAATAACCGGGACAAATAGGCAAATAAAATGTGTGGATTTTCATTATGGTACCATGTATTATTTTTAAACTATGACAAGATAAGAAGGGTACAGGGAGCTCAAGATTAGTTGCAAAAAATAGTACAAAATTTATTGAAAAAGATCTAGCATGTAGCGACACTCATACAAACCCCCTTAAAAACAAGCAAAAGATCCTGGCCAAAAGATCTACAGCAATGTACAGGGACCCTACCAGTTCCGACAGGAGTGCACTCCTAGGTAAAAATAGAACTGACATGTCAAAAAACATTTCTTCAGGCCCAATTCATAGTCCAGCCAGGTAGTAGGCATAAATCAGAAGCTGCCTATAGACCAATGCCATAGGAATCCTGTGCAATTTCCACCCGTGTGCATAACTAGAAGCACGCCTCTGTGCACCAAGGCACATACGCCCTCATTACAGACACAGAGTACAGTGTCTAACCTCAACTCCTGTAACTCCTGTAACACATGGCTCCCCAGATGACGGGGTCAGCCAAACTCACGTGTCCCGGATGGTCGGCAAGCGCCCACACCGAAGAGGCTCCTCTAATTCAGTGGCGCACCCAATGCGGAAAGCCGGATCATCTCAATTGAACGTAGTTGGTACGCTAGCGTACGGGGCAGGAGGAGGAAGAGAGGCGGAGGCACGGGGGACGTTGGCGCTGGCGTGGACTTCCGGATAGAGCCTGCTCACGTGACGCGTTTCGTCACTTGACATGTGACTTCTTCAGACGTGATGCATGCGGAACTGTTGCCACCTTATATATCCATTGTAACCATTGCAACCAGTCCGCCTGCTTTGCTAGACTCCAAGGAATTAGCAAGTTAAAAATCGTTCACCCATGCGTCCTTTATCAACGAGAAACTAAGTTCAGCCATCAATAGAGAGGCACATTTAGGTAATAGTGTGCGATCACAGAAAGACTTTCAGATTCAAATCCTTGTTTAATCCTTGCGGGAACAAACTGCCACAGTCATATATAAGGCTTGATTCCTTTTTCAAAAGTTGTTTATCAAAGTCACCCCGTCGGGGGCTAATGTTCAATTTATATATACCCATGAATCGGAGACCAGATATGTCCCCATTGTGCACAGATTTAAAATGCTGTGCAAGTGGATTAATTCTTTTTTTATCAATGGAGGAACTCTTGATGTTAGCAATATGTTCGCCAATGCGTGTATTTAGGGGTCTATATGTTTTACCAATATAGATTAAGTCACACGGGCATCTAATCTGGTAAACAACCTTAGTTGACGTACAGGATATATAATCATTAACAATAAAAGATCTAGACCGATCATAGTTAAAGAATCGGTTACCAGGTTGTACATACCTGCACACATCACAATCTAGACACTTGTGCATTCCATTATTAGATCTCTTTCTGGGGGTCTTGTTCCATCCAAACTCACTCGAGACCAATAGGTCCCCAAGGTTAGTACATCTCTTAGCCGCCATGTGTGGGTAATCCCCCACAATCTTTGCCATAATTGGGTCTCTTTGTAAGAGGTGCCAATATTTTTGTAGGATCTCCCGGACCTCACCAAAGTGGGCTCCATAGGTTGTAACAATCCGAGAGACTGCCTGTGAGTCGGGTATTGCATTGTTACCAGTGGATGCCCCATGTCTGCTATTTATTCTCTTATGGAGCAACTCCTTCCTATCACGGGCTAAAGCCCTGTGATAGGCTGTGATTATCACACGATTAGGATACCCCTTTGCCAGCAATCTACCCCTCAAGTCCCCAGTTTCTTTTTTAAAATCCATCAAAGTATTGCAGTTCCTTCGTAACCGAAGGAACTGACCGGTGGGAACTGCCCACTTCTGTGCCGGGAGATGGGAGCTAGAAGCCGACAAGAGGGTATTACCAGCAGTGGGCTTCCTGTAAGTACAAGTAACAAGGGAATTTCCCTCCTTCCTGATAAGCAGATCCAGAAAGGAGATCTCTTTTGGATCACTGGTGTAAGTTAAAAAAATGTTTCTATTGTTTGTATTCAAATCTGAAACAAACAGGTCCAGTTCCTGTTTGGTGCCTTTCCACAGTACAAAGACATCATCCACGAATCTTTAACCAGAGGGCTACGTGTTCCCGGTACCCAGGCCTGCCCCTCACCACCTCCTGCTCCCAATAACCCAGGTGGAGGCAGGCGTAGGCCGGGGAACACGCAGCCCCCATGGCCACCCCCCTTTTCTGTCTGTAAATCGAGCCCCCAAATTCAAAATAGTTATTCTCAAGAATTAACTTCATGGCATCCAAGACAAAGTCGGCATGACTCTCATGTGTCTGATAGTGTCTATACAGATAGTATTCCAATGCTTCCAGGCCAACTGAATTGGGGATAGAAGTGAATAGAGCTTCCACGTCAAGGCCAACCAACAGCCAATCGTCCCCAACAAACACATCCTCTATGCCAGCCAGCACATCACCAGTGTCCATAACAAATGAGGGCAACCCCCTAACCATTCCCTTTATCTTAAGATCAACATATTTTGAAAGTTTCTCCAGGGGTCCATTATTGCCCGAAACGATCGGGCGACCCGGGGGATTGAGTAAATTTTTGTGCGTTTTCGGCAAAAAATAAAACGTTGGAATGGTGTACTCCGTTACATTTAGATATTTCATTTCCCTTTCCATAAGCACTCCTTCCAAAAAACCCCACTGAATCTTTAAGTTGATTTTTTCAACCAATTCCTTGAATGGGCTTCTGCCCACCCTTTCATAAGTAGTTCTATCGCTAAGAAGTCTCCTAGCTTCCTTTTCGTAATGTTCTTTAGTCATCAAGACTACATTACCACCCTTGTCACTGTTCTTAATTATCAAATTTGGATTTGATCGGTTACGAAGGAACTGCAATACTTTGATGGATTTTAAAAAAGAAGCTGGGGACTTGAGGGGTAGATTGCTGGCAAGGGGGTATCCTAATCGTGTGATAATCACAGCCTATCACAGGGCTTTAGCCCATGATAGGAAGGAGTTGCTCCATAAGAGAATAAATAGCAGACATGGGGCATCCACTGGTAACAATGCAATACCCGACTCACAGGCAGTCTCTCGGATTGTTACAACCTATGGAGCCCACTTTGGTGAGGTCCGGGAGATCCTACAAAAATATTGGCACCTCTTACAAAGAGACCCAATTATGGCAAAGATTGTGGGGGATTACCCACACATGGCGGCTAAGAGATGTACTAACCTTGGGGACCTATTGGTCTCGAGTGAGTTTGGATGGAACAAGACCCCCAGAAAGAGATCTAATAATGGAATGCACAAGTGTCTAGATTGTGATGTGTGCAGGTATGTACAACCTGGTAACCGATTCTTTAACTATGATCGGTCTAGATCTTTTATTGTTAATGATTATATATCCTGTACGTCAACTAAGGTTGTTTACCAGATTAGATGCCCGTGTGACTTAATCTATATTGGTAAAACATATAGACCCCTAAATACACGCATTGGCGAACATATTGCTAACATCAAGAGTTCCTCCATTGATAAAAAAAAGAATTAATCCACTTGCACAGCATTTTAAATCTGTGCACAATGGGGACATATCTGGTCTCCGATTCATGGGTATATATAAATTGAACATTAGCCCCCGACGGGGTGACTTTGATAAACAACTTTTTGAAAAAGGAATCAAGCCTTATATATGACTGTGGCAGTTTGTTCCCGCAAGGATTAAACAAGGATTTGAATCTGAAAGTCTTTCTGTGATCGCACACTATTACCTAAATGTGCCTCTCTATTGATGGCTGAACTTAGTTTCTCGTTGATAAAGGACGCATGGGTGAACGATTTTTAACTTGCTAATTCCTTGGAGTCTAGCAAAGCAGGCGGACTGGTTGCTATGGTTACAATGGATATATAAGGTGGCAACAGTTCCGCATGCATCACGTCTGAAGAAGTCACATGTCAAGTGACGAAACGCGTCACGTGAGCAGGCTCTATCCGGAAGTGCACGCCAGCGCCAACGTCCCCCGTGCCTCCGCCTCTCTTCCTCCTCCTGCCCCGTACGCTAGCGTACCAACTACGTTCAATTGAGATGATCCGGCTTTCCGCATTGGGTGCGCCACTGAATTAGAGGAGCCTCTTCGGTGTGGGCGCTTGCCGACCATCCGGGACACGTGAGTTTGGCTGACCCCGTCATCTGGGGAGCCATGTGTTACAGGAGTTACAGGAGTTGAGGTTAGACACTGTACTCTGTGTCTGTAATGAGGGCGTATGTGCCTTGGTGCACAGAGGCGTGCTTCTAGTTATGCACACGGGTGGAAATTGCACAGGATTCCTATGGCATTGGTCTATAGGCAGCTTCTGATTTATGCCTACTACCTGGCTGGACTATGAATTGGGCCTGAAGAAATGTTTTTTGACATGTCAGTTCTATTTTTACCTAGGAGTGCACTCCTGTCGGAACTGGTAGGGTCCCTGTACATTGCTGTAGATCTTTTGGCCAGGATCTTTTGCTTGTTTTTAAGGGGGTTTGTATGAGTGTCGCTACATGCTAGATCTTTTTCAATAAATTTTGTACTATTTTTTGCAACTAATCTTGAGCTCCCTGCTCCCTTCTTATCTTGTCATAGCTATTTTTATGGGTGAGACAGATTTATGGTAGGTAGATATCCCGTTCCCTCTTTTTCCTTTAATGCATTAATTGTTACGGCTTTGATATCCCTAGTTGCACTATATACTGATCATTTTTGTGAAATGGCATATGTACCAATTTTTGAAGCCGATCATGAGAGGATAGATGGCGTTGATGGTGTGGAAGACGAAATTGCTGGAGAGGACAGATTGCTGTTAGTAAGATTATTTCGCCAGCACAAACGAATTTCAATCAAGTTTGTTAAAAAGAAATTGGAGATCATAAGTATGGAAAGATACATAGAAAAGAGCGTAATTCCAAGAGGCATCAGGGAAAGGGTCGCCCCAGCCGAGCACTTACAGACCCTACGCATGCTCCCCGAGTGGGAGAAAGAGTGTAAAGCACATGGATTGAGAGTCATGAAAATATTTGTGAAGGAGGAAAAGATTCAATTTAAGGATATAGAAAAAGAACTTGAAATTAGTACCCAGAAATTGAATGAATATAAAGAAAATGATTACTTTGGGGAATTAAATGATAGACTGAAGTCTGATGTGGAGAAAGAACATGATAGAATTAGAGAATTAAAGGACAAGAAATTTGCACGCGATGTGGATGATTTCAAAAAGGGGGATATTTTCAATTTAAATGGACGAAATTATGGGAGTAGGCGGGGATCAGGCAGAAGAGTGGGTTGGGGCAGCGGCTCGGATGAGACTGGAACTGATGCCTCTGGAACTGACAGTGAAGTAAAACGAAATCCAGGTATTTTGAGAAATAAGAGACGTTACCAGAGACAGAATAGGAAAAAACGCAATGAAAGACATGATAGGAAACAGGGTGACTCTGATTTTTTAGGAAGCGGACCAGAAGGAGAAGGAGGAGGGGGAGACGTGGAAAAAAGAACAGGTGTCCAGACGAGACAGAATGCGATGAGGAATTCCCTAAGACAGGTGGCGACGCCATCCAGGTCAGCAATGACCTAGATGTTATTAACTTAAGTGAGGAAATTTTGACAACCGAACAGATTGATGTACTAAGACGAGGCCTTAGCTTTTGTCCAAAGCAGAGTGGTAATGAGTTTGAAACCTTTAAGGATGTCCAACTGTTTTTGCACAGAGTCCTCCTGCGGCGAATGCATACCTCTGATGCCCCCAGCACATCACCAGTGGGCGATATCCCAGGTTCACCCATAGATGTGGATGATTTTGAGTTAGAATCAATTTTTGAACAGGTTAATTCTTTATCAGACCCGACCACCTTGCATCCAAAACTCTTCCCTAAATCTACCTATATGCCTCCCCTTACCTCAAATAGACATGCAGCCATGTTTATGGATCTAGTGGCTGAGGATCTGAGAAAAGTTGAGTGGAATAAAAAGGGTAGGGACAACCTAACAAAAAAGGAGAGGGAAGCCTTAAAATCCCTCCAATCAAATCCAAATTTGATAATTAAGAACAGTGACAAGGGTGGTAATGTAGTCTTGATGACTAAAGAACATTACGAAAAGGAAGCTAGGAGACTTCTTAGCGATAGAACTACTTATGAAAGGGTGGGCAGAAGCCCATTCAAGGAATTGGTTGAAAAAATCAACTTAAAGATTCAGTGGGGTTTTTTGGAAGGAGTGCTTATGGAAAGGGAAATGAAATATCTAAATGTAACGGAGTACACCATTCCAACGTTTTATTTTTTGCCGAAAACGCACAAAAATTTACTCAATCCCCCGGGTTGCCCGATCGTTTCGGGCAATAATGGACCCCTGGAGAAACTTTCAAAATATGTTGATCTTAAGATAAAGGGAATGGTTAGGGGGTTGCCCTCATTTGTTATGGACACTGGTGATGTGCTGGCTGGCATAGAGGATGTGTTTGTTGGGGACGATTGGCTGTTGGTTGGCCTTGACGTGGAAGCTCTATTCACTTCTATCCCCAATTCAGTTGGCCTGGAAGCATTGGAATACTATCTGTATAGACACTATCAGACACATGAGAGTCATGCCGACTTTGTCTTGGATGCCATGAAGTTAATTCTTGAGAATAACTATTTTGAATTTGGGGGCTCGATTTACAGACAGAAAAGGGGGGTGGCCATGGGGGCTGCGTGTTCCCCGGCCTACGCCTGCCTCCACCTGGGTTATTGGGAGCAGGAGGTGGTGAGGGGCAGGCCTGGGTACCGGGAACACGTAGCCCTCTGGTTAAGATTCGTGGATGATGTCTTTGTACTGTGGAAAGGCACCAAACAGGAACTGGACCTGTTTGTTTCAGATTTGAATACAAACAATAGAAACATTTTTTTAACTTACACCAGTGATCCAAAAGAGATCTCCTTTCTGGATCTGCTTATCAGGAAGGAGGGAAATTCCCTTGTTACTTGTACTTACAGGAAGCCCACTGCTGGTAATACCCTCTTGTCGGCTTCTAGCTCCCATCTCCCGGCACAGAAGTGGGCAGTTCCCACCGGTCAGTTCCTTCGGTTACGAAGGAACTGCAATACTTTGATGGATTTTAAAAAAGAAGCTGGGGACTTGAGGGGTAGATTGCTGGCAAGGGGGTATCCTAATCGTGTGATAATCACAGCCTATCACAGGGCTTTAGCCCGTGATAGGAAGGAGTTGCTCCATAAGAGAATAAATAGCAGACATGGGGCATCCACTGGTAACAATGCAATACCCGACTCACAGGCAGTCTCTCGGATTGTTACAACCTATGGAGCCCACTTTGGTGAGGTCCGGGAGATCCTACAAAAATATTGGCACCTCTTACAAAGAGACCCAATTATGGCAAAGATTGTGGGGGATTACCCACACATGGCGGCTAAGAGATGTACTAACCTTGGGGACCTATTGGTCTCGAGTGAATTTGGATGGAACAAGACCCCCAGAAAGAGATCTAATAATGGAATGCACAAGTGTCTAGATTGTGATGTGTGCAGGTATGTACAACCTGGTAACCGATTCTTTAACTATGATCGGTCTAGATCTTTTATTGTTAATGATTATATATCCTGTACGTCAACTAAGGTTGTTTACCAGATTAGATGCCCGTGTGACTTAATCTATATTGGTAAAACATATAGACCCCTAAATACACGCATTGGCGAACATATTGCTAACATCAAGAGTTCCTCCATTGATAAAAAAAGAATTAATCCACTTGCACAGCATTTTAAATCTGTGCACAATGGGGACATATCTGGTCTCCGATTCATGGGTATATATAAATTGAACATTAGCCCCCGACGGGGTGACTTTGATAAACAACTTTTTGAAAAAGGAATCAAGCCTTATATATGACTGTGGCAGTTTGTTCCCGCAAGGATTAAACAAGGATTTGAATCTGAAAGTCTTTCTGTGATCGCACACTATTACCTAAATGTGCCTCTCTATTGATGGCTGAACTTAGTTTCTCGTTGATAAAGGACGCATGGGTGAACGATTTTTAACTTGCTAATTCCTTGGAGTCTAGCAAAGCAGGCGGACTGGTTGCTATGGTTACAATGGATATATAAGGTGGCAACAGTTCCACATGCATCACGTCTGAAGAAGTCACGTGTCAAGTGACGAAACACGTCACGTGAGCAGGCTCTATCCGGAAGCGCACGCCAGCGCCAACGTCCCCCGTGCCTCCGCCTCTCTTCCTCCTCCTGCCCCGTACGCTAGCGTACCAACTACGTTCAATTGAGATGATCCGGCTTTCCGCATTGGGTGCGCCACTGAATTAGAGGAGCCTCTTCGGTGTGGGTGCTTGCCGACCATCCGGGACACGTGAGTTTGGCTGACCCCGTCATCTGGGGAGCCATGTGTTACAGGAGTTACAGGAGTTGAGGTTAGACACTGTACTCTGTGTCTGTAATGAGGGCGTATGTGCCTTGGTGCACAGAGGCGTGCTTCTAGTTATGCACACGGGTGGAAATTGCACAGGATTCCTATGGCATTGGTCTATAGGCAGCTTCTGATTTATGCCTACTACCTGGCTGGACTATGAATTGGGCCTGAAGAAATGTTTTTTGACATGTCCTATTTTTACCTAGGAGTGCACTCCTGTCGGAACTGGTAGGGTCCCTGTACATTGCTGTAGATCTTTTGGCCAGGATCTTTTGCTTGTTTTTAAGGGGGTTTGTATGAGTGTCGCTACATGCTAGATCTTTTTCAATAAATTTTGTACTATTTTTTGCAACTAATCTTGAGGTCCCTGTACCCTTCTTATCTTGTCATAGCTATTTTTATGGGTGAGACAGATTTATGGTAGGTAGATATCCCGTACCCTCTTTTTCCTTTATTTTTAAACTATAACGGCCGAAAACTGAGAAATAATGGCGGAAAAAAACAAGGTATAGATCATTTATTTGTGATAAGTAGTGATAAAGTTATTGGGGAATGAAAGGGAGGAGCGCTGAAAGGGGAAAATTCCTCTCGTCCATAAGATGAAAAATACCAGCGGGCTGAAATGGTTAAAGATGATGCACAAGGAAGCTCGCAAATGGTTTGTTGAAGACAAGCAGACTAAGGACATGGATTACTGGCACAATTGCCTGTGGTCATATGAGACCAAAATAAACGTATTTGGTTCAGATTACTGGAACCATGTCCTGTGGTCTGATGAGACCAAGGTAAACTTTTTTTGGTTCAGATGGTGTGAAGTGTGTGTGGCAGCAGCTAGGTGAGGAGAAGCAGTGTGTCTTGCCTACAGTACAGTCAAGCAAGGTGTCATTGTTTGGAAGTTAAGGCAATAGTGTTTAAAGTATCCGGGCACTAGCGAGGAAAGTCATATGATGGCACCTTATTCCATCCTCACATAAATGACTAAGAATGCATGGTGTACGGCCTACCAGCCATTTCACGGGTTAACCCCGCTTCATCAGAGGCAGAAACAACATGTACATGTTTACTGGCTGGTGCCTGGATTCTTTGCACACCATTGCCTTGAATTCTACAGCTTATCTTGTCTGGAGGTACAGTCAGTGCATCTGGTTCCCTCACCCGCCTTCTTGTAACGGTTCAATACTTTCTGTGTCCTATTGTGTCATAGTTTGGGGCTGCATGAGTGCTGCCGGCACTAGGGAGCTACAGTTCATTGAGGGAACCATGAATGCCAACATGTGCTGTGACATACTGAAGCAAAGCAAGATCCCTCCCTTCAGAAACTGGGCCACAGGGCACTATTCCAACATAAAAACCCCAAACACACCTCCAAGATGATTACTTCCTTGGTAAAGAACAAAGGGTAAAGGTGCTGAGCTGGTCAAGCATGTCTTCACACCTAAACCCTATTGAGCATCCTCCAATGGAAGGTGGAGGAGCACAAGGGGCCAAATGCTAATTCACTTTTTCACCTGAGTTTTCTCCTAGGTGATATTTTTAAACTTGTCAATAAATTGCCTTTGAAGCCACCAGAAAGCAATAAAATACTGATAATAATTTTGATAGTACTATTTCACCAACTTTTTGGTATTTTTTTTAGTTGAAAAGTGCTGAAAAGTTATTTTAAGTCGGATATGAAAAATTATCTCCTGGGAGAAAAGTCAGGTGAAAAAGTGAATTGCATATGGCCCAAGGTCTCTAACACCCTCCAGCTCTATGATGTTATCATGGAGGAGTGAAAGAGGATTCCAGCGGTAGCCTGTGAATCTCTTGTGAACTTCATGCCCAAGGGAGGTAAGCCAGTGCTGAAAAATTATGGACGCAAAGAATATTTACACTTTGGGCACAATTTTGACAATCTTCAGTTAGGGTGTACTCACTTTTGTTTCCAGTGGTTTAGACATTAATGGCTGTGTGTTGAGTTATTTTGACTGGGCAGCAAATTTACATTGTTATACAAGCTTCACACTGACCACTTTACACTATATCAAAGTGTCATGTCTTAAGTGTTTTCTCATGGTGAGATACAGTGTGTGAATGGTTCATACAGAAGAGAACCAGAGACGAAGCACCCTCATGTATTTTATTACATTTATCAGTGGGAACATGACAGTAAACACCTATCATGCTTTTAGTTTTATTCTTCTCAGTCTAATCTATCTGTTATCAGCTGTGATAAGAATCCACCGACTGATTCAGTCTAGGTTTGACCTGGAATCATTATAGCTGAGTCACTCTTCTGTGGAGTCTTTTCAAGCCCAAGCCTGCCCCCTCCTGGCTCAGATTTCCTACTCAGAGCTGTTGACATGGGAGGGACTGTTGCTGCCGAGAAAGAAGCTCTGAAACAGACAAGTGTATCTGTGTGCATTGTGCAGCCAGTCATTATCTACTGTATGCAGTTTCATTTCTATGAGAGACACTTCCTACAGGCAGACACACAGCATGCCAGAATAATAAAGTTGAAAGCACACAGATGAAAGCCTGCAGCAGCCCTGCTTGTCTATAGTCTCATAGAAGCTAGACAGCACATTCAGAACAGCTTATAACCTGGAAGCAGAAGGGATATGAGCCGGCGGTCATATTGGATATTTCCTGGAGCAATAATGGATAAAAAACACTCAAAAAGGCACACCAGATTGGCGAAATTATCAGGTAGAGCATTTATTCTTTACAAGCTATCGACCGATAAGTTTATTTTGTGTGAATCGTTCATCTCTGGTTCCCTTTAAGTTAACAGTAGTCAGTATGATGGCTGTTAAAAAAGTATTGGGCACCCCTTGAGGTTGGAGGAAGAGAGATTTAATCAGCAGCTATAGAAAGCTATAACAATTTAGAATGCTCTTCAAACAAACCTGATTGTAATGGATATAGCAGATAAGTTTAAAAAGGAGTTGCTGATTTTTAAAAAATGTTTTTGGCTACCTAAATTTTGAATGATAAATACCAGAATGTTGATCCAGGATTTGTATTTGATATTTTATCCAGCTGCAAATCAGAAAGGAATTTCACCTCTCTGACTGTAATTCAGGACCCCTTCACATGCACGGCACAAAGGGTATTTTTGACAATTTGCCTTTGGCTGGGTGCACACGTAACATAACGTGAAAGTTATGTCATGTTTTATGCGAATGTTGTGTGCGTTTTTGTGCATTTTTACTGTATTTTTGGTGCGTTTGTGATGTGTTTTTCATGCGTTTTAATGTGTTTGCGGTTCGCATATACAAATCGTATATGTGTTTTGTATGCGTTTTTCATGCATTTTTATATTTCCATTTATGCAAATTACTAGGAAGACAAGCGGAAATACAGCATAAAAAAATAATTTTTGGGAAAAAACGCATATAAAAACGCATGGAAAATGCATACCATTGCGTTGCCATTGACTTTCATTATGCACGTTTTTGATGGGTCTATGAATATTATGCAACAAAACCAGCGTTTTTAAAAACGCAGGTTTAAAAACGCATATAAAATGCATATGCGTTTTTTTATATGCGTTTTTTCCTGCGGTCCATAGACTTCCATTAGCGGCAAAAACGCAGTGTTTTACGCAACACTTGCATGTCTGCTATGTGTGCACCCTGCCTTCATCTTTTGCTTCTTTGCATTAGTCATTGCTCTTTGCGCTTAGGTGTAGTTCTGATGTTATGGTAACTACTGCTAGACTGCAGATTTAATGCACAGTGATACAGTAGAAAACAGCTGATTGAACACTTTAAAGCCACAAACACCGGTTCACACGACAGCTCTCACATTGGAGCCCCCAAACCGATACGATACCTTGAGAAAAGTGCGGGATGGCCCCCGAACTCTCACCACCAGGGAATTCACCCCCACTGCCTCTATACTGAATGCTGACTACAACACACACGCTTGCTCACTCCCAGCTCTAGCAATTTCCTACCTTTATCTGGTCAGCAGGCACCTGTCAGCCAATCAGGTGCACAGTTATACACCCTTTGCCTGCTGTACTAAATCTAGCAGGAATTGCATAAATTAGGCAGCATTTGGGTAGGAGGCTTCGGTTGGACATAATTGTAGATTCAACCTTTCCTTCTTAGGTAAAGTTATTGAAAAGGCTGTCTATCTGAAACTTGAAGCCAGGCTCTCAGCAAACAACATCCTGGACCCTCTACAATCTGGCTTTAAGAAACACCGCAGCTGTGAAACAGCCTTCATCCCAGTCTGCAACGATCTGCTCATGGCAAGGGACAGAGGAGAATGCTCCATCCTAAGAGTGGCCTATGTCTAGGCAGTGACTTCCACGCCCCCCTAATTAAGGGGTGTGGTCTCTATGCCAGTATAAATGTAGGTGTTGTGATTAGTTTCATTTTACTGAGAGCAAAAAACAGCAAATGAGCCAAATATCATACAAAAATGCCATGGATAAATAATGTCAAACTAAATCTAAAGAGAAAGGCATCCATATAGCAATAAAGTCATATTCAAAAAGTCATACAAAAAGCACCGTAAGGTATAAACGTTTTATTTAGGGACTTGTCCCTTTAAAAGCAAACAAAAGCATATAGCTGGGGATACAGGTCAGGTGTCATAATGAATTGACACATACAATAATGGTCAACAGCAAAATAAGTACAATGTACACTGTAAATGTCTAATGTGTGACCTGGAAACAATGGCAAGCTAAATAATAAACAAATGACAGAAACCAATCCTTCATGAAAAAACAACAACGTTCTGTTGAACATGAGCTGCTAAGAAAAGATGTACACCACCCGTGTAGGTAGGCAGCTAATCTCAGAAGAAGCAGAGGGGTCTGCGATACATGTGAGATCTAGCGGGGGCACAGGCGAGGTGTCATTACTGGCTCTGGTGGTAAGCTCTTCCTTCCTTCTTTACTTCAATCTGCCTACCCACACGGGTGGTGTACATCTTTTCTTAGCAGCTCATGTTCAACAGAACGTTGTTTTGTTTTTTCATGAAGTATTGGTTTCTGTCATTTGTTTATTATTTAGCTTGCCATTGTTTCCAGGTCACACATTAGACATTTACAGTGTACATTGTACTTATTTTGCTGTTGACCATTATTGTATGTGTCAATTCATTATGACACCTGACCTGTATCCCCAGCTATATGCTTTTATTTGCTTTTAAAGGGACAAGTCCCTAAATAAAACGTTTATACCTTACGGTGCTTTTTGTATGACTTTTTGAATATTACTTTATTGCTATATGGATGCCTTTCTCTTTAGATTTAGTTTCATTTTACACCTAATGAAGAACCGAGAGGGTTTGTAACATGTAGTGTTGCTCCACTATCAATACATGCTTTAATTAGCAAGCCTTTTGTGTGCCGCCTCTTCACTGTTTTTGTACCTGTTTGCTCAGGTGGATGACCTGAGTGAGGTGTAGCACCTGCAACGCAAGGAACAGTTTCCTTGCTGGGATCCAGGACTGTGACCCATCCCATTTGAGTACAGAGGAGAATGCTCCATCCTAATCCTGTTGGATCTTTCAGCGGCTTTTGATACAGTTGACCATGAAATCCTGCTCAACAGACTGTAGGAGTACTGTGGCATCAATGGATCAGTCCTCCAGTGGTTCAGATCATTCTTGACTGACAGAACACAGAGAGTATCCCTAGGACCTATCACGTCTAACCCTGCACCTGTAACATTTGGAGTGCCACAAAGATTATTCCTATCCCCTCTGCTGTTTGCAATCTACATGTTACCACTCGGTACAAATATCCAACAACATGGCCTGATGTATCTGTCCTTCAAACCTGGTGGAACAAACCCTATGTAATGAATACTGGAGAGGCAGCTGCAGTGAATAGCGCTACCACCTTAGCTGCCTCTGTCTCCCTGCCTAGTCTACCCGTGCCTCGGATGTCTAGCACGCTGAGGACGGGTTTGTCAGCCTCACATAAGGTCGCCTTATCGCTTGCGCGCGCGCACAGACAGGACCTTTATGCGGGGAGGAGGCGCGTCAGCTGACCGGCCGGTCGGCTGACGTCAGAGGAGACACTAGCCGCTCCTCATTGGTTGGGAGGAGTAGGCGTGACGGAGGGGTCTCCTCTGCTTCATAAGCCAAGCTGAATCACTCGCAACTTGTCTGCTGTTGCGAATACTTCGTGTTAGCGCTCAGACCTTTGATAGCTTAATCATCTAACTTGGATAGACTGTATATTGTCTGTGTATGACTCTGGCTCGTTCTGACTACTCTTCCGCTGAGTGATTCTGTACCTCTGCCCATCTGATCTTGCTGCCGACTCTGCTTGTTAAACCTTCTTGTCTTTGCTTCTGATCTTGTACTGTATCTGTCTGTCTGTTGCCAACCCGATTAGTCTGACCACTCTACTCTCACCAGAGGGCCCTGACTCTGGTGAGGGGCTCTGTACTATTAGGACCCCACCAGCTCCTCTGGTGAGGTATTGCTAACCTATCAGTACTACTGTTGCACCAAGCACTATACCTTGCTAGTAGCTAACATATCAGCTGTCTAGTACACTTGTATTATTGGTGATTCTGCAGATCACTATATAATCAGGTATATATCTGTATCATAGGTGATACTGCAGATCACCTAATAATCAGAACTCTGTTTCTTGCTGACACAAATCGTTACACCCTACTCCAAAAATAAATTCTTGCTTAGCTGAGCTGCAGGCATGGATAAATGACAACTGGTTGAAATTGAATGCTGACAAAACTGTTGTCCAAAGCTAGCGCTTGCCATCAAAACAGCTCGATCGTAAATCAACACCAATCAGGATTGGGAATTCAGACATAAACGGCTCCAACCTTGTGTGCAACCTTGGTGTGCTAATCGATGGGGAATTGAGTTTCAGAAACCAAATTTCGGCCGTAGTCAAATCTTCCTACTTTTATCTGAAGAACATTGCAAAAATTAAACATCTGATTCCCGCAGAGGATCTTTCAACCCTAGTTCACTCCTTCATCACATCACGACTGGACTACTGCAAAGCCCTTTATGCAGGCCTCCCAAAAAAAGACATGCTCCGCCTGCAATTAGTGCAGAATGCTGCTGCCAAATTGCTAACAAACCAGCCTTGCCAGAGTCACATTACACCGGTCCTTAGCTTACAGCACTGGCTACCAGTAAAATGGAGAAGACTCTTCAAGATTGGACTGCTGACATTCAAATCACGGCACAATTTGGACCCTAAATACATGAAGGACTTGCTGAAACTGCACCACACCTCTCACAACCTCAAATCAGCAGGCTCCATAAACTTTGTCACTCCCAGAGTGCACCTCAAAACCTTTGGAGACAGAGCTTTCTGTCATGCTGCCCCTACTCTTTGGAACTCCCTACCATACCCAGTAAAGACAGCATCATCCCTGGAGGAATTCAAATCTAGACTGAAAAGCCACCTGTTTAGCCTGGCATTTCCGGACATTTCCCACGATTTACCAATCAAATAATTATTGGTCTGCACCATGCTTATGCGCTTTGAGTCCTATGGGAGAAAATTGCTTTAAAAAATGTTATTTGTTGTTGTAGATTATGTGACTAGCAGTAGCAGGACCGCCCCATGCAGGCATCACTTCCATAGGGGTCCCTCCCTAACCGCGTACCTGTCACCCACATCCTGGAAGCTGCAAAATAAATAATTTAAATCCACAAACACTGGTTCACACCACAGCTGGGGGCCCTGGACCCTCTCACTGGAACTCTCACCATCAGGGATACTTTGATGAAAACGTGCCAGATAAAAAGGTGCTTAGTACCTCTGACACTGCTTAGAACGGTTTTTGATGTGCTAGGGTGTTGGTACATTAAAAGGAACCTAAACTGAGAAGGATATGGATTTTTTTAAATTAAAATAATGCCAGTTGCCTGGCTCTCCTGCTGATCCTGTGTCCCTAATACTTTTAGCCACAGCCCCTCAACAATCATGCAGATCAGGTGCTCTAACTGAAGTCAGACTGGATTAGCTGCATGCTTGTTTCAGGTGTGTGATTCAGCCACTACTGCATCCATAGAGATTAACCAAAAACAATGAATTTAGTCTTTAGAGTACAAAACATTAATAACCTCCTTTTGTTCTTTTTGTACTACATTACAGAGATTCCTGTTGGTAGTGTCACAAACAAAATGAAGTGGATCCCGTCAATAGTAACACCAAAAAAATAACGCCAAAAGAAATAAAATCTAATTTATTTTTTTTACTAGTGGGAGCAAACATTATAACCTTCATCCAGTTTTTATTGCTGCACGATCTAACATTCATGTGTTTACATTGCTGTCCTGTTACTGGTGACACCCCAAGAATATATAAATTATCTTTGAACACTTTTGTGCTCTAACTAAAAGTTTTGGCTGGAGTTCTTAATCCAAATTTCTGCCAGTTATGGTAGTTATTATGGTCCCCATAGACTGGTGGCTGCCAACCCCACTGTCCATTAGGCTTCCCTGCGTTATAAGATACCCATATATGTTTATGCATTACATACAGTGTATAAAACATTCTGCCAACAAGTGGATGCTCCATTTAGTTGGCCAGTTGGCAGTTGAGCTAAAATATGAATCATTTTGCAATTTATTCTTCTGCAGCCAAAGCTATATGTTTGACACTGCAAATTGAAGTGGTCTTTACAGGCATATAATTAAGGAGAAGGCTTCTTCTGACTCGCCTGAATGATATTCATGTAACGAAAGTGTTGCAGCAGCATGTGTCTGCAATAATCTTATAATTTAAATGTTTCAGTGGTTACGTCTGCTCAGAATTGCTTACTAAAATTACTTGTTTCAAAAACTCTTTACCCAGCATGTAGAAAAGAAAAAAAGAGGAATATTTAATGATGTGATGGCTTCAAATGCAATGGTAATATCAGAGTGGTCAGCATACAGAAAGGCTATAGACATTGAAAGTACAGATTGTTAGCAGCAGCCAATCCATTGCTGCAGTCATTTTCTGTAGAGAGCATGCTTTTTTTTAGTATTTTGGGAAATGTCTGTGATTATCTTTTTAGACCAATATTTCAAAAATAATCAACTGCTCCTTGCAAGCAGGGAGATTTTTTTTACACATGGTGCAGTGCAATTGTCCACCTCAGTGACGTGCTCCCTGTTGGACAAGAAGTATGTCACTGAAGTTTTGTCACTCTGAGCGCCACACCCGCAATCGAGTATTCACACTTACCGCATTGCCATAGTCTTGCATTGCTGCATAATCCCTGTACTGCGATGCAAGGGAATGCTGTAAGTGTGAAGACGCCTAAGAAACCATCCTTGGGCCAGTTTCAAACTGCCAACCTGCGGTTGTAATGCGTTGCAATCGGCTGATTGCACCGCAACACCAAAAAAAACCCTATGTAGATTAAAGTGGCAGTGCACGGTAATCTCCATTCTGGCTGCAAGCCAAGCAGGTGATGAGGCTCTCTAGCACTCCCTTCCTGTAGTCGGCGTTAGAATTACTGGAAGTGTATTGTCAAAATATGCTTTCGCGCATTTGAGCCGTGAATATGTGCGGCAAACAGTTTAAAATACGGTAAGTGTGGTGCCATAGACTTACATGACATCTTGTTACTGTACGTTAGCACGCATGCTGAACACCAATGCGCGGATGCTCCAGTGTCACCCAAGTGGCAAATTGAGGACTGCATCGCATCGCACCACGTATGAAATGCCCCCTAGCTTTTCATTGGTGTAGCGTTACCCTGCGGTAAAACAAGGTAATGCAACACACCAGTGTGAAAGGGGCTTTAGTCTCAGATGCTATGTGCAGCTACAGACCTGTCTCCACCCTCCTCTTTCTGGGGGAAGTTTTGAAAAGACTTGCTCTCATTAAACAACATTGTTGACTGTGTACAACAGCATTTCTCAACCTTTTTCAGCCAGAGGAACCCTTCAGGTGAGTATTACAACAGCCATGAACTCCCAAATGACAAATGCAGTGACCACAAGCCAGTCAGATGACAAATACAACAACCAAGAGCCCCAAAGTAATGAATGCAGTGGTAGTGAGCCCGCAGATGACAAATACAGTATCTAAGAGCCCCAGATGACAAATGCTTATGCCCATGAGCTCCCTGATGATAAAAACGCACTAACCATCAGCCCCAGGTGACAGATGCAGTGGTCATTAGACTCCAGGAGACAGATGTAGCGGTAATGAGCTCACATATGACAAATACAGCAGCTGCAAATACAGATGACAAATTTAGATAAAGTCCTGCAAGATGTAAATATACTGCCCGTGGTGCTGGAAATAGTTAAAATTAAATACATATGGTACCCTCTATATACTTCGCACTTCAATTGCCCTTTAAAGGACAACTGAAGTGAGAGGGATATGGAGGCTGCCATATTTATTTTACTTTTAAACAATGCTAGTTGCCTGGCATCCTGCTAATCTATTTGGCTGCAGTAGTGTCAGAATAACACCAGTAACAAGCATGTAACTAATCTTGTCAGATCTGGCAATAATGTCAGAAGCACCTGATCTTCTGCATGCTTGTTCAGGATCTATGGCTAAAAGTATTAGAGGCAGTGGATCAGCAGGATGCCAGGCAACTGGTATTGCTTAAAAGGAAATAAATATGGCAGGCTCCAAATCTCTCTCGCTTCAGTTGTCCTTTAAAGAAAAGTTTTAACTTTTTTTGTAATTCTAAAGATTTTTAAGTTTTTTGTATGAGCACAAAGTTTGTAGCTTTTTGCCATTGTAAAATGACTATCTTGTTCAAGTAAGTGATGTATGTATTATACATGGTATAGCACTGCTAATGCTACACATGTACACGTATGATAAAAGAGGAACAACCTCTCTATACTTATTCTTTACTCTGTATTCAGCTGGTCATATTCTGACCATTATTCATCAGCTACACTAAACAGTTTGAAAGGCATTAAACCTTGTAAAGATAAATTGGAATCATAAAAAGATTGTCTGGTGGGCTCAATGCAGATATTTTACTATCTGCAGTTGGGGGAATGTTTACAAGTTAAAAATGGAAAGTAAAGCAGCACATTCCTGCCCAGTGCTGTAGATGTTTTTAATTTAAGCATTTCAGGATTCTACGACTTTTCCATTTATTCAATGGATACATTAGTGTTTGCTCAGAGTTTGGGAGAAATCATAGCCAGCTGTTTATATAGTAGATTAGCCGGCCAAAATGAAAGGCAATCTTCTAACAGAGGAGTGGATTAGTATTTCTAAATATTAACACAGAGATATTTTCAGAAATGTGTCACTGTAATAAATGGTTGAAAAATTTATTTTCATTAACTGCGTTTATTAAACAACAGTAAGAGATTAGTCTCTCAGCCGACGATGAAGATGTGTTAATGAACGCTCTGCTGAGCCTCTGCATTTGCAGTGAAATAAAACAAAAACGTCATGTTTTGGTGACAAGCAGGAACTATTTGGCTCACATTGGGCTTTATGTGGAGCCTTATTCAGAACTAGCAATACATTGCTTAGCAACATGTTATGCCGTGCATTGTTGTGTGCTCAGTGGCAAGGCTCTTGGTCTTAAAGCGGAATATAACCCTGCATTTCAACTTTGCTCTAAAACATTATTTACTGTATATTATATGCAACCAGCATTTTTTTTTACTAGACCAGCATTGGAAGGGTTACACACAGCTTTAAAGTTCCTGGACAGAACTGCAGACGCATCCGAAGCTGACATAGATACATTTTGTTTACATAAATGTATCTAAGTGTGGCATGTGACTCACGCTCTCTGACTGAGAAGGAGCTGGAGGACAGCCAAAGAGTGTGTAACCGTTATCACTTGTTACATTCTATGTAGTTAAATGTATCTATCTGAACTTCTGCATATCTCTCCACGGAACTTTAAACCTCTGTGTTTAACCCTTCCAATGCTGGTCTAGAAAAAAAAATGCTGGTTGCAGATAATATGCTGTAAATAATGTTTTAGAGCAAAGTTGAAATGCAGGGTTATATTCCGCTTTAAAGGAAAAGGAAATGCAGAAAATTTCTGCTGTTACATGTTTATGTGATGAATTAGGGTCCTTTTACACTTAATCAGTTGCTCTCAGTTATAACTGAAAGAAAACTGATTTTCAAAGTAATGCCCATGTTTTCCTATGGCCTCTTTTACACTTAACGCGTTTTCACTGAAATCTTCTTCCCAATGCACTGCTATGGAAAAAACGCGTACCAACGCACACTAATGCATACCAACTGATTAAGTGTAAACGGGGCCTTAGATTATATGGCTTTGTGAATGTTTACATTTGTGACAAATGCCATCTGTTTTTGTTTGTGTTTTTATATATATCTTTTATACCTTAATCTGCCGTTATATAGTAGTCCCTTTCTGTATTCTATAACACTGTGGAATTCAAAATGGCAGATGGAGGGTCAACACTTTTGGGTTATATAGAAAAGCACTTGCAAATTTACTGTATGTTTTAATATGTGCAGTATATAAAAGTGGGACATAAAGAGAAACCGTAACCAAGAATTGAACTTCATCCCAATCAGTAGCTAAAACCCCCTTTCCCATGAGAAATATTTACCTTTTCACAAACGGATCATCAGGGGGCTCTGTATGGCTGATATTATGGTGAAACCCCTACCACAGTGTGATGTCAGGACCATGATTCTGACATGACATTGTGGGAGCCTTGTTGCATTGTGGGAAATAACAGCTGTTTACAGCTGTTTCCAACTGCCAAAAAAGCAAGCAGCATCTCCTTCCACTGACATCACCTGCCAGCAGTAAAAATATCACCATGTGATAAATGTCAGAATGTAAATCAGGGAGAGGAAAGATTTTACAACAGACAAACAATAATTTATACATAATTATTGTAAAAATTAAGCACTTTTTTATTACATTATTTTCGCTGGAGTTTTTTTTTAAGAAAAAATAATTGAAAAGCATTTTCGGTGGCCAGGAGGGCAGAGTTAGCACATGAAGGGCTCCACTTCCTGGTCAATATTAGCCATGTGGCTTTCAACATCAACACAAGGGGTATCAGCAAAACCATCTTCTCCTTGCAAAGCACCCTTGTCCCTGTGTTGAAAAACAAGGGTGGTGATAAAACAGGGACTTATAGAGGTTACCCCATAATAAGGGGGTGACCTGATAACTACCCCATACAGATAAATTGGTCATGTTCAACATGTTCAATCTTTTTACCTATTTACCACAAAGTGTTAAAGCGTAAAGAATACAATGAAATATAATGAGGTAAAATAAAACACACATACAGTACCTATTTTTTAAGCAGGTATTGATCGTTGGTGAACAAGGCTTCAGCAATAGAGAACATCAGTTCTATATATAGCTTAAGTAGTAAACAAAAGCACCACTGACTTGCATGTACCAGTAGTTCTTCTTGTATACTGTTTTTTTAAAAGTGGTAAGTTGGTGCTTAAAAGAATCAGTGCTGCTCTTCATGATTTCCTAAAGAGTCTACCACCATGACAGTGGTGAACTATTATTCATGAATCCATTTTTTTCTGGCTGAGTTGCCCTGTTTTATAAATATGGTGATCGTGCAAAAGTGCCAATGAATAATGGTTCAAAACCATTACGTTAATTGCCAATAAAAAATGTTCACAAAACTTTTCCCTTATGGGCCAATAAGAAAACAGCAATAATTTAGAAGAATTATTGGTACAAATTGGCAAACCATCTGAGGCCCGGTTCACATCTGCGTTTGCCAACGGAACTGGCTGTACAGTTCTGTGGTCCGTTCCGAAGAACGGACAAAAAAATGCTGCAGGACCCAATTTTCCGGACCATTTCGCTCAGCAGAACGGAAATGAAAGGTTGTGCAGCTTTATAGGAACAAATAGAAAACTGACAGTTTACAGCACACTTGTTGTAAAAACTGACAGTTTTTACCTGATCCTGATGGTGGATCCGTACGGCTGGCTCCACAAAAAAATGCAGATGTGAACCGGGCCTTTTGAATTGTCCCCTTTGTCTGTTTTCACTTAAAATGATCAACTAGGTGCTTGATGTAAAAAAATATACATTTTTAGTATGGTTAGGAAATTTCCCTCTGTATTGCAACAGGTCCTAGGAGTCCTCCTAACTCCTAGCAGTAACTTCACTCCTACAAATCCACATCTTGACTAGTTAACAAACACCAAAGACAAAGCTTTTTAGGAGAAAGGTGCAGATGTCCAGCTAATATAACACTGAAAAGTTACACTATTAAGCTACATACTCACCTCACAACCCAGGAAGATGGATCCCGGCGTTGTCCCACGACGACAAGCGCTTCCCGATTAATCTTCCTGGCAGCCTGTATGCGTGATGGGTGCGAACGAGAGGTAACACAATTGCAGTACTTTGTGCGGGAGTTGTCTGGGATCTTAAATATCTGATCCGCTGTGACAATTATCATCATCGCACATCGTTAAGCGTCATTACCATAATCGCGCACTTGTACCCATGTCCTGAGATTGTGAAAACAATTGCTAATCCCTCAAAAAGTTGCCAGTCATCAGACAAAGCGTTGAAAAAATTGTGCCATGGGTATGGGCCTTAAGTCTGCAAGATCTGCCCTTTCCTGACCTCTGCCACCATCAAAATTCTCATCCATGCCCTCATAATTTCCCGCCTTGACTACTGCAATGCCCTACTGTCTGGTCTCCCTATGACCCAAATAGCCCTGTTGCAGTCCATCATGAATACGGCAGCCAGAATTATCCACTCCCCCCATCGCTCCACCACATCGGCTCCCCTCTGTGAATCCCTCCACTGGCTTCCTTTCCAGTCCAGAATCAGATTCAAGATACTGTGTCTGACCTACAAATCTGTCTACAAAACCTGTCCAACCTACATTTCCAATCTTACTCAGAGGTACACACCTAGCCATTCACTCCGCTCCTCGAATGAACTTCGTCTGACTGCCCCCCCCCCCCCCCCCCGCATCACCCAGTCCCATGCACGCATCCAGGACTTCTCAAGAGCTGCTCCAACACTATGGAACTCCCTACCTCCACCCATTAGGGCAGCCCCCTCCTTCAACATCTTCAAGAAGGCCCTCAAAACTTGTCTTTTCACTCTGGCCTACCACCCCTCACAAGTGCTCTAAACCCACAGCTGAACTCTGGTCCCTACCTTTCGTGTCCCTACCTCTCCCTCTAGATTGTAAGCCTTTGGGCAGGGTCCTCCTCCTTTTGTGTCCTACCTGATCATGCACCTCCAGTACTGTGCACCCATGCTATGCATTTGAGTGAACTCAACTTGCCTAATCTCCATGTGACTGACTAAGCATTACCTTGTACTCATACTGTGCTGCGTAATCCGTTTTTTCTTGTATTCCTGTATTGTACTATTGCTGTATGTCACCCCTAAATATTGTGTGTAACCTAAACTAATGTCCAGCGCTGCGTAATACAGGATCTTCTCAAAAAATTTGCATATTGTGATAAAGTTCATTATTTTCTGTAATTTACTGAAAAACATTAGACTTTCATATATTTTAGATTCACATACACACAACTGAAGTAGTTCAAGCCTTTTATTGTTTTAATATTGATGATTTTGGCATACAACTCATGAAAACCCAAATTTCCTATCTCAAAAAATTAGCATATTTCATCCGACCAATAAAAGAAAAGTGTTTTTAAAACAAAAAAAGTCAACCTTCAAATAATTATGTTCAGTTATGCACTCAATACTTGGTCGGGAATCCTTTTGCAGAAATGACTGCTTCAATGCGGCGTGGCATGGAGGCAATCAGCCTGTGGCACTGATCAGGTGTTATGGAGGCCCAGGATGCTTCGATAGCGGCCTTAATCTCATCCAGAGTGTTGGGTCTTGCGTCGCTACACTTTCTCTTCACAATATCCCACAGATTCTCTATGGGGTTCAGGTCAGGAGAGTTGGCAGGCCAATTGAGCACAGTAATACCATGGTCAGTAAACCATTTACCAGTGGTTTTGGCACTGTGAGCAGGTTCCAGGTCGTGCTGAAAAATGAAATCTTCATCTCCATAAAGCTTTTCAGCAGATGGAAGCATGAACCCACTTTTGAACCAGAAACAGTGGCAGAAGCGCCTGACCTGGGCTACAGAGAAGCAGCACTGGACTGTTGCTCAGTGGTCCAAAGTACTTTTTTCGGATGAAAGCAACTTTTACATGTCATTCGGAAATCGAGGTGCCAGAGTCTGGAGGAAGACTGGGGAGAGGGAAATGCCAAAATGCCTGAAGTCCAGTGTCAAGTACCCACAGTCAATGATGGTCTGGGGTGCCATGTCAGCTGCTGGTGTTGGTCCACTGTGTTTTATCAAGGGCAGTGTCAATGCAGCTAGCTATCAGGAGATTTTGGAGCACTTCATGCTTCCATCTGCTGAAAAGCTTTATGGAGATGAAGATTTCATTTTTCAGCACGAACTGACACCTGCTCACAGTGCCAAAACCACTGGTAAATGGTTTACTGACCATGGTATTACTGTGCTCAATTGGCCTGCCAACTCTCCTGACCTGAACCCCATAGAGAATCTGTGGGATATTGTGAAGAGAAAGTTGAGAGACGCAAGACCCAACACTCTGGATGAGCTTAAGGCCGCTATCGAAGCATCCTGGGCCTCCATAACACCTGAGCAGTGCCACAGGCTGATTGCCTCCATGCCACGCTGCATTGAAGCAATCATTTCTGCAAAAGGATTCCCGATCAAGTATTGAGTGCATAACTGAACATAATTATTTGAAGGTTTACTTTTTTTTGTTTTAAAAACACTTTTCTTTTATTGGTCGGATGAAATATGCTAATTTTTTGCGATGGGAAATTTGGGTTTTCATGAGCTGTATGCCAAAATCATCAATATTAAAACAATAAAAGGCTTGAACTACTTCAGTTGTCTGTATTTGAATCTCAAATATATGAAAGTCTAATGTTTATCAGTACATTGCAGAAAATAATGAAATTTATCACAATATACAAATTTTTTGAGAAGATCCTGTATTTTATAAATACGCTTTATAATTACATAAATAAGTCTATTGCCTAGTCTGGTGATAAATACTGTACATGCAATTCACTGCAGTTCAGTTTACTTTAAAGGACCACTATCCAGAAAAAAAGTAGGCAGTTAAAATTTCAGGAAATGCTGATGAAAACAAAGAAAACCCTGAGAATCCCCCATAAGTAGACGGACTAACCCTAAACCTGTCGGTTCTGTCATATTTTAACTGCCTACTTTTTTTGCGACAGTGGTCCTTTCATCAGCAGGGCAGGAATTAGGGAAACAAAACCTTATAGGGATACAGATAGTAATAAAAGCCTCTCAGAAACACTAACCATCACGCAGTTTAAAACTAGAAAAATGTTTTGGTGATACTCTACTTTAGGATGTGTTTTATTGTAGACTATGCTTTTGAAATCCCCAATAAGATGGAAAAAAAAATCTGCATGCAATATGGCCTTTGTTTACGTTATCTACATTCTATGGTCTCATAAAATTACAGTTAGAATTTGTACATTGAAATAACAGTTGTAATAAATGATGGCTCATGTGCATTCACAGAGAAATTTGAATGTTTATATTAAATTAATCCCTGTCCTTTAATTTTCGAGTAGCCCAGACAGGCTGTTTTCTTTTGCCTCTCCAATGATGTAACCTTAAATATTTACATTTCATTCTATAGAAACTTTTTATCATTGTCATGAAGCCTTTCCCGAATATTTACTATTAAATATGGAAGTATTTAGAAGTCTTAATAAAAGTATTTTACACAAAAATATTTTTCACGTTATTTCTAATTTGATAGATTTTATTGAACCTTTTGACCACTTAAAAGTTAGCCCGTCAGGGAAAGGGAACACAGAACTAGTTTTGTTGGGTTTGACATCGGCAAGTCGAACCCAATTTGGCAAAGTGGTTTCGCACTAGAACATAGGCATTCAGGACAATTTCAGCATGGAACAGCAGGATGGTGTGTTTCTTTTAACTCTGATAGTGCCTTCTTTCAGCTTGGAAGGAAGAAGTATGACATTTATCCTGTCTTGCTGTTGCTTGCTGAAATGGTGCTGAACATTTGTGTTCAGGCTCCGAACCATGCATTGCTGCATTCGAGTAACAGTATTACACTGGACATGAACACAGGACCAGGGTACTATCAGAGAAAACAGCATGTCAAAATCTTGAGTGGCTCTAGAGATATAGACTGATGAAGTCAAGATAAAATAAAAGTAAGCAGGTCTTATTGGTCAGTGAAGCGGCTCCTCAATTTAAAGGGAAGGTCCAAGCAAAATAAAAAAAACGAGTTTCACTTACCTGGGGCTTCTATTAGCCCCATGCAGCCACCTTGTGCCCTCTTAGTCACTCACTGCTGCTCCAGTCCCCCACTGGCAGCATGCCGACCTCAGAGGTCGGCGGGCCGCATTCCGTACATTTTTCACGCATTCACGCTAATGCAGAAACATTAACACATACATTTTTATGCATTAGTGGTTCAATGCATAAAACCACTAATTGAACCACTAATGCGTAAAAATGTATGTGTTAATGTTCCTGCACTAGCTGGAATGCATAAAAATGTATGCAATGCGGCCCGCCGACCTCCGAGGCCGCATGCTGCTAGTGGGGGACTGGAGCAGCAGTGAGTGACTCCGAGGGCACAGGATGGCTGCATGGGGCTGGTAGAAGCCCCAGGTAAGTGAAACTCATTTTTTTATTTTGCTTGGACCTTCCCTTTAAAGGGCAAACTGAGAGGCCCAAAAGATGAAAAGTCAATATTTTCATTTTACTCCATTGTCTCTTAAACCTGAGTTGGTATACTCTCCCCATGTTTTCATGGGTCTTGTCCAAATATTCACATAACAAAAAAATACTGGTATGTTACTTAATTACCCTATTACCTGCATTTTGGCTAATTAGATGAGGAAACGCTAGTGTTTTTGGTCTGCAATGCTGTTTCCATCAGTGGTTTTGGTGCGTGTCTCCCTGCCATTCATCTAACCCTAACCTTCTTTCTTAATGTAACACCACTACCTGATACCTAATCTTCACTTTATGAAAATACTCTTCCTGATACCTACCATAAATGTATCCTCTTTCCATAGGGATACCCCATCCCTGCCACCTAACCTTAAGTTACCCCCTAATCCCCCCCAAATATAGTCACCACTTAATGAAAACTCATTTTTTTTATGCACTTTAACCTCCCTCTGATTCTTGTCCAAGAAAATAAATACTACCCCAATGGTATCGCTTGGTCATAAAGGTTTTAATGAATGCCTGCTGCCTTGTCCATAAAACTGCAGGCCTACCAACACAGATCACTGGACCAGAATGAATATATAAAAGTTGTCTTCTTGACTTCACTTGCTGTTTGCTCTTTCTGTTTCTCTGAATAAATTTCAGGCTTCCAAAAGATCAGTTGGACTGTCTAATAGTTTGCATTTATAGACGGAACCGCTTTTATATTAATTCTAGTACAGGTTTCTTTTAATGTATTTCAAACCTACCGGTAAATGGTATACCTAATTTTGGCATGCAGAGACGTTATGAATATAATGACCTTCTATCTTAGGTGAATTTGCTTCAAGGGGAAATGAATGTGTCCCGTGTATACAGATTAATTTCTCCATAAATATGGCTATAATGTCTGAACAGCCTGTAATTAAGAATAAGATTTTCATTACACAATATAACTCCTTTGATCATGACAAAAAACATAATTACGTGTTGCCTTTTTCCAGACGAGATGTTACTAGCACAAGGGGTAATTAGACTGCTTGGCAAAACATAAAGCACAAATAACAATTAGCTGCTTTTATCCTAAACGACCTAAAATATTGCTCAAGAAGCCTTTTTCTTTTTTTTTTGTTTCTTTTTTTTTTTTTGCTGTGTGATTTTTAAAAAAAAATAATTGTGAGTGCCATGTCTTGGGAGAACTGCAGGAAGGACATATTGTACACAAGAGGATATTGATTAATATTTGAAATGCAGGCCCAAACCTTTACCCTACTTCTCTTTCTATTGGCTTTTTATATACAGTAGCAGCTTACGTGTTGTTAGAACTGGACTTTTATTGATTTGTTGCATTTGTTATTGGACAGTGTTAAGTAAAATTGTTGTCTCAGACTCATGCTGCGCTAAAGATGAGCAATTTGATTACAAACAATTGTTTAACATTGAAATATGTCTGATGCAAAGTAAGCTTAAACAGTTGCTCTGCAGAATACACTGACTTCCTGCCCTGTGCTCCTTTTACTGCTGGCCTTTATGACACTAGCCTTCCCATTTTAAAATGGTTTCTTGAATAGCTAATTGTATTTTTTTTGCAGATTCTGCGGGGGTTTTTTTTACCCCTTATGGTTCCTGACAACTTTGGCATTTCAGCCGTTATTTGGCATTTCAGCCGTGTTGTTATTGATACCGCAATAACTTTAACAATACTTATGCCATTGAAGACTTTCTTAACTGTATTGGCTTGTCACTTATTATATGTGTGCACGTGCACGGGGTGGGGGCGTGCACGTGTGGGAGCACACAAGACGCAGAGATGGCAATTAGTGCAGGATGTGAGTTTCACATCTAGGAATGTGCGGGAGCATTAAAATGGCCTTGAGACTTATGTCCAAAAATCACATCTGGTTAACTACACCTATCCTATTCTATTTAGCCTGTTTGCCTACAAACACATTACCTAGCAATACTTACTTTCTACAGAAATGTGGCTCTTCTGTCTATTGAGGCCTACAGCTTGCCACAAACCTGCATAATGAAAATTGTGAAAAATTGCTCCTTCTTCTCAAAGCCACCGGAGAGAACAAGCGAATAGGTCCCACTCAAAAAAATATAAAGCTTGTCTATCTACCAACCAACTATAACCCTTACTGGCAAATTAGAAGCCATTTTTCACATTTACCATCAAGACTGCCAGTAGGCGAAGGTCCAGTGGATAAAACATTGATACAGGAATGGTGAATATGTAACAGACTTTGATTAGAAGCACCCAGCCTAATTATAAAACGTAAAGTAAGAGTATGTACAAGTACACTGATCTTTTAGTACGGATCATTAGTTTTTTTTGTGCAGGGATGCCAAAGACGTTAATTTTTAGGTACCGGTAAGTGACTTGTATGCATAACAGAGGGTTTATGCGTCTACAGGCTTCAAGAGACATTTTCACTTGTACTCATACCCTGTGCCTAGTTAAAAAACTACAAACTAACCTTTTATATTACATTGGTACTTAATATAAATTTATAGCAAGTTTTATGTACTCGAACGGCATACACTAATCACTAGAATTTGCATTTCTAGGCAGCAAGCTCTGCTGGCAGCAATCAGTGAGAAGGACGCTAACATTGCCTTGCTAGAACTATCTGCCTCAAAAAAGAAAAAAACCCAGGAGGAAGTGTTGGCCCTGAAGAGAGAGAAGGACAGACTAGTTCACCAATTAAAACAGCAGGTACGTTCCAGTTTACATACTTAAAGAGAAACCGTAACCAAGAATTGAACTTCATCCCAATTAGTAGCTGATACCCCCTTTCCCATGAGAAGTCTTTACCTTTTCACAAACGAATCATGTATGTCTGATATTGTGGTCCTTACAGTTTCCTGTCTGTGAACCTCATTGCATTGTGGGAAATAGCTGTTTACAGCTGTTTCCAACTGCCATAAAAGCAAGCAGCATCTCCGTCCACTGACATCACCTGCCAGTAGTAAAAACGTCACCATGTGATAAATGTCAGAATATCAATCAGGGAGAGGAAAGATTTTACAATTGGCAAACACTGACTAAATCATTTATACCTAATTATTGTAAAAACTAAGCATTTTTTTTATCACATTATTTTCACTGGAGTTCCTCTTTCCCCATTACAAGACTGTGGGTCGGATTTAATCACAGGTGGTAAAAAAAAACAACTCACAATATGTGTTATGACCATGTATTGCACACAGTTAAACAGCTAATTTAAATTCACAAATTAATGTTTGCAATGGCTAGGTGATTTGTAACTAATGATAGCCGTGTCTTAGAGAACTCATGGAGATGCATGTTATCAGTTTGGTCAGGTGATAGATATGTAAGTCTCTGATTAGCATGGTCATGTGCTAAAACAAGGCAAGACAAAATAACATTTGTGTTGCGTTTTTCTCCTGGTGTACTCAAAGCGCTTGAACTGCAGCCACTAGAGCAGACTCAGCAGGCAGTAGCAGTGTTAGGGAGACTAGCCCAAAGTCCTTACTGAAGAGGTGCTGGCTTAGTGAGCAGGAAGAGCTGAGATTCAAACCCAGGTCACTTGTGTCAGGAAGTGATCACAGCAAATCAGAACTTTGCAAATCTATCAGCTGATCAAACATATTACATGCTTGTCCACGAGTTCTACACATGACCATTACTATTTGTATCTTATGATCACACTGCATGACAGGATGTTTTTTTGAAGGGTATTGATGGACTATTTGTATTGCCTTTTGCTTAATTTTCGTCTCAGTCCCACCACACATCATTTATTGCCTACTGCTTTACTATCTCTATATCAGTGTCTCTTCTAATTTTTAAAATATTTTTTAAACATTTCTTTACTTTTTTTAAGCATATATCACAAGATGCTAAGATTCTTTTATTGGTGTTAAAACCAGATTACATGCCTCTTGCCCAACACAAATTGACTCAATGTATTGTTACGGCTGTGAAGACTCACATTGCAGCCAACTGGAACTCCCCACACCTTTCCTATTTACAAGTGGTCGTCAAGATCAACCATACAATGACATGCAAGCGTATTAACGGCATAATTCATGATTGGTCCCTTCAAACCATAAAGGTGCCCATACACTCGTCAGATTGGCAGCAGACAGATAAGAAATGCATCTGATGATCTATCTGATGCGTTTTTAGAACATTTTTTACCAGGATAGAATTCCAATAGATTTCAGTTTGAAATCTGTTGAAATTCGATCTGATGGCATTTTTTTGCCATCAGATTTCCATTAAGGCCAATGCAAACTGATAAGCAATCTCATCAGATCGACCTAAATTTTCCACCCTGCTAGTTCGATGGAAATCCATCGAAATCGATCGAAATCGGCCGTCGATCGGTCGATTGGCCAACCGATTTGCGATCGATCGATCGATCGACCGCGATCGATCGGTCGGCCAGAAAATCGGCTGAGTGTATGGGCTGCTTAAGTCGTGGGGCACTTGGTCATACATCTACTTGGTCACACATCTACAAATATCTTTCTAGGGGAGCTCAAACTCAATTGGACCTATAATGCTCACACCTTTTAGTTGGGATGCTGATCCATTACTCTTGTCATCCACTATTCATTGTACTTTTTATGCTGTCTTTGCGAATGCTTTGAACTGAGCTGGGTTTCTTTTGAAATTCCTAACTGCTAATTACATTTGACTGTATTTTTATTCTGTTGCTACTCATATGCTGTTATGTTTTTCTCCAGCCCATGTTCTTATGAAAAATGTACACTTTGGGCCACATCCTATTGCTGAACTTGCCAGCGCTAAGCACTGGCGAGTTTTTAATTTAATGCCCGCATCGCCTAATTCTATTTAACTTAAGACCCCCCAGGTGGAAAAGAACTCGCTTGGGCAATATAATCGCCCATTGAGTTCTTTACATGCTATCCTTTGCCCTTTTCATTCCTCCGTTAAACAATGCTTTCCAGCAGACATGAGCATTAGCTTAGACCTGCAGGGAGCAGGTCTAAACCAGCTAACGCATGTGTTGTGCCGCTGCATCTAGGGGTCTCCTCTAATAAGGAGACCCCCAGAGCTCCCTGTCGGGTCGCCACACATCTCTAAAGCCCCATAGATAGCTGTGCTTTCACCCATCATTATACATACCTGCCAGCTCTCGCCGCAAGTTCAGTTGCATAATAACAGTGTATCTGTTACTGTAATTACTGTGTGCATCGGAGCCCAGGCAAAGCATCTTTAAATCTGCAGCCAGGGGCTCCCCATTGGTCCATTGGCCCAGACAATGGACCAATGGGGAACCCCGGGCTTAGACAATGGACCAATGGGGAGCCCTGGCTGCAGATTCAAAGATGCTTTGCCTGAGCTCCTATGCAAACAGTAATTACAGTGACACATACACTGTTATTATGCAACTAGTGACCTTAGCCCGTTTAAAAACGGGCTAGGTCTGCCACTGCGCATGCACGCCCGCCACGTGTGCGCACACACCCGCCGCTTTTGGCCCCATCCTCTCCTGCAAGCCTTCAGTGTCTCTGCGTCCCTGCACATATGCAGTGCAAAAAAGCCCGACCTCTCCCTCCCTCTCCCCGGGCCGCCCTCCGTGCTCCCCCCTCAGATCAGATGCAGAGCAATTAATTAGCACAGCAGAAAGCGTACATAACTACTCACCTCCCTGCGTTCCACTGGCCGCTCACTTGCCGCTGATCTCCTCTCGGCATAGACGCTGATACACACGCTGCTTCCTGATTAGCCGGAAGCAGCATGTGTATCAGCGTCTATGCCGAGAGGGGAAGATCAGCGGCGAGTGAGCGGCCAGTGGAACGCAGGGAGGTGAGTAGTTATATACGCTTCCTGCTGCGCTAATAAATTGCTCTGCATCTGTTCTGAGGGTGGAGCTCGGAGGGTGGCCCGGGGAGAGGGAGGGAGAGGTCAGGCTGCCCTCCCCGCAGCTCTAGCTCCCCCCTCCATTATGGGGGGAAGCTGCCTATCTAACCTATATTGGGGGACACCTACCTAATCTCACCTATACTTGGGGGCAGCTACCTATCTCACCTATACTGGGGGGCAGCTACCTATCTAACCTATACTGGGGGGCACCTACCTAATCTAACCTTTACTGGGGGGCACCTACCTAATCTAACCTATACTGGGGGGCACCTACCTAATCTAACCTATACTGCGGGGCAGCTACCTATCTCACCTATACTGGGGGGCAGCTACCTAATCTAACCTATACTGGGGGCAGCTACCTATCTCACCTATACTGGGAGGCAGCTACCTATCTAACCTATACTGGGGGGCAGCTACGTAATCTAACCAATACTGGGGGGCACCTACATAATCTAACCTATATTGTGGGACACCTACCTAATTTAACCTATACTGGGGGGCAGCTACCTATCTCACCTATACGGGGGGGCAGCTACCTAATCTAACCTATACTGGGGGGCACCTACCTAATGTAACCTATACTGGGGGGCACGTACCTTATCTAACCTTTACTGGGGGGCACCTACCTAATCTAACTTTTACTGAGGGGCACCTACCTAATCTAACCTATACTGGGGGGCACCTACCTATCTAACCTATACTGGGGGGCACCTACCTATCTAACCTATACTGGGGGGCACCTACCTACCTAGCCTATACAGGTGGCAACTATACTGGTTACCTATATTGCAGGCACCTACCTATCTAACTTATACGGGGGGGCACCTACCTATCAAACCTATACTGGGGGCACTTACTTATCTAAATTGTATTGGGGGCACTTACTTATCGAACTTGTATTGGGGGCACCTACCTACCTAGCTAGCCTATACAGGTAGCAACTATACTGGCTACCTATATTGCAGGCACCTACCTAACTAACCTATACCGGGCTCACAGATCTCACCAGCACACCACAGGTTAAAGCGCACCTTTTATTGTGCCAGTATCCACAGAATCCAACAATTGTTTCGGGGCCACGCAGGGTCCCCCTTTGTCAAGGCATATGGTTACATATGGATGTAACCATATGCCTTGACAAAGGGGGACCCTGCGTGGCCCCGAAACAATTGTTGGATTCTGTGGATACTGGCACAATAAAAGGTGCGCTTTAACCTGTGGTGTGCTGGTGAGATCTGTGAGTTTGGACTTTGAGTGTGGCACTGCCTATGCCAGCTCGCCAAGCACCCCGAGAAACGGATGGTGTGCCTGCCTCACTTTGGAAATAATAACCTATACCGGGGGCGCCTGCCTATCTAACCTATACTGGGGGAAACTATACTGGCTACCTATACTGGAGGCACCTACCTGGCTAACCTATACCGGGGGCAACTATACTGCCTCACCTATGCCTGGCTACCTATACTGGGGGACCGGGGGCGGGGGGGCACAATTTTTACAACCTCGCCCTGGGTGCATTTTAGCCTAGAAACTGCACTGGCAAGGTGATAAGTAGCTCCCATCTGCAAGTGCTTATCACCTGGAATAGGATATGGCCCTTTGTGTCTAATAGAAGTGTTTGAAACTAAAAAAGCATCATTTCGAGTTGAGCAATATGTATTATGACCCGCAGTAGAGCGCAGAATTTTTTTTAGTATGCATCTGCTCTCTTTTTCTACTTGAAACAAAAGCCTTACATAAGATTACAAATTGTATCAGGAGTAATGCATTGTCATGGCAAAAAAAAGACATTCATTTCTCATGATTGAGGTTTCTTTTTTTTTTTGTATTGCCATGCAAAGTAATTCTGGTACAGTTTGGTTTCTTTTGCATAACTGGAATGTATCTGTGTATGTATTAGAATAGCCTTATGCTGGGAATACACGATGAGATTCTTCAGCAGATTTAATGTCCGATCGTTTTTCTAATCGATTTCCATTTACTTTTTTGAGAAATCAAACAGAAAAACACTCAAAAATAATATCGGACCTGTCGGAAACAATCTATCTGCCAAAAAATCTCACTGTGTATTCTCAGCATTAGACCTTAATGTAAGTGATTTGTGTACTTTAACAAGCCTGTGTCCTTCATTGATTTACAATTCCACCTCAGCCTCTACCTCAAGACAGAAAAAAACTCTAGTATCTCCTAATCAGCAATGCAAATGTTTGTTGATTTCCTTTTTCAAGTAGGGGTAAAGGAAAAAGTAGCTCCCACCCCCTTCCCCAATAGACAGAAGAATGTCTGCATTGCCTGTCCATATTCCTAACTACTTCTGTGTTATACACTTCTCTATGCTAATACAATTTGCACATATAAATTGCCTTCATTATTAATCAGCTTAGATAATAACCAAAGTTTGTATTATTAATTTATTATTATTTTGGACTTGTCCCTCAGTAAAATGAACATTTGTCACCATTTATTTTTAATGTGTTTGCAGATTCTCATTATGGGATATTAAATAGGATGGAAATTACTATGCATCAAAAATGCAGCATACAGTAAATTTGGCAACTGCACTGCGTCTCATGACATTGTGTAAATTTGAGCAGCACTGAGAATATCACTGTGATTACCTGGTCACATGCATTCTGAAAAAAAGCATTGAATCACATGTAGTAGGGACAGGTTCTAAAGCAGTGTACACATGAAGAGATTTGTAGTCTATCAAATACTGCCACTGCCATTATCTTTAGGTGATAGCGCGACGTGGCAAAAATGGGCGTGGCCATGCTGCGGGAAAGTCGGCGTGGTCATAGGTGGGGCCAAATGTACATGAACATAGCAGTGGTGTAACTTTAATATATTCAATAGGTAGTATTTCACATTTCCAGCACTGTGTAATATGTTGGCGCTTTATAAATACAATAAATAAATAAGCCCCTCACCTGCCTTCTGTCTTGTTTTCGGCTGGCTGGCCTGTGTGCTGTACTCAGCTGGCAGTTATACTGGGCTTGCTGGTGGTGATGCTGAGCTGCCTGGCTGGTGGTGATGCTGTGCCGGCCTGGCTTTGCTGGGTGCTGGGCCTGGGGCTTTGCTGGGTGATTTGGCTTTGGGCTTTGCTGGGCTGAGCAATTTGCTGGGGGCTTCACTGGGGTGAGGTCATTTTTGGGTGTTTTGCTGGGCTGCGGGTTTTACTAGGCTTTGCTGAGCTGGGAGCTTTGCTTGGCTGTACGCTTTGCTGGGCTGAGGCCCAGAGGCTTTGCTAGGCTGAGGGCTTGCTTTGCTGGTCTGGGAGCTTTGCTTTGCTGGGCTAGGGCCCTGGGGATTTGCTTTTCTGGGCTAGGGGCTTTGCTTTGCTGGGCTGAGACCCAGGGGCTTTGCATTGCTTGGACCGTGGGCTTTGCATTGCTGGGGCTTTGCTTGTCTGGGGCCCAGGGGGTTTACCTTTGCTAGGGTCTTTGCTAGGCTGGGGCTTGGAGGCGTTGCTTAGCTGGGGTCTTTGCTTTGCTGTGCCCAGGGGCTTTGCTTCAGCATAGGTAGCTAGGTATTAATGCCTTCAGGATAGGTACCTAGGTATAGATGCCTTCAGTATAGATAGCTAGGTATAGGGGTCTTCAGTATAGGTAGGTAGGTATAGGGTCCTCAGTATAGGTAGGAAGGTAGGTAGGTAAGCATGCGGCCTTCAGTATAGGTAGGTAGGTATGGTGACCTCAGTATAGGTAGGTAGATAGGTAGGTATGGGGACCTCAGTATAGGTAGGTAGGTAGGTATGGGGCCTTCAGTATAGGTAGGTAGGTATGGGGATCTCAGTATAGGTAGGTAGGTAGGTAGGTAGGTAGGTATGGGGCCTTCAATATAGGTAGGTAGGTATGGTGTCCTCAGTATAGGTAGGTATGGTGCCATCAGGATAGGTACCTAGGTATAGATGCCTTCAGTATAGATAGCTAGGTATAGGGGTCTTCAGTATAAGTAGGTAGGTAGGTATGAGGTCCTCAGTATAAGTAGGTAGGCATGGGGCCTTCATTATAGGTAGGCAGGTATGGGGTCCTCAGTATAGGTAGGTAGGTATGGGGCCTTCATTATAGGTAGGTAGGTATGGGCCTCCAGTATGGGGCTTTGTATATGTAGTTAGGTATGGAGCCTTCAGTATAGGTAGGTAGGTAGGTATGGGGCTTTGTATAGGTAGGTAGGTAGGCATGTGGCCTTCAGTATAGGTAGGTAGATATGGGTCCCCAGTATAGGTAGGTAGCTATGGGGATTTGAGTCAGGGATGGTCGTAGTCAGCCAACTGCGCTACGCTGGAACTACGCGTAGTTTTACGCAATTACGCTTCGCCAAACTACGACTTCGAAATCAAATATTCGCTTTGCATGCATTTCGTAGACTACGCATTAAAATACGCAATTACGCGTAGTGGGAAAATTTTACGCGTTAATTCCTCTGTTGAATGCTTATACTGGGAACTCTATGGGCCTGATTCACAAAGCGGTGCAAACTTTTTCGCGGACTTTTGCGCGCGCAATTTGCCGCCATGATCTGCCCACATTAGCACCCGGAACCTGCACTTCCTGTACATCCGTGTATCTACCGATCATACATAACACATGCCGGTATTGGCGCAGGGTCAATCAATTATTACCAACATGTCCAACCATGAAATGACTGAGTAATTTCTGAGGAATTCGGATCTCAAGTCCAGCATCTTTTGAACATTGCCTGATACAGGCTTGCTTTCTGAGCGCAATATATTGGCCATCTAGCCCAAGTGACAACTTAAGGATCGGGGGGAAAACCCCAAGATTATATTGAGATCCACAGCAGGGGTGTGTGTGATGCTGGCATGCAGTATATCGCCGCCCTGCACAGTGTATAACATATATGTGATTGGTTTTCTAGTGGTTTACACATGTGATTGGTTGACAATTGGTTTACACACAATTGTCCATTTACAGAGAGATTTCTCCCACTCAGCATGGGTATGTGTAAAAATACACCCCAAATCACATTATACTACTTTTTTGCACCCTAACTGCGCTAAGGGGCCCAAAGTCCAATGAGTACCTTTAGGATTTCACAGGTCATTTTTGTTTCAAGACTACTCCTCACGGTTTAGGGCCCATAAAATGCCAGGGCAGTAAAGGAACCCCACTAATGACCCCATTTTAGAAAGAAGACACCCCAAGGTATTCCATTAGAAGTATGGTGAGTTCATAGAAGATTTAAATTTTTTTGTCACAAGTTAGCGGAAATTGATTTTAATAGTTTTTTTTCACAAAGTGTAATTTCCGCTAACTTGTGACAAAAAATAAAATCTTCTATGAACTCACCATACTCCTAACGGAATACCTTTGGGTGTCTTCTTTCTAGAATGGGGTCATTTGTGGGGTTCCTATACTGCCCTGGCATTTTAGGGGCCCTAAACCATGAGGAGTAGTCTTGAAACCAAATGTCGCAAAATGACCTGTGAAATCCTAAAGGAACTCATTGGACTTTGGGCCCCTTAGCGTACTTAGGGTGTAAAAAAGTGCCACACATGTGGTACCGCCGTACTCAGGAGAAGTAGTATAATGTGTTTTGGGGTGTATTTTTACACATACCCATGCTGGGTGGGAGAAATATCTCTGTAAATGACAATTGTTTGATTTTTTTTTTACACACAATTGTCCATTTACAGAGAGATTTCTCCCACCCAGCATGGGTATGTGTAAAAATACACCCCAAAACACATTATACTACTTTTCCTGAGTACGGTGGTACCACATGTGTGACACTTTTTTGCAGCCTAGGTGCGCTAAGGGGCCCAACGTCCTATTCACAGGTCCTTGTCAGGCATTTGGTTTCTAGACTACTCCTCACGGTTTAGGGCCCCTAAAATGCCAGGGCAGTATAGAAACCCCACAAGTGACCCCATTTTAGAAAGAAGACACCCCAAGGTATTCCGTTAGGTGTATGGCGAGTTCATAGAAGATTTTATTTTTTGTCACAAGTTAGTGAAAAATGACACTTTGTGAAAAAAAAACAATAAAAATTGATTTCCGCTAACTTTTTTACAAAAAATAAAATCTTCTATGAACTTGTCATACACCTAACAGAATACCTTGGGGTGTCTTTTTTTCTAAAATGAGGTCACTTGTGGGGTTCCTATACCGCCCTGGCATTTTACGGGCCCAAAACCGTGAGTAGTCTGGAAACCAAATGTCTCAAAATGACTGTTCAGGGGTATAAGCATCTGCAAATTTTGATGACAGGTGGTCTATGAGGGGGTGAATTTTGTGGAACTGGTCATAAGCAGGGTGGCCTTTTAGATGACAGGTTGTATTGGGCCTGATCTGATGGATAGGAGTGCTAGGGGGTGACAGGAGGTGATTGATGGGTGTCTCAGGGGGTGGTTAGAGGGGAAAATAAATGCAATCAATGCACTGGGGAGGTGATCAGAAGGGGGTCTGAGGGGGATCTGAGGGTTTGGCCGAGTGATCAGGAGCCCACACGGGCAAATTAGGGCCTGATCTGATGGGTAGGTGTGCTAGGGGGTGACAGGAGGTGATTGATGGGTGTCTCAAGGTGTGATTAGAGGGGGCAATAGATGCAAGCAATGCACTGGCAAGGTGATCAGGGCTGGGGTCTGAGGGCGTTCTGAGGGTGTGGGCGGGTGATTGAGTGCCCTAGGGGCAGATAGGGGTCTAATCTGATAGGTAGCAGTGACAGGGGGTGATTGATGGGTAATTAGCAGGTGTTTAGGGTAGAGAACAGATGTAAACACTGCACTTGGGAGGTGATCGGACGTCGGATCTGCGGGCGATCTATTGGTGTGGGTGGGTGATCAGATTGCCCGCAAGGGGCAGGTTAGGGGCTGATTGATGGGTGGCAGTGACAGGGGGTGATTGATGGGTGGCAGTGACAGGGGGTGATTGATGGGTGATTGACAGGTGATTGACAGGTGATCAGTGGGTTATTACAGGGAAGAACAGATGTAAATATTGCACTGGCGAATTGATAAGGGGGGGTCTGAGAGCAATCTGAGCGTGTAGGCGGGTTATTGGGTGCCCGCAAGGGGCAGATTAGGGTCTGATCTGATGGATAACAGTGACAGGTGGTGATAGGGGGTGATTAGTGGGTGTTTAGGGTAGAGAACAGATGTAAACACTGCACTTGGGAGGTGATCTGACGTCGGATCTGCGGGCGATCTATTAGTGTGGGTGGGTGATCAGATTGCCCGCAAGGGGCAGGTTAGGGGCTGATTGATGGGTGGCAGGGGTGAGGGGTGCTGTGGGCGATCAGGGGGGGGGGGAATCAATGTGCTTGGGTGCAGACTAGGGTGGCTGCAGCCTGCCCTGGTGGTCCCTCGGACACTGGGACCACCAGGGCAGGAGGCAGCCTGTATAATACACTTTGTATACATTACAAAGTGTATTATACACTTTGTATGCAGCGATCCGGGTGCTAGTAACCCGCCGGCGCTTCCGAACGGCCGGCGGGTTACAGCGCGAGGGGGGCGGAGCCAGTCCCCGGCGGAGGATCGCATCACGGATGACGTGATCGCTCCGCCCATGCCCCTACAAGGACCACCGCCTCTGGGCATGAGCTGGTCCTTGCGGGATCCACTTTCTGGCCGCCCCTGTGCAGTGGGCGGTCGGTAAGTGGTTAAGTCAGAAAAAGAAAATGAGTTTTACTCACCTGGGGCTTCTACCAGCCCCCTGCAGCAGTCCTGTGCCCTCGCAGCCACTCACTAATCCTCTGGTCCCCCGCTGCCAGCTAGTTTCGTTTTTGCCGACAGGCCTGTCAGGACTGGCCACGCGTAGCTTTTTCCGCATTCCCAACTGCAATTAGTGCTATTGCGGGCCGCAACGCGTACAAAAATACGTGTTGCCGCATATCTATGCGTTCGTAATGCGGCAACACATATTTTTGCATGCGTTGCGGCCCGCAATAGCGCTAACTAAAGTCGGGAATGCGGAAAAAGCTACACGTGGCAAGTCCAGACGGGCCTGTCGGCAAAAACGTAACTAGCTGGCAGCGGGGAACCAGAGGATTAGTGAGTGGCTGCGAGGGCACAGGACTACTGCAGGGGGCTGGTAGAAGTCCCAGGTGAGTAAAACTCATTTTTTTATGGCTTAAGTGTCCCTTTAAGCCTGCTACACACATCTAATTTTGATTGGCCAATTTTACTACTTTTATATAGTATGAGAGCTTACCTACACACTCTGTTCATAGAATTCAAAATCTGTTGACCCTCATACTACATGGATGTGGTAAAATATGTCAGTTATTAGCTAACCAAAATTGGATCTGTGTATCTACCCTTATGCTGTCCCTGCGGCAGCAAGAGTCACTCCTGGAGCCCTCCAGCTGTGGAAAGAGAAAGGAAGACGAGTAATGATACATAGTAAGTAGTTAATTTTACCATCAGATTTGATCACTCAGATTGAATCTACTGGAAATATCTGCCCTAACATTCTGACCAGAATGAGTTTTCTACTTTATGTCAAAAATCGATGGACAGAAAATGTTGTTTGGGAGTGGGAGATCAATGCAGTGCAATGCAACACTGTGGTTTGATTAATTTTCTGCTGAGATCTATTTAAAATCTGTGTGCGACATGTGGAACGAATAAATCCCTGTCTGAGAAGATTTCTATCAGAGAGGGATCTGTAATTTTGCCACATCAGGTGGCCACCTATCAACGTGTGGCTACCTTAACCAGTACTACCCGCTGTTTTAAAGCGTCCTATTGGTCCCTGTTAAAGGACCAACAGACATTTTAAACTGTCCCCCCTCGCTGCCCCACCCCCCACCATGCTTACCGCATTGGGGAAAGTGAAGAAGCCTTCCCTGAACCAATCGGAATGTCCGTAAGCAAAGCTCATGGTTTCAATGAGAAGCCAATGAGATTTGCTCTTACAACACCCTCTCTGACATCTAATGGTCAAAAAAAAAAGTGAAAAAAAATAATTACATTTTGCACTACATTTTACATGTATTAAATTAAGTAAAAATAAATTAATACCTCCAATCCCCCCCCCCCCCCCCCGCCCATAGTTACCAAAAAAAAAAAATGACAGCATTTAAATAAACAAACAAACATAAAATTGTTATGTTAGGGACTCTGCTGTTCTACTATGTATGGCATGAGAGGGTATGTTACTGTTATATTTGCATATATGGGGTGGTAATTAGTGACGGATGCAAAACTGAAAAAATATACCTTTATTTCGAAATAAAATATTGTCGCCCTATATTGTACTGGGGACATAATTTTAACATTGTAATAACCAGGACAAATGGACAAATAAAATATGTAGGTTTTATTCACAGTAGCATGTTTTATTTTAAAACTATAATGGCCTAAAACTGAGAAATAATGATTTTTTTTCCTTATTTTTCCTTATTATTCCAGTTAAAATGCATTTAGAATAAAATAATTCTTAGCATAATTTACCACCTAAAGGAAGCCTAATTGGTGGTGAAAAAAAACTAAGTATAGATTGTTTTGTTGTGATAAGTAGTGAAAAAGTTATTGGCGAATGAAAGGGTGGAGTGCTGACAGGTGAAAATTGCTCTGGTCCATAGTGTAAAAACCCTTGAGGGTGAAGTGGTTAAGGAAGACATAACTGCCTCAGCAGGTCTGCAATCCAAAACTACATACACACATTTGATTATTGTCGCCAATTAGGGATCAGGAAATTATCCCTCAGGCGACAATTTGGGGACCGTATGGAGGGCATACATGACATTTTGGTGCACAGGGTTTTTGTGGTGCAGGGTGACCCATTATTCAGGGGGTGTTAAATACTATTCCCTCTCTGAGTCGTCGCAACCCGGGGGGGATCCCCGAATTAACCTTGCGCGGGGAGCGCTCTATAGCATTACTGCTATAGCCGCGCCAAGCTTCGCCCCTACATGGCCCGAGATGGGCGCCAAAAAGCCCTGCTTCGTTAGGGAGGGGGGTGGAAGGAAAACTAGTGGCACACAATGGTGTGGCTTCCTGCAGCGAGGAAGGGGGATGTTGAGAAAAACAGTGTGATCGGGGATGCTTAGGCATCATTAAGGATCTGACATATCGGACAGACCCTTCAGCAACTTCGGGTTGGTCACTGTACACGCACTAGATAAATTGTTATTGGCTGTTTCAGCTGACGTTTCTCTAGTGGCTTGATAGTGTGATGGTTAATGGCACTGCCTCTGACACAGGAGACCTGGGTTCGAATCTTGGCTCTTCCTATTCAGTAAGGAGTCCTTGGGCTAGACTCCGTAACACTGCTACTGCCTACAGAGCACACCTAGTGGCTGCAGCTCTACCACTTTAACTACATAACGACCGTGTCATGCACATGGGCGTGACTGCGTCAGCAGCCCCAGGACCACCCAACGCTGATTGGCTTCAAGTCCTGGAGCTGCAGTTTCCCAAGGAATAGCCGCACGCATGCGTGATCGTTCCCTGCCAGTTCACGGTGCGGATCTCTGATATTAGCCTGCTAGCTGCCGATCGTGGCTAGCAGACTGTTTGTAAATGAAAAGGGAAAGAAATCCCCTTTGTTTACATCTGTATAGCGCTGCGGTCTCCAGCAGGGCTGTACGAGATCGGCGATCCCCGGCCTCTGATTGGCCGGGGATCGCTGTCTTCTCATAGGCTGATGCCTATGAGAGGCCGAGAACAGGATGGATCACCATCCTGTTCATTTCTATAGGTGGAGGGGAGGGAGGAAGGAGAGGGAGGGGGACCGAGGGAGAGAGAGCCTCTATGAGGCAGAAGAAAAAAAAGTGTCAGCAGCGATCGGACACCTCTGGCAGCATGTCCCCTTAGGGACAAAAATAGGAGGTGAGTCTGATCGCTTAGCTCCTTAGCTGGGCTGTGCAGGTGGCTGTAAAGCCTGCACAGCCCAGTGCAGCCAAAAAGAGCCTGGTCTTTAGTGGGGTTTAATACTGTGGTCGTCAAGTAGTTGAATCTGCCAGAAGAAAAGCACAATATACTGTAAATGTTGTCTTGTCTAGTGTTTGTATGTCCCTTTTATAGGACATGTTAAAGCAAGATGTGGGACAATTCAGGCATGACTTTTATATATTTCAGCTTTGGAAAACAGAGAATATGTTTGTTATTAAAAAATGTTTTGTTTTGCATTAGTGACCCTTTAATTTCTACTTTCCAAATTAACCCCTTAGAGTGTTTTGACAAGGTTTTGGTAAATTCATTTAGGGCCAACAATTCCTGGGCATCAAACATAACTAGTTGAGGGGGCAGTGATCACTGTTAGTGGTGAAATGGTGTTGGAAGAGTTCAAGTGTCCATAATATAGGAAGGGGCATTGTTTAGTGATTTTTCCCAGCACCAAGTGTACAGAGCAGATGTTCCCATTACTGTGAAATGTCTGGGAATTCACACCTAACTGTTGCAGCTTTCTTTACAGGTCTATATAGATAGGAAAGAACAACAAAGCTTGACCCTACCCAACATATGTGATTGTGACTTCATCACAGATATAGCTGCCAAGTACCTTGTTTACAGCCGTGATGAAAACAGTCTGCAAATGCCTCAGGTCAGTCAGCTGTAGAAAGTAGAATTTAGCTAGAACTTGGAATAAAGCATCTAGTATAATGTTGGCAAATTCTGATTCTCCAGGTGGTGTTTTACTATAAGCTGCAGAATTACTTGCAAGTAATTGAGAAATCTTGCTGCCTCTAGAGCTGGGGGCACAAGTTGTTTAAAGTAAAACTTATATTTTGCTAGGTAAAGTGCTATCCTTTCAGTTTACCCCCATACAGTGATTAATTGGCAGACATAAACTATTTAAGTTACTTCAGATTACAAAAACATGAACAATTGGTCTGCAGATTGCAGAAAGGTTCCAGTGATGATTTATCTGCAAGTAGTGAACTTAATGTCTATGATGGGGCCATGCCAGGCTTGCTTTGTCAAGGAGATGGCCAAGACTTTACTGTATCTTACAATTGCCCAACTACATAATATTAATACAATATTAATACATTTTCTAATTACACCTGCAAGTAGGCAATCCACAGTTGGAGTAGACTAAATAATGTGCTGGTAATTTTTGTGTGTGCTCATTTTGTATAATCCTGTGCATATTCTATATAGCTTTTAGTCATGGGCTGATTTCCTATGACCTATTTATTTTTAAATGCCCGACCTCCAGCATTGCCACTTTAACGTTTGCGTTGCTGATGAAGTCCCAACTGAATACTGTGGACTATCACCTTTCCTTTTTTATAGAGGTGAATGAGGTGCTATGTCATTGTCATGTGATGCAAATCCCACATCAGGAATCAGAAATGAGTGTACACCTTAAAAGCAGAAATAAAACCAACCCATCATATAGCAATGCTGTGATAGAAAGAAAAAATAATGCCTTCCCAGTATTTGACTGTAAGCATTCTCAAAGCATATTCACAATACTAGGGAAAAGTTAATTTACCAATGGAGCTGCATGTGTCTGCAAGCATCTAACACCCACAGTTATCGGAGACCAATTGGTGAGTTGTCTTTTATCACATGAACAACACTGCACTTGTTTTAATTGGGCAGTTGTAGATGTTGGGCAGTTGTGGATAAAATGTAAGGTTTGTTTTAAAAAACAAACGTTCTCTGGTTATCAACATAATGGTTGTAGAGGGTAAAACCCTACTTTCTAACATTACCCAGTTATTATGTGTAAAAGTGTTGGTGAGCATGACTATTGCAGTCATCAACCTCTCGCCTTCTTTCTATGCTAGAGCACATTTAGAGCCTGAGAGTTGATACTAGAAGAATGCAAACATCTCAGTGTAAATGTTATATTACATTGATATCTATAGCTACCTACACAATGTGGATAGCTGTCACCCAGCTAGGATTGGGACTTGATCCCTGAGGCGACAGTTCGGGACTCAATGCTGTTCAGGTGCATCATTGGCCGGGTGCATGTCATTCCGGCGTAGTAAGAGACGAATGACAGCTTTCACCACTGCCACAAAATACAGAGGCGGCGTTAAATACTATTCCCCCTCCGAGTTGTCGCAGCTCGGAGGGAGATGTAATTCGGGGTCTGGTAGCCGCCAGAGCCCTGAATGACCACTACGTGCCCCGCGTAGCATAACATTGCTGTTATGGGGTGCCCAGTTTCGTCGCTCGGCTCTCAGAGCCGCGCACCAAAATAAGCTGATCCGTCATTGGCCTGAAGGCTAGCAATGCATCTGTTGCTATGGATGGGGGAGGCAGGGGTGACGATAAACAGGGCATAACAAAGCAGTTTCCCATGGTCATGGGGAGTTTGCTAGGGTGTCGAGAGTCACCGAGAATCTAACATGTCAGATCATTAGGCGACATTGGGCGGCTGCTGCACACACGGTAGATGCATGGTAGATTCTCTGCGTTATCAAGTTTATTCTAGTGTGTATACATAACTTAAGTTAACTTTTATTTACAAAATGACTTATCACTGTCTCTGTCTCTTCATTTTAAGGCTTACATAATTTGCACAGATTTAAATGGAGTCTGATCTGTCAGAGGAAGGACTACCTGGAGGTTCAATTTGATTTGAAAAGCTTATCTCCACTTTATGTCAATTTTAAGATAATGAAAAAGTTTTAACATTTATTTAAAACAAGTGTTTGAGTTTGACAAGGGTGGAGGATGGGGTTAGCCTTGAGACTTTTGATTGCTAAATGGAGTACTACTTTAAAATATATGTAGCACAGCACTGAGACACTCAATATAAGCTAGAGCATAAAGATGTGAAGTTGCCATTTATGTCCATCTTTTTCTTTTATGATTCAAAAAAAAAATGAAAGCTGAAAAATGACTCCTTTCTTCACATTGCACCATTGACCCTATGCCTTATCATTTGCTATAGATTCTGTAGCATATGTATTTCTTTCAGGCAAGTACAGTATGTGATTCTCTGTTTCTTCCCCATGCTGTAATAGATTGCACTTTCACACATTCACCAGCAGATGTCTCTGCCTAGAAAGTTTTCTACATTGAGTCTAATGTTCTGGAGTTAGTGTTCCTCTAATAAATCCAGTAGTTTCATCTATTTGCAATTTTTTTTACCTGCTTGTCACTTTTTGGTTAGCAGGAATCAAGACTAAACTATAAAGTTTCCTGCCTTGGCCATGTTCTCTAGCAATATTTGTTTCACTTGTGAAAACATTTGGGGCAATGTTTTTACAGTTTGAAACAGCATCTTCAGGACTACGTAGAGGAAACACACATCTATTTCCTTACTTGTACACAATGCTTTACAAAGTACACAGAACATTTTTCTTGTCTCCGTTAGCAAATGAGTTCGCAATCTTCATAGTTACATACATGCTGTAGTTATCTAGGTTGAATTAAGACATGTGTCCATCAAGTTCAACCTCTTGGACCTCGAGTCTGCACCAAAGGAAATAAAAGACACAAGGCTCCTTTCACACTGCAATTGACAATATACAGTTGTGCTCATAAGTTTACATGCCCTGGCAGAATTTATGATTTCTTAACTATTTTTCATAGAATATGGATGAAAACACAAAAACGTTTCTTTCACTCTTGGTTAGTGGTTGGCTGAAGCCATTTATTGTCAAACAACCGTGTTTACTCTTTTTAGATCATGGTCACTACACAAACTATCCAAAATATCTTAATACAGAGTACAGAGGTGTAGCTAGAGATTATGGGCTCACCTGCCCCTACCAGATGGGATATGAGTTGATTAGACAATGTACATTCCTATGCAATGTACACTGCAAACAGGCACTGAGATAACTTCAGAAGGTGAAGAAACACAGAAAAATGAATAGTGAACATATCAATTACCACGTGGGCCTTCTCTGCTCCAGGGTCCCATAGCAGGTGCTATGGCTATTTCTATGTCCCTGATAACAGAATATGAATGATAGCATCCTTCCTACCCTTTAGTATCTTGTCCAAATTTGCCGTAGCTTTCCTCCCAAATAACAAGTGTCTCTTAATCTCATGACTGCATTCAACAGCTTTACTTTACTTTCAGCCCTCTGTAACCATTTATGCCACGCGGACGTGAAATTCACGTCCGCAGCGGCAGCTGCTAGAGCCACAGGGACGCGCTAGTCACGTCCCTGCAGTTTGGGGGTGTTTGCACGTGATTGTGCGGGCAAATGCCGCGATTGCGATGTTGCTAGTAGCAGGGGGATTGGCTGCAGGGGACAAAAGTCCCCTGTGCTAATCCGAATATGTCCGCCGAGAATAAACACTGTTTTTGTTTAAAAACAGTGTTTATTCTTAAATAGAGCCAACGCACTTCCTCCCGCTGACTATTTCTTTGTTCCCATTCATTAATCTTCCCGCAGCCTACCCGTGATGCAGGCTTCCATTGAAACCTGTGTCACTTCCCTAGTAACAATGTAGCAACACATTTTTTCCTATGTAGCATAATTTTACGCTACATAGTATTTTGCTCGGCGGGGACATCTTGTGGCCAAATAGTAAAATTACATCTACAGACTTAAGCCTATTTTGGTTCCTGGACGTAGAAACTACGTCCAGGAACCATGCGCGCTACCGTGTGCTCCCGCGGCCGATCGCGCGCACGCACGCTCCCGGCCCGCGGTTCGTTAGCCAGGCAATCAGTGAACCGGGCTATGGTGCCCGATCACTGATTCCTCTCCCACGCTGAAAAAGCGACAGCTTCTCTCGGAAGCTTCGCTTTTTCTGGCTGTAACGTACCCCATGCGTCGCTCTAAGCGTGTGTTACGCTTAGAGTGACGTCATGTAAACAAACTCATGGCCGCCATCTTGTGGCCAAAAAGCAAAACTACAACTAAAAGTAAAAAAAAAAAAAATTCAAACACACATTTACATTATAAATCACTTGTTTACATCCCACCCTCCCAAAACTACCCAAATAAAATGTTTAATATAAAAAAAAAAAACATAAACAATACAATAAAAAAAAACATGTAAATATTTACCTAAGGGTCTAAACTTTTTAAATATCAATGTAAAGATGAAATACTTCTAGTTTTTTTATTTTAAACTTGTAAATAGTGATAGATGCAAAACGGAAAAATGCACCATTATTTCCAAATAAAATATTGTCGCTATACATTGTGATAGGGACATAATTTTAACGGGGTAATAACCGGGACATATGGGCAAATACAATACGTGAGTTTTAATTATGGAGGCATGTATTATTTTAAAACTATAATGGCTGAAAACTGAGAAATCATGAATTTTTTCAGTTTTTTTCTTATTCTTCCTGTTAAAATACATTTACAGTAAAGTGGCTCTTAGCAAAATGTACCCCCCCCCCCTCCAAAGAAAGCCTAATTGGTGGCGGAAAAAACAAGATATAGATCAGTTCATTGTGATAAAGTTATAGGCTAATGAATGGGAGGTAAACATTTCTCAAGTGAAAATGACGGAACGCGAATGGGTTAGGGAACAAAAAAAATAATATGTATGTCAAGAGGGCAATATTATTATAAATGTATGGGCTAAAAATTAGCGATGCATCTAAAACTGAAAAAATGTGCCTTTATTTCCAAATAAAATATTGTCACCGTACATTATACTAGGGATATAATTTAAACATTGCAATAACCGGGACAAATGGGCAAATAAAATGTGTGGGTTTTAATTACGGTTGCATGTGGTATTTTAAAACTATAATAGCAGAAAACTGAGAAATAATGATTTTTTCCCATTTTTTTCTTAATTATTCCTGTTAAAATGCATATAGAATAAAATAATTCTTAACATAATGTACCACCCAAAGAAAGCCTAATTGGTGACAGAAAAAACAAGGTATAGGTAATTTCTTTGTGATAAGTAGTGATAAAGTTATTGGGGAATGAAAGAGAGGAGCGCTGAAAGGGGAAAATTCCTCTCGTCCATAAGGTGTAAAATACCCACGGGCTGAAATGGTTAATGCTTGCTGGGACTTAAATTTATGTTTTTAGCAATGTTTTTCTTTACCCTAGTTCCACGTTTGTTGGGTTCCTTCAGAGTATTAGTTCCTCGATTACATTTTATATCATGCGTGTGTTAACTCTGTATTTTATTTGGCTGAATATTGTACTGGTTAAGGGCTTTGACATACGAGACCAGGGTTTTAATCTCAACTCGTCCTATTCAGTAAGCTAGTACCTATTCAGCAAGGAGTTCTTGGATAAGACTCCCTTATACTGCTACTGCCTACTGAGCGTGCCCCTTGTGGTTGCAGCTCCTAAGCACTTTGAGTCCGACAGGAGAAAAGTAATATTGAAAAAGCTGTGATAGAACACTATTTAAAGATAGCTCAGTCTAGATGCTAAATACTCTGGCAATGGTCTTGAACAGTAGAGTTCATTAACCACTTCAGGACCACAGGCTTACACCCCCCTAGTGACCAGGCCATTTTTCATAACACAGGGCTGTGCAGCTTTGTCAGGTTGCTGCACAGCCGTACAACTAAGCACACAAACTAATCTTACCTCCTTTTTCTTGTCCTTAATGGGACATTCTTTTGGATGGGCCTGATCGCTCCTGCGATCATTTGTTTCTTTCTTTTTTTCATGCTTTCAGTGCTTGATTTTCCCTCCCCCCCCCCCTCTCCTTCCCACCTCCCTCTCCTTCCCACCCCCCTGCCCCATCCTGATTTGAATAGGACGGTGATCCATCCTCTTCTCCGACTCTCATAGGCATCGGCCTATGAGAGGTCTTCGATTCCCAGCCAATCTGAGGGACAGCCGAGTGTCCCATGTACAGCGCTGCACTTCATACCAGCGCTGTACGGATGTAAACAAGGGGATTTCTTTCACCTTTCGTTTACTAATGGCCTGCTAGCTGCGTTTGCATGCGTGCGCTCGTTCCATGCTACACTGCAGCTCCAGGACTTGATGCCAGGGATGCTCATCCGGATATCCGAACTTTTTTCAGCTATCTGACCGGATTTGGATTCCGGATACCTGGGCCCAAATCCGATAGCAAACCGCAGATATTTGGTCGCATACCCGGATATTCGTCGAATATCCGCCGGATATCCGATTCCGAATACTGTAACTAAGGAGATGACATCATTGAGCCAATCAGAGGGCTCCCAGCAGAAGCCCTAGCAACCAATCACAGAGGGGAACTCTGGCCAGCCCCCCCCTGTATATAAAGAGGCAGCCATGTTGAGGGAACACGTCCTTGCTGACTGCACACTGAGAGAGACACTCCAGTGCTGTTTGGTTAAAGCAAGTGCTTTCTACTGTGTTAAACCCAGCGTTTTTGTACATTAACACCTGTACTACCACTCTTTTACTGTTGTTTAGCTAGTTTGTTGTATTGTGAATTTTAGTTAGGGTGTGTGTCTGTGACAGTCTCTGCTGCAGCCTGCAGCAGCTCTGCTAGTTAGGTGTCTGTGTGTGTGCTGTTTGTGCACACAGGCCAGGCCTGTGCTATATTGCCTTAGCTACAGTATAGTTTAGGGCATAGGGATTACTGTGTTATTGTGTAGTTATTACTGCAGTGCTTAGTTGTTAGAGAGACTAGTACTAGTGTCTGTGTTAGCTTACTACTACAGATCACTGCATTTCTGCTGCGCTGCTAATTGTCAGTGTGTGTGACAGATAGACCGTCCGTTTTCTTCTTCTACTCAGTTGTCTGTCACCCCCCCCCCCCCCATGCTGATTCATCAAAGTCCAACACCAATTTCAATAAAGTGCAAGTACCAGGCCACTATATCTGTCCTTCTGTCCTTCACAGCGCACTGGGTCAGTTTGGTGGAAGGGGTGTGTGGAGGGGACAGCAGCATCGGGCACAGCAGCAATCCAGTGGGTGGTGCCACCCCGCAGCAGGTTCAGGGAGAGTGCAGCAGGTTCCTCTGGTCCGGTTCCACCCTCCAGGAAAAGCCCCCGCCTCAGCAGCAGTGTGAAGGCCCGCCACTGCCAAGCGCTGCTGGAGATGGTCAGCCTGGGGAAGCACAGACTTATAGCAGACCACGTCCTGGACAATTTCCAAGAGCAGGAGAGGAGTTGGCTGACCCCCAGAAGCCTCAGAGTCGGAGAGGTGGTGTCAGACAATGGGGCCAACCTGGTTGCTGCCATACACCGGAAAGACCTCACCCACATCCCCTGTCTGGAGGTGGTGTCCGACAATGGCGCCAACCTGGTTGCTGCCATCCACCGGGAAGACCTCACCCACATCCCCTGTCTGGCCCACGTCCTGAACCTGGTGGTGCAGAAATTTCTAAGCACCTACCAGGGGATGGACCCACTTTTGAAAGCGGCTCGGAAAACGGTGGGTTATTTCCGTCGCACGGGCAGTGCCTCAGCGGCCCTGAAAGCCGTGCGTACTTGGGAGGACATGTGGATCACCCTGATGCTGGACCCACGGCTAAAGGGGAAGCTGCATCAGTTCCTGCCTGCAGGAGGAGACCCTGTGCGCCGAATGATGGACTTGCAGCATTCCCTGGTTCGGCGCTTGGAGGAAGCCTTCCCCATGACTTCCCACCCCCCTGCTGTCACAGTCCAGCAAGCACAGCAGTAAATGCCTGCATCAATCAGCAGTGGCTATCAAAGCCAGAACCAGCAACGGACCCGGATGGTGGCAGACTACATGGGGTCCTACAGCGGGCTTGACAGCGACACCCCTGTGGACCCCTTGGATTACTGGGTCAAGCACCTGGATATTTGGAGCGAGCTGGCGCAGTACGCCCAGAAGTCCTTGCTTGCCCCCCTTCCAGCGTGCTGTCCGAAAGGTGCTTCAGTGTGGCCGGTGGCGGGGTCACCTAGAAGCGCTCTCATCTGTCCACCCAGTCTGTGGACAGACTGACGTTTCTCAAAATAAACCAGGCTTGGGTGGTTGGTGAATTCCTGGCCCCTGTTGTTAGCAAGAGGGGGAAATGAAGCGGCTGGAAATCACTATGCCTGCCTTACCACCCTTTACCACCACAACCTCCAGGCTCCGTCTTGAGTCATAAGCCTGGTTCAAATTTTTTTTACAGCCGTGGTACCAACACACTAGGTGCCATGGTTGGTGAACTATGTAAACACAATTGCTGTGTAATTTTTTGGGAGGTTTCTGTGCTGTTTGAGTTGTGGGGAGGCCCCAACTGCGGCAATACGACCGCTTCCTAGAACCTCTCCTAATGTTTTACTGAGCCGTGGTACCAACACACTAAGTGCCATGGTGAACTATGTAAACGCAATTGCTGTGTAATTTTTTTGGAGGTGTCTGTGCTGTCCGAGTTGTGGGGAGGCCCCAACTGTGGCAGTACGGCCGATTCCTGGAACCTCTCCTAATGTTTTACTGTGCCGTGGTACCAGCCATGGTGAACTATCTAAACACAATTGCTGTGTAATTTTTGAGGGGTCTGAGCTGAAAACTGTCATGTCCCAGATGTGCGGTTGGACTTTGGACACAATGGGCTTGATTCACAAAGCGGTGCTAACTGTTAGCACGCCTGTGAAAACCCCCTTAGCACGTCTAAACGAAGTGCCCATTAAAGCCTATGGGTCTTAGCGCACATAAAACTTTGCGCATGCAAAGTTAGCGCGCAATCTGACTGAGAAATCCGGTGCTAACTTACTTAGCACCCTGGTTAGCACGTCTAAAGACTTTAGACGTGCTAAGTAGGTTAGCACCGCTTTGTGAATCAAGCCCAATGTGGGCTGCACGACGCTGTCTGGAACCTACTCCTGATGTTAATTTACAGCCTTTATTTTTGTTCGTTTTTTTTAACTCCCCACATAATAAATAAGTGTTTCCCTTTAAAAAAAACATGATGCTACATGCATCATTTACCTCAAAAAACGTTTTGGAAGCTATTTATAGGCCACTTCCGTTTTTTCTATCCGGATATCCAAATTCGCCCGGATAATGAGTTTGGATATCTGCATGTATGCGGATATCAGAACGTTCGGATCCGGTTCAATCGGATTTTGAAAAGGGGTATCCGAGCACCCCTGCTTGACGCCAATTGGCGTTAGGAGGTCCTGGGGCTGCCACCTTGCGACCGCCAATTAGGCGGTCGTAAGATGGTTAAAGCGGGATTGTCAGCCACAAAATCAAATTACATTTAAACGCTGCACTGTGTTTATAATGCTGCCCGGAATTTCACCCTGCTGTACAAGCTCTCCAATATTCAGAAATGTCTCTGACTGTAATTATCTTATTTCAGTTACCCACGCTCTATTGTCTTTCCATTTCCAAAGACAGTAGAGAGGGAAGCTTGTCATCTTCCCTCCCACATTCCTGTTCCTCTCTGATTGGGCTGAGCACACTGCAGTGTGACAGGCTTGGCTAACATGTGCTCACAGGTGGTTAGAAAGCAAGCCAGAATGACACAGATTAGAGGAGAAGGGAAGAAATGACATCATGGCACTCTCCATGTCTTTTTCACTATAGGAAAAAGACATGGAGATTGCCAGGAACAGAATTCTCTTCATTTAATATATAAAATTCATTGGTATCAAAATGTGAACAGTACAATACATCTGTTATGTAAGTAGATCAAGTATTTATCTACTTATATATGTGTTTTTTTGTGTGGCATAGTATGGCTGACCCTCCTGCCTTAAATAAAATGTTCACACCTGCCTGGTGATTAATCCCCTGGCTGGAGAGTTAAGACGCAGGGCTCCAGACACCACCTGCAGATGAGCAGGAGAACAGCAGCAACTGTACATACATAGACTGGAGAGGGCCACCTGGTGGTGGGCATCAGAATTCCATGGCAATTCAAGTAAATGCTGCCACCAGCAGGCAAAACCAGATGGGGCACAGATCCTGACAATATTGTATAATGTTGTGCACATGTTAGGCTATGGCTGAGAGCCTGAAATATGTTAGCCCTGATATCCATTTTTTGCTGTGGTTGCAAATATATCAAGATTTGAATCTGCGATATGCCGCAGCTTGTTTGTCTCATTGGTTTAAACGTCTGCACAAAGCAGAATGTAAAATTCTAATGCAAGCTTCACAATCCTACAGCATGGCTGGTTTGCTGCGATGGCGCATTTATTCCACAGAGTGGAAGTATTCTCACATACAAGGGATTTGTGCATGCATATACAGTCTTTAGCAATAATCACTTCCATCACAGCAACAGCTGACACAATGTAAGGTTGTTTCCCAGTTACGGACTGAGATGTCACAAACATCAAATTTTCAGTTCGCGATTGGCGAACGCAATCTTCTGCAAATGTGAACATCGGAATCTGGGGAATATAGACTTCAACAGGCAGGCGAATTTAGAAACCTACAAAGACTGTTTCTGGACACAAAAGTGATGGAAAACTTGTAAAATCACAGTACATTCCTACATTTAAAGAATAAAGGGCTGCTTTTAAATGTCCAGAATAGTAATGTTAGGGTTATGCCCGCTTCACACTGACAGACCAAATGTACGGCACACAATTAAATAATATCACTAGAAGTGGGCACAGGTGTGGGTCAGACAGACACTGAGAATATGCTGCAACAGTTCAAACATAATTTAGTGATAATAACAGAGGCCCTAAAGCACTGTTGTGCTTGTAGTGGGCACTGGACACAATGGTGGGTGTCTGTGGGCTGTGGAGTGTCACACACACACACACACACACACACACACACACACACACACACACACACCAAAAAAAACCCAAAAAAACAGCAGAAGGATGAAGTAGCCATCAGAAGGGCTGTTTGGGGTGATTAAACAGCAATCAGCCAGCAAGGATCAAAATAAACAAGCCTAGCTAATGCTTTCCCTATCTCCAGCAAGCTCTGTCCCTTCCTCTCTCTAATCCAGCCGAAGACAGACTGGAACATGGCGGGTGCTGCAGCGTTTTTATAGAGGGCTAGTGGGTCAGTGAGGGAGTTCAGGCTGATTGGCTGCCATGTGTCTGCTGACTGTGATGTAAGGTGGTCATAGTTTAGCCCAGTGATGGCTAACCTTGGCACTCCAGCTGTGACAAAATTACAAATCCCATCAGGCTTCTGCCTCCCCGAGTTATGCTTAGAGCTGTCAGCGTATTGCAATGCCTCATGGGACATGTAGTTCCACCACAGCTGGAGTGCCAAGGTTAGCTATCACTGGTTTAGCCCAATGATGATGTATGGGGGTGGGTCGATTAGCTCTATGTGCTTCCCACTCGCAGCGAGTGCGAATACCTGATCTTCGCCGAGTACTGCTCGCCGGCGAAAGCGTTCGGGCCATCTCTATCAAGCATATATATAGAGAGAGAGAATAGAGCAAGCACCTGAATACTTGCAGATATGGCAGTGTAAAGAATCTTGTTAAGGCTCCCTGCACACTGCAAATCCGTTTTCCGATTCCGATTCCGATTCCGTTTCCGATTCCGATTCCGATTCCGATTCCGTTTCCGATTTTCCTTGAATACATTCAACAGAAAAACGGATCAAAAAACGCAGCATGCAGTTAAGATTAAAAATCGGAATCGGAATCGGATGTAAAAACATTAAAAATCTGAATCTGAATCTGATTTGCTTGCAGTGTGCAAGAGGCCTAAAATAGTTTAAACACATAAAGATGATTTGATAAGGTTCGCTTTTTTAAGGAACGGTCGAGAGGCTGTAAAAGTTAGGCAGCATCTGAAGGATTTATTTTGGATGTTCCTCACTGCTCTGAAACCCTGGCATAAATCAGGTCCATTGTCTAATTAGTTAAGTTCCACCATTTTAAATAGTTTGAGTACAACATTTCAATATTTAGTCATAACCTACAGAAAAACACACATTCTTACCCTTTGTTCCCAGGAACAGATGGTTCTGTACTCCTGATTACATTGGGACTATAGTGGCAAGACAGAGATCTTGATGCAGATACCACTACCCCCACCCAACAGCCTCAGTACCACATGTTTTTACACAAGTCTCTAGTGCGCTAGAGAGGCACTTTAAATAAAGACCATTATGTGTAATCCTGTTGGAATAAATATTTAGCTGAAATCTTATCTCCCACTTATTTCATATATTCTACAGTCTGCTGGAGTATAGGGTGGTCAGTAATGCTTTTTCCTAATTTATATAAATCTTTCCTGTAATTTTTTTTGCACTTCTCCATAAAATAACACAATTAATGAGCCATCACTTAACCTCTATCCCTCTACCATCACGATCTCGCAATGCACGTGCAGCGCTGTTGAAGCCGCACCGCCAATGTGCGATCTCTCTACAGTTACAGAGCATGTGAGGATGTGATCACATCTCACATGTTAATAGCACAGAAGACTGTGAATTCAGCACCTGTAAAAATATACAGAATAGATTGCTGCAGTCTATGATTAATGTATTGCCTTTGGAAAATTAAGCATTTGAAGGAATTTGTGCTGCAGCCTTCGTGTTGAGACTTGTAGGAACCAGCCTCTTTCAAGAAAACATCTCCTCAGATTAATAATTCAGAATTTACAGACAAAGAAAACATTGTTTTATGTATTGTGTCTGATGTATAGATAATCCCAGTGGGGTCGCACTCAGGGTCACTGATCCCTAATTTTATGTTTCCAAACTTTGGTTATGTCTGAGAAAGACCTGTACGGCCTTCATGAAACATTTCCTCATAAAAAATGCACCATTGCTTAAAGTCGCAGTTACCTTTAAAAAAAAGTTCTTTTTTAAGACAGAACTCTTAAAAAGTATACTACATACACTACAAATCAATGCTTGTAAAGACACAATCTATACTTAAAATGTAAGCGCATTTCTGGTCATAGAAATAAGACAGTATTGCTTTTTATGTTGCTTTTTATGTTGCTGAACTAAATGTAATCCTTTTATTAGAAATGGTTTACATCCTCACCTGAAATATACTTTGTACAGGTGTATGCGTGATGTCAGTGTGGTGGTCATTGTGACTACAAATTAATTACATTTTTTTTACTCAGTAATTATTTATATAGCACAGATGTCTTCCAAAGCTCTTTACAGAGTATATAATCATGTCCCAAACTGTCCCTCAGATTAGCTCACAATCTAATCCCTTCCATAATCATGCTTCCATCATTCAGTTTCATTCATTCAGCTATGCTGGCACACATTTTCTCCCAGTTACAATCCTGAGCCTTAAAAAGAATCTCTGCTTTCATGGCAAATAACACCTCCCTTTCCTGCTTAGTGTTGGTCATCTAGAAATGAAGGGGATGAGCACAAGAACATATTTTCCAGTAGTAAACTGCAAATATTTTTTAATTCTGCAAAAAGGTAGATAGTAATTGTTTATATTTAGTGTTTTCAGTAGCTTCACATTAAAAAAAAAGTTTTCTCTGTTGAATACATCTTTAGCTTTATTATTATTATTATTATTAAACAAAGAAAAAAAATAGTAATATAATTGTAGAAACATATTAGACTTTGTTTACTATATTAGAATTTATTTTATTAAACTATATTAGACTTTACCTTAATTAAAACATATTTTAATAATTGTAAAACATATTTTAATAATTTTTCTAGCAGTAATAGTGATCATTGAGGGACTGGGAAAACACTGATTGGTCAAGGGATCACATGATCTCTTGGGCCAGTCACTGCAGCCACAGGTATCAAAACTCAAGAGGTCACATGATTCCTTTGGCCAATAACTGCTGCAGTACGCACAGATCAGGGAGTGATGGTAAGTGTTTTGTGTACATTTTACAATGATCATTGTTGCAAGACATAACAGTGATCATTGTGGGTCATTGCAGAGCCGATGAGGTTCTGGGACCACATGATCCCTTACACTGATCCGTGTGATGGCAAGTACGCATGTGCAAGCATGTGTGCATGGGCCCACGCGGTTGGTGGCAGCTTTCTTCTCGCATGCAGGTCCTATGTCCAGGTAGCATGAGCGGCCGCTTTTCAGTGCGTTGGACCTATGTCCTGGTGGAAGAAGGGGTTTAAGTAATACTGATTTCAACAAAGAAGCACCATAAGAATTATATTATTAACTTAATGCTTGCCTGCACAACAAAGACATTAATTGTCAACCGCTAACTCAGAGTACCAAATTTGAATAATCAGAGTTAGTGCTTTTGTCATACTTTCTAAACTGGACGTAGTGTTAACTGAACCCCTGTGCTGGCACTTAAATGAGGATGACAACTAATAGTACACTTTGGGTCATATCCTATTCAATATGATAAGTAGCTTGCAGATGCAAGGTACTTATCACCTTACTATCATGCGAGGATTACCGGCAAATCCTATTGTCCATATCCTTCGCGCGATGGCCGATCGTGGGGGAGCATTACTCAGGCTTAAAGCCTGATCAATGCTCCCTTTTACCGGGCGATGGGGAGTGAGGTTAACGTTGTGGTGCTGTCCTTCAGCACCACGGCCTCTCTCTCCACACAAGCACAAACACGCTGAACATCTGCCGCCATCTTGCGTCGCAGCATCTGGGGGGTCTCCTTTAATAAAGAGACCCCCAGAGCTCCCCGTCGGATCACCACACACCTTAGAAGCCCCCCACATAGCTCTGCCAGGCACCCCTGTCATTATACATACCATCGCCTATCACCCGACGCCTCTCGCAGCATAATCTGTCGCATAATTACAGTGTATCTAACACTGTAATTACTGTCCGCATAGGAGCCCGGACAAAGCATCTTTGAATCTGCAGCCGGGGCTCCCCATTGGTCCACTGTCTGAACCAATAAAATGGCTCAGACAGCGAATCAATGGTGAGCCCCGGCTGCAGATTCAAAGATGATTTACCCGGGCTCCTATGCAGACAGTGATTACAGTGTTAGATACACTGTAATTACGCAGCGGATTTTGCGGCGAGAGGCTTCGGGTGAATCGGCAGCGGTATGTATAATGACAGGAGTGCCTGGCAGAGCTACGTGGGGGGCTTCTAAGGTGTGCGTCAACCCAATGGCGAGCTTTGGGGGTCTTCTTATTAAAGGAGACCCCCAGATGCTGCGGCGACAACGTGCTTTTTGCAGGTCTAAGCTAACGCTCATGCCTGCAGGGAAGCATCACTTCTGTGTTAAAAACTTGCTGGGTGATTATATCGCCCAAGCGAGATCTTTTCCACCTGGGGGAGTCTAAAGTTTAATAAGATTAGGCGATGCCCCCATCGCCTAAATTAAGAACTCACCAGTGCTTAGTACTGGCGAGTTCAGCAATAAAATATGGCCCTTTGTTTCTTTTTCTAGTAAACAGGTCAGTTAGGGGTTACTATGTAACCAGTCTTGTCACCAGCTTTAAACATTCAGGGCGCATGCCCCAAATGTTAGTAGCAGTGCTCTGTGAAGCAGGTAACTTTTGCGCCAACAGAGCAGCAATGCTATGATGTGTGCCCTGTACAATAGTAATTCGGGGATCCGGCAATTGCCAGACCCCGGATTACACCTCCCGCTGAGTCACTAGAACTTGAATGGGGAATTGTATTTAAGGCCGTCAGGGAGTTTAGCAGCAGCTGGGAGAGCCGTAGTTCTGCTCGCCCTGTGCCTAACTCATCAGCAGCCGTAACATGTACGCATACTCTGACCCTTCTCTAGAACTGCATAGACCTGCCCAGAATTTCTTATGTGTGGTATGGAGGTAGAATGATCATCCACCTGCCAGGTCTGTCTATAATGACAGTGTCAGATGATGCCAGCCTAAAAACTCAGTACATCGGTGTATTACTGGCAGCACTAATGAAGAGTGAAGATTGTCATGAGAGGAGCTAGGAAGGAGAATGAGAGCAAAGTTAATGTGAACCTGAGGTGAAAGAGGGTGCATTGCCATATTTATTTCCTTTTAAAACAGCAGGGTCAGCCATACGATCCTAGGAAAAAAACCACATATATAAGTAGATAACTACTTGTTCTACTTTCATAACAGATGTATTGTACTGTTCACATTTTGATTTCAGTACATTTTATATAGTAAATATAGAGAGTTCTGTTCCTGGCATTTGCTATCTTGATTTCCTCTGGCTAAAGCCAATCCTGGTGTCATTTCCTCCTTGACTTTTTTTCCTCCTAGAAACTGCACTGTCATAGATAGCTTGCTCTATTTCAGCAGCTCACTGAACTGCCCTCAGCCAATCAGTAAGGAGCAGCAATGTGGGAGGAGTAATGACAAGCTTCCTTCTCATTGGCAATGGCAAAAATAGAGCCAGTCTGACTGAGATAATATTTATTACAGCAGACACATTTTTTAATAGATTGGAGTGCTTGCAAAGCAGGGTAAGGTTGCAGGCTGCATATTAAACACAGATCAGTGTTTAACAGCAGCAATTGAATTTGATTTTGTGTCTGACAATGCCTCTTTAAGCAATACCAGTTGCCTGGCTGCACTTCTGATCCTGTGCCTGTAATACCTTCATCCATAGACCCTGAACTAGCATGCAGCAGATCAGGTGTTTCTGACAATATTGTCTGAAATGACAAGATAAGCTGCATGCTTGTTTCTGGTTTAATTCAGACACTACTGCAGCCAAATAAACCAGTATGGCTGCCAGTCAACTAGCAATGTTTAATAGGAAATATGGCAGCCTCCATATCATTCTCACTTCGGGTTCACTTTAAAGGTGAGTACAATGTTTTTATTTTTATTTACAGGTGATTAATGACACCCAGAATTTAGAGGGGCAATCTGCCTTACAATTTAGGGGCTATTACAAAACAATTCACCAGTCATTTCTTATTCCATATCTGGAGAAACCTACTGGATGAGTGTAATGCTAAGTAAGTTCCAAACATAATAACTTGCTGCAGGAGTGCACAAGAGGCCAGCACATCTCCACTTGCCAGCACTTTTCAAGTCTGAAATATCTTGTTAGGGCTGAGCTGACCTAAAGTAAGGTTCACACTACAGCCCAAATCAGGCTGTTATCTACAACAGACTGCATCAGACACAAGCGGACATGTCCTATATTAACAATAGGATCTGTTCACACACATCTATTCTGTCTGTGTCTGCTGTGCCCATTTCAGGGCCAGAACCAAAAGTTCTTTCCTGCACAACTTTTCTGGACCCTGATTGAAAAAAAGGACACCATAGACAATAGTGTGAACACCAACTGATTTTTTTTTAACACAGAGGATAATAGTGTGTTCAGAATAAATATTAATGCACTTTTGTAATTTTTTGGAGCTGTTCTTTGCATGACCAACACCCAATCTATATAGTCTGTATAGAGTTCAACCGTTTGAGACCTACGCTAGTTAAATCTACGCCACACTTGCTGTTGCCCAAGCCTGATGCAGCGTAGCTTTAACACTGGCTCCCATGCCCAGGACGCCATTGCGCGTCCGTCAGTCACGTGGCGTTTTCATTGACTCCTGACCCCCTACACACTCTAAGCTAATTAGTGCAGTATATTGTTATTAAAACAATGGGAACAGATATTGTGGCAGATTTGTCACAACCAAACTATAGAAAAATTGAGTAAAACAGGTCCAAAAAAGGAACAAATAGCTAAATCAAGGATTCTGATTAGTTGCTGCAAACAACTGTTCCACATATGCAGTTTTGTACCATTGTGGCCCCATTTTTTCTTCCACTGGTTTTGCTAAATCTGCCTGAGGCCTCTTGCACACTACATGCAATTTCTATTTGCGATTTTTAATCTCTACTGTATGCTGCCTTTTTTCTGTGTTTTTCTTTTTGTGTTGATAGCATCCAGGGATAATCGGAATCGCAAATCGGATTCGCAGTGTGCAGGGGGCCTCAATGAGTTCAATTCTCTGCCAGCAGATGCCCGAATGAGCAGACATTGCCCCACCATCATACAGCCAAACAAACACTGTTTCTATCACAGAGTTCCTCACCGAGCACCGTTCAAAGCTTTCATCAGAAAGAAAATAAGACAAGCTTCTGCCACTATTTTTACACTGTACAGATCTTTTTCTTTACAAATACAGTTTTTGTAATAGGATCTTTTTGTAGCGCTATTTTGCTGGAAATTTTTAGTTCCACTTCAATTAATAGACAATATGGCCCCAGGAATCCTCATACGAATTGCGTAATATTGTTGTGAACATGGAGGCAATTGATATAGACAGTGAGGAGACTTTTGGCAGAGGCCAGTATAGTCTGTGGACTGTCAGAATAAAAAAATATTCCATATGAGTTATAAGCCAAATTCTGATGTCTACCGGATTTATTCGGCTGTGCAACAAACGAACCACGTTAATTCCGTCAGCGGAATTAAGCAATTACTGGGGTGCAAATACAGGGGAGCAAAATTCCTAACAATTCAAAATGCAATTAATCATGCTCTACTTCTGTTCCATGTAGTCTGACCTCTGTTCTGATATGCCTTTATTTTACCATGATGTCAGACTTAAAATTCTGTCCTTATTGGCGGACCATTCCTTTTGGATGTCTCATCAATACAATCTGGCTTCGTCCTTGATCCTCAAAACAAAAAGAATTTGCAGATGCTAGCGATTTCAAGCAATTATTAATTGCTAGGATGTACACAAGTATGAGCCACACACATGTGCTTCACTGGGACTGCCATTTACATTCATTGTTCTACATTTTCCTTAACAATATGGCAGCTTCTATAAAGATTTGTAGGTAAAATAGTGGATTATGAGTTGCATGGCAAATCACGCATCCAGCACATAATTTATTCTGTGCTATTTTTCATGTTCTAATTGTCCTGAATATGCATCATACACAATAATTAGTTCATGTGGTTTCAATTTAGTTTGTGTGTTCAAAGATTCAGCAAAGGCCTTGAGATATCAGGCACTGGCTTTGTTTGCTCAATGGGAATAACAATACACAGCAATACACAGCACAGTGTTCATTTAAATACAGAGCCTCCTATATTAGCACTACATGATGTGTCCTATTATAAAGTATTGCCATATGTGCTAAGTGCTTTCAGCTTCCCGTGATCTCCATGAAGGAATATCTCTGTACGTTCTCTGGTCCTCACATAGCTATGGTCTTCTGACCCATTTCATGTACAAAGCTTTTTTTCATAATCATAATTGTGTAATGTAAACTGGGAAAAACCTCCTGCAAGGATTGGAGCTGTGCTGAGAACTCTCTGTTATTTTAGGAAATACTTTGTAGGTGAAAGGGCCAATAAGCTTATGGAGAGCCCATACTGGAACGTTTAGAAATTTATAGGTGACAGAAGCTGATGCTTTTATTCAATGTTGATGTGTTATCTATGCTGTTGAACTTTTTAAACTTATCCTGTCCTAACTTTGTGTGATTGTTAAAGGGATATTGGTATTTAAATATTGAAAGTAGGCAAAATGTATTATAAAAAAATAAAGATGATATTATCACGGGCCAATAGTATCCGTGTCTGATTTGCTGTCCTGTCCCATCTGACTTGACGGTGAAAGGTTAAAAAATTGCACTCTGGGAAAGTATAGGGCTGGTGCGAACGGCCCGTATAAATTGCGTTATTCGCTGGGGAATGTGTTTGCCCATTCCCTACGAATTAACAGTATTCTATAGTGTTCTTGGATGTACTTATAATCTACTAGTGGAGTATATGGACTCAGTGCGCTTAGTTTGGATGTCAGTACTGTGATATTTTTCAACAGTGTTTCTATGTGTGTTTGAATATTGTGACGGATTGCTGTGTATGTGTATGTGTGTGAGCATATGAATACGGTGATACCGAACACACAAACGCCCGACGTACAAATGGCCATTTCAATCACCACACTGGGCTCAATGATGCCACTTCTACTACAGGTGTTGTGAGCAAACACCATGGAGAGCAGCATGGGACATTAGCAGCTGTGAGCAAAGTGGATAGGTATGTGGCAGGAGGCACAGGGGGAGGCAGGAGGCATAGGGGAGGGAGAGGGGAATGGGAGAGTAGGAGACACGGGATGGAAGAAGGCACAGAGGGGTGCAGAAACATACACAATGGTATGGAAGGTAGCACAGGGGCACAAAAGGAGGTACCAAGGGGCACAGAAAGAGGCACAATGCAGAGGTGACACAGAGGGGGACAATGAAGATACGGTGACACAGTGGAGGCACAGGGGAACAGAGGCGGCACAGATGAGGATGGTGGAGTCACACGGGGGCATAGAGGAGGTACAGGGGACAGAGGTGGCATAGCGTTCCAAGTTAAGAATGAACCTACAGTTACTATCTTGTTTGTTAACCAGGGAACATATACAGTGTGTGTGTCTGTACACACACACACACACACACACACACACACACACACACACACACACATAAATATATAGATATATATATAACTATATATATATATATATATATATATATGTGTATATACCGCCGCGCACCAAGTGCACGCCAGACACGCCCGACGCAGGCGCGTGCCCGCACCCGCCCACCTAGCTCGCCCACACCCGCCCACCTCACTCCACCCGCACCAACCCACCTCGCTTGCCCGTCCAGCTCCCTGGTCCCAGCTGTCAGTTACTGCGCGCATGCGCAGTAACAAAAATCCTGGGACACAGGGACAAAACTGCTGGATGCAGCAACAGTGAGCTTTTATTAGGTAGTATATAGAAATACATATATATATATATATATATATATATATATATATATATATATATATATATATATATATACACACAATATATATGCATGCACACTGTATCTGGTGTAGCTGCATGTATGTCACTACTTCTGCCTATCTCACATGGTGCTTCAGGGCATTGATGAGTGAAATGCATCTTGTCTATCCTTTTAACCTTCAGGACAACCCTTGTTTGGATGACAGAATGTAAAATGAAACGTTACATGATGGCAGATTACTCATTTTAGTATGTTTTTTTTTTTTTTAAGCTTAGGCTTTAGTACAATGTAAAGTACTTTAACAGCTCCATAATAAAGTGCTAACTGTAGTGTGATTTTATTCTTGCTTATGCAGCTGGTATCAGAACTGTAGTTGCACACCACAGGCCCTGGTAGATAATTTTGTGGCCCTGTATTAAACCTGTATAAACCTTTTGCAATCTCATTTATGATTTTGCGTTTCGAACTCCACTAAAGATTTACTGACAATAGTTTGAGGAAGCACTCATGTACTAAGGACACTGGTGTGCCAAAAACCTAAGGTCACTGTATCAAATATAATCCACTGGAATAGGCCAGCACCACCATAAGTAAAAGCAGCTCTCTAGTTCAAAAGTTTAAAATGCCATCACGTCTACTGACAACTGTCAGACATTCATTGGCTGTGATTTCATTTTAAACTTTTGAGATAAAGATCTGCTTTTACTTATAGTAGTTCTGGACTATTCTAATAAAGATTTATGCAGCAGAGATAAGTGAAGGTTGCCACTTAAGTCTATCTGGAAGGATATATCTGTCCAGATAGACTGTGCAGCTCCTGTTGCCTGACGCACGCCGCCTGTCGTTAGCCCCCGATCAGTGAATGGGAATATAGTTCCCATTCACCAATCTAAGTCCCCCGCAGAAAAAACGACGGTCTCTTAGCAGAGACCGCAGTCTTTCTGCAAAAAATAAAGTTTCCTGTCCTCTTTCTAGTTCCTGGAACCCCACCCACATAATTTTTTTATTAAATAATTACATTATATTACATTTAAAATTAGCTATTTACCTCCCACACCAAAAATTATCCAAATACATGTTTTAATAAAAACAAAAAAACAAAATTACAATAAAAAAAACATAAATAATAAACCTAAGGGTCTGAACTTTTTAAATATGCATGTCAAGAGAGTATATTATTATATTTTTTTAAAATTATAAGCTTGTAAATAGTGATGGACGCAAATTTAAAAAATGGACCTTTATTTCTAAATAAAATATCAGCGTCATAAATTGTGATAGGGACATCATATAAACGGTGTATAGCCGGGACAAATGGGCAAATAAAATACATGAGTTTTAATTACGGTATCATGTATTAATTTCAAACTATAATGGTCAAAATCTGAGAAATAATGCATTTTTTCCATTTCTTTCTTAATCTTCCTGTTAAAACGGATTTAGAAAAAAATAATTCTTAGCAAAATGTATCATCCAAAAAAAGCCTAATTAGTGGTGAAAAAAACAAGATATTGATCAATTAATTGTGATAAGTAGTTATAAAGTTATTGGCGAATAAATGGGAGGTGAAAGTTGCTCGGATGCACAAGGTGAACAGCACTGTAGGCTGAAGTGGTTAATTCCTATGGTCTGAATGAACAATGGATATACTAAGGGCCAGATGTAGCAATAAATCTTTGGAAGGGATTAATCATATTTCTTTTAATGAAAAAAAAAACTCTGGTATGTAATTTAACCACTTCCCAACTGAGGGGTTTTACCCCTTGACCACCAGAGCAATTTTCACCTTTCAGCGCTCCTTCCATTCATTCGTCTATAATTTTATCATTACTTATCACAATTAAATGAACTGTATCTTGTTTTTTTCGCCACCAATTAGGCTTTCTTTAGGTGGGACATTATGCCAAAAATTATTTTATTCTAAATGTGTTTTAATGGGAAAATAGGAAAAAATGTGGGAAAAAATGTATTATTTTTCAGTTTTCTGCCTTTATAGTTTTTAAATAATGCATGCTACTGTGATTAAAACCCATTAAATGTATTTGCCTATTTGTCCCGGTTATAAAACCGTTTAATTTATGTCCCTATCACAATGTTTGGCGCCAATATTTTAATTGGAAATAAAGGTGCATTTTTTTCAGTTTTGCGTCCATCCCTAATTACAAGCCCATGGTTTATAAAGTAACAGTGTTATACCCTCTTGACATAAATATTTAAAAAGTTCAGTCCCTAAGGTAACTATTTATGTATTGTTTTTAATTGTAAATTTTTTTTAATTTTTTTTTAATTACAAAAAAAAAAATTGGGGAGTGTGAGAGGTAAGGAGTTAATTTTTTGTGTAACACTAATTTATTTCTATGTAAAAAATGCTTTAGGGTGTAATTTACTATTTGGCCACAAGATGGCAACAGTAACTTTTTGTTTAATACAACCTGCAAGCGTCCTTCCGGACCCTTGCAGGAAGTACTAGGAGGCTGAGAGTTTGTTTTTTTTTCACAATGATCGCGCTGCTCAGCGGAACAGCAGCGGATCATTGCGGTGCTTAGATCAACAAACGGGAATGGATTTTCCCATTCATTGATCTCTGGGCGAGCGGCGGGCAGCGTGTTTACCGGCGGGAGTGCGCGCTAGAGCGAGCGGGAGCGCGGGCAGCAGCGGGAGCGCGGAAAGTACGGATTTCTCCGTCCCTGGAGGTTACAGGATGGAATAAGGGACGGAGAAATTCGTACGGGCGGGGGTAAAGTGGTTAACTTACATTTAGACACACTCCTTTGTTTACTAGGAAGTGTTTTGTGTTTCTTTTTTTTTTGTAGTTCATTCATGTACTTTATTATGAATGGACATGGCCCCTGATCGGGGTCATGTCCATTCATTACAGGCAGTGCATTACAGGCACAGGCACTGCAATTGGTTCCCGGAAGCTTTGCTTACCTTCTCAAACCTCTGAAATGTAATATTTGAGACGGGAGTTACTTACAATACCAATAACATTTCTATGCGCTTTTCTCCCATAGGACTCAAAGCGCTTAGGCTCTCTCAGATTCAGTAGTTGGTAGTAGGATGAAGTATTCACACAACAAAAATTATATCTCTGTAAATGCCAAACTGAACAGGTGGGGGGGGGGGGGGGGTCAGTCTGGATTTAAACACGTCCAAAGATGGAGCTGTCCTGATCTGCTGAGGTAAGGAGTTCCATAACATAGGAGCAGCATGACAGAAGGCTCTGGGACCAAAAGTTTCCAGGTGGACTCTAGGTATAACTAGATTATTAGAACCAGTTATTCCCAGAGACAAATGTGATCTACTGAGATCTGCCATTAAATCAATCTACAGTTCCTGTACCACCTATCCCTGTATTTCAATTATCATATAAAAATATGTACCTAAGAGTTATCTACATTCGTCTAAAGAACTGTTCATGATTTTTCTCCTATTTGCTGTGTTCTATGTTTTGTTTTATACTTTTAGATTGGAAGCGTGATAAATCATTGTATGTAACTGTGATGCATGTAAATTCTAAACTTTGTTCCACTATTGTTTACCATAATCCTCTGGTGCTTTACAAATAAAGATTAGTATTATAAAACTAGTAGAACTAATCCTGTTTAAAAAATTGGCTCTAGGTCTGTGTTGAAAGCCCGCCTCCCTCTCCTCCCCTCCCCTTTCTTCCCTCTCATCCTCCCCCGTGACCACCGCCACCGCCGCACAGTCACCGTGCATGCGCGTCCCCGTCGCAAGCCCGCCCCCCTTTTTGTGCCCGTCCTCCCTCAGCTCTCCTCAGTTTCTGCATCCCTCCCTGCACATGCGCAGTAGCACAAAACACGGGACACACACACAGGAAGTGCAGGGAGGCACTTGGGTTTATATATTTATTAAGGGCTGACATTTTCCACAGCACTCTGCAGAGAACACATAACAGTATTGAACAGAACAGTAATTCATATCAATAATTGTCCCTCAAACGACCTCCCAATCTTTTTTATCTGCCTCATAGGCTAATATCCCTGGAGGAGGTCCAGTTAACCTGCAAATATGTTTTATAGATGTGGTAGGAAATCAGTTCCTATAGGAAACCTCACACAAACACAGGCAGAATAAACTCCATACAGATATAGTTCTGGCTGGGAATAGAATCAGGAATTCTGCAAGACGAGCGTTCTTGACACTTACACCTACATTCCGTGCTGTCACTATCATTTTTCCCTTCAGCCTTTTTCAGTTGTACTAGAAAACTGTCTTGAGCATATTGTGTTCTTAGTCATGCAACATATAAGTGTATTCCGTTCGTAAAATGCTGTTGTTACAAGCATTACACCCTATTAATAGCTGCGTTATAGAGTCCTAGTCAGGCCTCTACTTAACATGACTCGTTGACCTCTTAATCTCTGTCAATTTCCCTTATTGTCTTCTCGCCTGGTTCCATTTGTTTTGCAGCCTGTCTACTTTGTATCTGATTGACCTCACCTAAAATACACACCTTTTTGCTGGCCCTTCAACCTTTAATTTGCTGTTACATTAATGATAACAATTACAGAGTGACACATCTGCAATCACAGATGGAGCCAAAGGGGAATTGTCCCATCCTATAACCAACCACCAACTTCACAATGGACTTAAAAACAACAATTTGCTCTGTGGTTAAATGAACGGATGTTAGTGTTACATCATTGAAAAAATATATAATAGAGCCCCGTAGGGTGGTTATGGTCTTAGGCGTACATTTTAAATAAAGCAGGCTACTTGTCTAGCATTCAGGATTAGGATGTCTATAACTTCCAAGCCTGTCTGTTTTCACAATAATTATTTTCTTTAAATGTCCCATATAATAAGTTATTTCCTGAATTTGTAGAAGAAAATAGTGACAGAACAATTTCATTGCCACAGCAAAAGAAGGTTTGAAAAGGCTTGCGTTGAAATGCCCGAGGGGGATGTTGTTCTGAGATTTAATTACACTTTTTTAGCCCATTTCTTTGTGTGAACGATCCCACATAGCACTGTATAATTATGCCATTTGGCGTGCCTAACATTGGACGAATGGTTCTTGCATGACTAGTCCGTAAGTTACTGTCTGCAGCATTGTGTTATTATTGCAAGTTGTTTCCTGTGCATAGCAGACGGTCTATTATCTCACACAACTTGAAAGATCTGTCCATAGTGACCACACATAAAAAAGGAAAAATACCTCAGACTGACAGTGTTCACATAAGAATGCCTTGTTGGTGTAAGCAGAACCCTGTGAATGGATATTTGAATGTGATATTTCTGATAACAGAGGTTGTTGAGTTAATTGCTGCCTGTATAGGACGCCCCAGGGATCCTGCATCCCACTTGGAGATTAAGCCAACTACACTTGTCCTCAGAGAGCCTTTTGCTGATGAAGACCTTGTTATGTCTAGTATGAAAATGACAGAAAAGTTTAAGTGCCTGTAGATTTAAGACTGTAGACGGACATTTACAAACTATCTGACAAAGGAAAGCTCTCTTCCCCATTCGGTGGCATTCCTACATTTTGTGCCGCCTGACGAACCGGATGCCGTGCAAATCACTGAAGATTATTTTTTGGTGCAGAGAGTTCAGCACCTCAGTTGTCGTCATTAAATACTCAGAATAAAAATAATTCCAAAAATAATGTCAGGACCATTAAGGGGACCATACACAGGCTGCTCGCCGTCAAGTCTGGCAAGCTATCAATTAGCAATCAATGTACCAGCTTGCTGATTTCAGCAATTATTTCAGGAAAGATCGCAATGCTAACTTTGAACTACTTAATTACATAGAAAATCATGGTGAGGGGGAATGAAGATCTGCTCCACTACGCAATCTAAAACTAAGATAAAAGTTTGCCTAGAGTTGCACTTTGAAGTTTAGTTACTTGGTCCATATTATTGTTATTATTTAGTATTTATATAGCACCGACATGTTCTGCAGCGCTGTGCAGAGTATATTGTCTTGATGATGATATTAAAATATTTTCGATAGTAAAATATTGGTTAATGTTACCGATATACTTTGTAACGTTTAACCCTAACCCTCCCGCCTGCACAAACCCTGGCCCCTTGGTACAGCTCCTGATGAGTCATTCAAAAATGAAACAAGATGGGCAGGGTTACCAATGAGGAATTGATCCAGCGTGGTGGACGGACGCCGAGGGGATGAGAAGTTGTATACCGATAAGCCCTGCTTGGTGGCCACTGCATGGGGGAGAGCCCATTAAAAAAACTCTATGCGCTGAAACAAAACTATGGAGATGTGAGCATGCATTTTTACTATTTTATTAAACATTTGGAGGGTTTTACGCTATGGAAGGCCTTGTGCTTTTATTTTGAGGTGAACGCTTTGTGAAGAATCTGGCAATACTAAGCAGTTGTGGATCGTTAAAGGCTGGGAATCACCTGAGAGTATCCCACAAGCGCAATAGACCCATCTGACTGAGGGTCTGTGGATAAGGGTTAGTTCCCAATCTTGAGGGTGTGGTGGAGGTGTGTAACGATTGGTGTCAGCAAGCACAGATATTCTGATTATTGGTTATCTGCAGTATCACCAATAATACAGATGCTATACCTGATTATATGGTGATCTGCAGAATCACCAATAATGCAAGTAGTCAATAATGCAAGCCAATAGTCGATAACGGTACGGGCTGGTGAAGTACAGAATCAGGAAGCAGAAGAGTAGTCAAGACAGGCACAGAATCATACACGATAAATCAAACTGTATAATATGTGTATATATTGGCGATAAACCAATATATAACACAATATCAGAGACAAGGCTGACTAGGTCTGAGTGCTGACACAGGGTATCGCAAACACAGACGAAGTGTGACTGAAAAGCACTTCCTTATATACTGCCTGGGAGAGAAGTCTCCACCCCAGGCAGCAACCAATCAGAGCAGGCTAAAATGTCAGCTGATCTCCAGGTCAGCTGACACACTTTCTAAGAGTATAAAGGCGTGTCTGTCGTGTGCGCACACCCCCTAGAGGCAAGATGGCAGAGCCCTGGTGAGCAGCATGCTGGTGAGTTTGGAGCAGAGTGCTCGGACGGGTTTGCGCAGCGGATGCGGACGAATTTCCGCATCCCACGTTGGAAGGTCCGCTTGCCGGACTGGATGCGACCATATTTCCACAATCCATCCGGCGTTGCGGATTTTTCGTTACAAGGTGTATGTACACAGAAGCCTATGCTATTGATGTTGCCCACTTCTAAGCTTGAAGAAGACACATATGGGACTATAACTGTTTGAGTCTATATTTGGACAGTGTTTTATGTATGTGGCTTGCAAGAAACCTTTTTAAATCTGTAGCGCGATCTTCACTTTATTGAATGTACCAGTTTGCTTCACTCAAATTTGATCAGATCAGCAATAATTTCAGAAAAGATTGCACTGCTAACTGTGAACTACTTAATTACATAGAAAATCATGAGGAGGGGGGAATGAAGATCTGCTCCACCATGCAATCTAAAACTAAGATAAAAGTTTGCCTTGAGTTGGACTTTGAAGTTTAGTTACTTGGTCCATATTATTATTATTATTATTTAGTATTTATATAGTACCAACATGTTCTGAAGCGCTGTACAGAGTATATTGTCTTGCCTCTTAACTGTCCCCAACTGCCACTGTGTAGCATTGTGCTCTGTGTCGCTGCTGGGAATAGTAGTACACCGCTCACCCACCACTGTATAGCATTGTGCTCTGTGTCGCTGTTGGGAACAGTAGTACACCGCTCACCCACCACTGTATAGCATTGTACTCTGTGTCGCTGCTGGAAATAGTAGTACACCGCTCACCCACCACTGTATAGCATTGTGCTCTGTGTCGCTGCTGGGAATAGTAGTACACCGCTCACCCACCACTGTATAGCATTGTGCTCTGTGTCGCTGCTGGGAATAATAGTACACCGCTCACCCACCACTGTATAGCATTGTGCTCTGTGTCGCTGCTGGGAATAGTAGTACACCGCTCACCCACCACTGTATAGCATTGTGCTCTGTGTCGCTGCTGGGAACATTAGTACACCGCTCACCCACCACTGTATAGCATTGTGCTCTGCGTCGCTGCTGGGAATAGTAGTACACCGCTCACCCACCACTGTATAGCATTGTGCTCTGTGTCGCTGCTGGGAATAGTAGTACACCGCTCACCCACCACTATATAGCATTTCTGTACTGCCACTGTACTGCTGCCAGTCAGCGTGTACTTTAAGGATAAGTGAAATGAAGAAGAAATCCTGTGAAAGAGGGAGGGGCAAGGGAAGAGGTGTTTCCCCTGACGGTTCACGTACAGGCCACAGTGGAGCACCGAAGAAAACCCACTCAATACCGCCCATGTTGTCCAGGGAATCAACCCTCACAAATCCAAAAGAACAGGACCAGATAATTAATTGGATGACCTCTCAAGCGTCCAGCAGTGGGTTAAGCAGCACCAGCACATCACGCACGAGGTCCGAGTCCTCAGCCAGTTACAAGGAGCCAGTGGGCACAAAGCTGACACAACCAGCAGCAACACCACGCACACAACTGCCAAATAACCAGTCCGAAGAATTTCCTCAGGACACAATGGGGTATTTGCAGGAGCTATTCCCAGCCCAACAAACTTCCACCTTTCAAAGGTCAATGGAACAGCCAGAAATGTTGTGCCCGGATTCACAACCATTTACTGTGGGAAATGCACCGCACACTTGCAAGGCGAGTCCGAGGACTTTGAAACCCAAATCCCAGAGCAAGTTGGGCAGGAGGGGTTTCAATTGCAGGAGGTCGGCCGAGAAGATCTGGAAGACGACGTTGGAGTGAGCTGCGCAGAGGTTGTTCTGGGGAGCTCTACTCCACGGCGGCGGCCCACAATCACATATGACGAGTTTGAGGAGATGGAAGAGGAGGGTTTGGACAATGTGGACACAGACCCAGATTTTGTATGTGAAGGAGAACATCGCCGTCGTAGCAGCACAGATGCGTCTGTTGAAGAACCCACTGCTGCACGAGTTTGCCTTGTGCCACAAGGTAGGCGGCGCGAACATTCAGGCACCACAAGCGTGGAAGTTCAAGTGAGACGCAAAAGAGGCGCAAACAGAAATCGCCAGCAAGGCAGGTGCTCCAAAGTCTGGCCTTTCTTTGAAGACTGCAGTGAGGATGGTACCATGGTGATTTGCAAGGTGTGCAAGACCCGCCTGAGCAGAGGGAAAAATATTAACAACCTCTCCACCACCAGCATGACCCGCCACATGGTATCCAAACATCCCACTCTGTGGGCAAACGCGGCAGGACAGGGTACCAGCAACACTGCCTCCCTTGGGGTCACCAGACTCACCACCAGACCCTCCTCAGCAGCAGCAGTAGCCCAGCCATTGCGTGGTTCACAACAACATTCACAAACATCAGACGGCGCTGACACTGTCACTTTCCGGAATAGTGCTCTTGAGGTCTCCCAGTCTTCATCAAACACAACAACCAACAGCCCTTCAGTGTGCAGCCCTACGGTTCAGTTGTCTGTCTCGGAGATGTTTGAGCGCAAGAGGAAATTGCCAGCAAATGACCCCCGGGCCATGGCACTAACAGCCAGCATAGCCAAGCTTCTGGCCTGCGAAATGCTGCCATATCGAGTGGTGGAGACAAACAGCTTCAAGGGCATGAGTCAGTGGCCATCCCACGTTACGTGGTTCCCAGCCGCTACCACTTTGCGCGCTCTGCAGTGCCTGAGTTGCATGAGCACGTGGTCAGCAAAAAAAACGAAGCTTGAAGAATGCCGTTGCCTGCAAGGTTCACCTCACCACTGACACCTGGACGAGTGCGGCCTGGGTTGCGCCTGAAAGCGTGGCCTTCTCCTCCTGCGCCTCCTCCTGTTCCATCACGTGTGCTGCTGCTGGGTTAGCGTTGACGGTCCCTTTTTACGGAACCTCTGATCTGTATTACATTTATGACTGCATGGCGACAAAATGCATTGCTATCCGCACGCTTCTTGTCCTCATGCAAGGCCTGGGTTGTTGTGTCTCAAAGCGTGGCCTTCTCCTCCTGCGCCGCCCTCCTCCTGTTCCATCACGTGTGCTGCTGCTGGGTTAGCGTTACCGGTCCCTTTTCCTGGAACCTCTTATCTGTATTACGTTTATGACTGCATGGCGACAAAAAGCATGTTACCTGTGCAAAGAAAAATGACATTTTCCGCATTTAAAAGACATTTTTTCCTTTGAAACTTTACAATCAATTTTCTCAAAAACTATAAGCTCTTTTTCAAATATTTTTTTCCTCTTGTACCCACTCCCAAGTTGCACATACCCTGCAAATTTGGGGTATGTAGCATGTAAGGAAGCTTTACAAAGCACGAAAGTTCGGGTCCCCATTGACTTCCATTATGTTCGGAGTTCGGCATGAACACCCGAACATCGCGGCCATGTTCGGCGAACGTTCGCGAACCCGAACATCCAGGGGTTCGCCCATCTCTACTGGGCACCCATTCCCTACCACCAAAACCCATTCCATTATGTTCGGAGTTCGGCACGAACACCCGAACATCGCGGCCATGTTCGGCGAACGTTCGCGAACCCGAACATCCAGGTGTTCGCCCATCTCTACTGGGCACCCATTCCCTACCACCAAAAACTAACACCCCCCACCCCGTAAAAAACAATAATTAATTTCCCCTTTGGCTCCTGCCTCCCAATATTTTGCATGAAAGTCAGGGGCGGTGTCCGCTTTGTCCAGGAGCCGCATGCGCCCGATTTGTTTAATACTCTGTTAAGATGATATATTTGTATTTACTGTATCTTTGCAATAAACTTTTTAGCATTGGAAACTGAGTCCCAAATTATAAAGAGCTTTTTCCATGAGGACTGAAGCCCTTGTGTTCCAACTGCATTGGCTATTCTACATGGAAACTGAAAGGGGAATCATCATATAATATTAAACACAAATGCAGATAATACAGAACATGCTACATTACTGTGGTTGGCCCATGGTGTAGTTTGTTTGAAACTTGTTACAAGTCCTGAAGATGCCTGTATTTTAGCATTTTGGCATGTGGACATTGTTGTGACTTAACTGACATCTTTCATGTGCATTTTGAAATGTGTGGATTTTATTTACGTCAAGTTAATTCTTGTTTTTTAGAGCGTGAATAAATATTACTCATAACCTAGAAACAGATGTATAGCCACAGTAAAGGTATACACACCCTTAGAACAGTGATCTATTGTGTTAAGTACTTTATTAAAGTATTCCTGTACAAATGTTTAAGCAGTTGACCTTTTCTTTACCTCATCTCCCTATTAATTTGCTTAAAATGGACTTATGACTAAGAATAAACAAATTAGTTGAACAGCCCTAATAAAGATAATGTATTGCCCTAAATAGTGGATATTAAGTATACTGTTGCCTTATTGCTCATGTTTTTTTTTTTTTTTTTTTACCTGTGAGTTGCATACAGTATTCTGCAATCTACAGTGTACCTGGGGCATAAAAATAGCTATAGAAGCCATGTTAACTGCTATGAATCCCTGGAGTAGTGGTCCTATGTATGTCTTAATATGTTCACAGTGAATGGTGAGTGGTGACTAAATAGGTTTACACTTAATGTGCTGTGCAGTGGCATAGCTTAGGAGCTGTGGCCCCCGATGCAAGTTTTACATTGTCACCCCCCCCCAAGCACTCTATACATAACAACTTATACGGCGCACCAAAACCTGCCAATGACAACTACAGTGTCAGAGGTGTAAGAAGGGGATGGAGAGCAGTTTGTTAAAGATTACCACTATTCAAAGTATCTGTAGATGTGATCTATTTTATATCAGGCTGTGCCACCTTACGCACAAAGCAATTAACACATGTCCTTAGAGCAAATACAATTGGTATGAGTTCGCTGTGGGGTATTTTCCAAGTCCAGGTCATTTTGATGTTTATATATCCACTGCGCTCTCACAATCAGATAACTTCCTACAAAGAGAAAAAACTGTACATTGCTTAATACTGTTTGCACAAGCACTCTATTCAAACATCCCTGTGCAGTGTGACCCAAGTGCCGTCACTTATGAATAAAACAACCATCACCCCTCAATCAGGGAGGCTCACCAGATTGTAGCCACCTCTCTTTACAGGTGTTCCTCAGGCTTTACACTATGCTTCACCACAGAACATCAGTTAATCATACCAGGGTTCAGTATAAATCTCTTTTAATCTTCCATAAAACATATAAAAGCTTTCATTGCGCAGCGTGAAGTACAAGTATTTGCCAACATCCACACTTCTCGCACTACTATGCACTTACAAGATCCCAGAGTGTAGGTAGGATATCACACATATCACATTTGTATCCCACTTGTATACCCAGAGATGTGTGGTACACATAGGTTGATAAGGACTGTCAGATGTACTCAGAGACAGCAGACCTGCACTTTTACTGTTAAGACTGATCATGTTTTGTGATGTGACAAGTTCACTTTAAATATAATCATTCCAGGTTTTGATTAAAAGAGCATATTCCTTTTTCTCCTTGCAGAAAAATGACCCCCAGAAATTCTGCAGAGGTCACAAAGGAGAGGGACAAGAAAGGGCTTATTTTGTCTCTATCTCTTGGCAAGCTAGCCTATTGTTTTTGCTTATTTAAACGGCGTTCACGAATGCTTTAGTCTTAACATCATCCAGATGACTGATCAAAGCACAAGTTCTTAATTCCACGTTGCTAAAATATTTTTAAAAAGACAGTTTAAATATTGGAATTTTACAGCTACAGATTGCTGCTAAGCTGCTCGCTCTATTACCAGTCAATCAAGGGTTTTTATTTCACTTTAGTTGATCCATGCTAAACCTCCTGAATATTAGGGTTATATTAATACCTGACGGTCTCCGTCAGTGCCAGTGGCGTGCTTTTCTACCAAGAGTCTTTTGGTGCATAAATCCTTTTAGATATTTCTTGGAGAAATTGAGTTTAATCAGATGTAAACTGTATTACTCGTATTAGGGGGCTTTAGTGGCAGCTGCATAGAGTTGCAGAAAATATGTCTTTCTCCAAAAGCACCAAATTGATTTAAAAAAAAAATGTTCAAAGTTAAAGAAAACAAATGTATATGTGTAGATCACTGTAAACCAGGAGCCTAGATATTTATTAAGAGGTAAAAGAAGTTTATATATGGCCACTTTGCGTTGTAGCTGGGACTAGAAGAAAAATAAAAAAAAATAGGAAATTAATAAAAAAATAATACAGGAAAATTGAATACTTACCTACAAAGCAATTTTCCTTTCCTGGCAAATCTCCATGGCATCATACATATGGGCAGTTCTCTGCATCCCACTGCCAGATAGGACAACCTAGCTCCACCCTCCCAACAGTAATCCTTTCATAACTACCGAGCCGCCCCCAAGTGGGTGGGGATGTATGATGCCATGGAGATTTGCCAGGAAAGGAAAATTGCTTTGTAGGTAAGTATTAAATTTTCCTGTTTCCTTGGCATCTCCATGGCATCATACATATGGGCAATAACTAGGAAAATAATACAAAAGGGAGGGACAATTAATGCCACAAAATAAATTTTATTAACAAACTATATAACATAACAATGCAATTATAATTCTTGTGCAGCTGCCAAGGAAATAACTCTCTTCCCGACGGCAGAAGTAGACAATGTTGCTGGCTCTATTTTATAGTGCCTGATGAACGTGTGACCAGACGCCCAGTTTGCTGCCCTACAGATGATTTCTAGTGAAACTCTACCCAAGGAGGCCCATGATGCTGACATGCCTCTCGTTGAGTGAGCTGAAATTATTTAAGGAATAGGCAGATTTTTTCACCTTATAAGCTTTCTGGATCGTCATTACAATCCATCTTGCTATTAGCCTAGTAGAGGCTTCCTTCTCTCTATTGACTCCAAATGGAACGATGAATAATCTGTCTGAAGTTCTAAAGGGTTCTGTAACCTGCAGATAGGCCCTAATGGTAGAAACTGGATCCAATGGATGAATTTTATCTGGATCCAAAGGATCTTTAAATGATGGAAGCGTCCATTCTTGATTGAAGTGGAAATATGATGAAACTTTAGGGACGAAAGCTTCCACTGGATTCAGCACCACCCGGTCCTCAAAGAAAGACAGGAACGGATCTTTGCAACTAAGGGCTTGCATTTCCGATACTCTCCTACCGGAAGTGATGGCAACTAGAAAAGAAGTCTTCAAAGTTAGATTGAATAGTGAGCATTTCTCCAAGAGAGTAAATGGTTGACTTGACAGATACTTCAAAACCAGAGGAAGATCCCATTGAGGAAATCTCGGTTTCCTAGGTGGTCGAATTTTAAGGGCTGCTTTAAAGAACTGTCTTACTAGACTGTGGGTAGACCAAGGCACCCCAAGAATTGCTGAAATAGCCGACATTTGGGATTTTAAAGTGTTGTACGCCAGACCCATCTGTAAGCCCTTCTGAAGAAAGGATAATATATGACTTATGTTCAGTTCTTGTGGGTTAAAGGAAGCTTCCTGAGCAAAATTCTGAAATTTATTCCATACCCTATTGTAGACTGTATTAGTCGACTGCTTCCTTGCAGACAACAAAATATGAACAACTTCCTGAGAACAACCCTGCTCTAACAGTCTCTTCTTCTCAATCTCCAGGCTGTTAAACTTAGTCTGGGTAGGTTGGGATGCAGAAATCCCTCCTGGGAGAGTAGGTCCGGAACTTGAGGAAGGTGAAATGGCCGGTCTATCAACATGTGTAGTAACAGGGTGTACCATGGCCTCTTCGGCCAGTCTAGGAGGACTGCTAGGATCTCCGTATTGGAACAAGCGACTTTCTGGAGAAACCGGAAGATTAATGGAACAGGGGGAAAGGCATACGCCCTCCAGAATGTCTAAGGTTGGATCAAAGCATTTGCTGCTATCGCTCCCTCCACTGGAAAACGAGAAAAGTATTCTCTTACTTTGTTGTTCTGTGGAGAAGCAAACAGATTGATCTCGGGTTTGCCCCATTTCTTGTCAATCATTTGGAAGATCGATTGGTTCAGAGACCATTCGTTGTTGATCAACAACTGTCTTGAAAGCTTGTCTGCCTTCACATTTTCTTGGCCTGGGATGTACATAGCCGAAAGATCCTCTAAATGGGTCTGGGCTAGGACCATTATCACCTCTCTCTGTAGTGTCCTGCTGTGTGTTCCTCCTTGATGCTTGATGAATGCTACTGCCGCTCTGTTGTCTAATCTGAGCATAACTGCAGTTCCTTTCAAGAGGGGAAGAATTGCTTGTAAGGCAAGGAGGCCAGCTCGCAGCTGTATAACATTGGACACCAGATGCTCTTATTGTTCCTGCCAAGTGCCTTGCACCGCCCAGTCATTGAAGGTCGCGCCCCAACCTTGAGAGCTCGCATCCGACGTCACCACATTCCAATTTGGAGAGGTAAGAGGAAAACACTTCTTCAGATTGTCCGGAATTTTCCACCATCTAAGACTTTCCCATACTTTTGTGGAGATAAAAATTGGACAGTTTAAATCTTGATCTCGCCACTGATGAAGAAAATTGGATTGGAAAGTTCGAAGATTCCAGTGGGCCCATCGGACAGCAATGCCTTGCTGTCATAGTTGAATTTTGTTGAATGAGACCTACTTTGTGCATGACAATGTCCATCTTTTGATCTGGAAGAAAGATTGTGTTTTGGCTTGTTGATGCCTCCCACCAAGAACCTTGAGAATTTTTGAAACGAAGGGTCTATTGGAATGTGGAAATATGCGTCTTTTAGGTCGAGAGAACACATCCAGTCTCCAGTCCCTGTTGCCCTTATAACCATCTGTAGTGATTCCATCTTGAATCTTGGAATTCTGACAAATCTGTTCAGAGACTTGAGATCCAGGACCGGCCTCCAGTCGCCAGTCCTTTTCTTCACTAGAAAAACAGGAGAGTAATATCCTGTGAATTTTTCTCTTTCTGGTACTGGAACGGCTGCTCCCTGAATCATCAAAGAGACCACATACTCTAGTAAGATTTTCCGTTTCTGAAGATTTTTTGGAATAGATGTCTCCATGATGCGTGGCAAAGTCAGATTTCTTCGAACAGACCACTTGTGCCCGACTGAAACAACTCTTTTTACCCAAGGGTCTGAAATGTTCTTCACCCAAACAGACGCGTACCGGGCAAGTCTTGCTCCTACGAGATCTATTTGGGCGGACCTCATATCAAAAGGACTTTCCTGCTGATGTAGAAGTAGAAGGAGCAGTAGACTTTGCTCTTGCTGCTTTAAAGAAAGTCGGCTGGGGGTGCATGCGCGACGCCGGCAAGGACGGATGTGAACCTCACTGGCTCCGTGCCTGACCGGGATTTATGGGCCTTTCTTAAGCACTTTGGGGGCAGCTGACCCAAACTTTAGCACACCGACACTTCGTTAAGCATGGGAGGCAAGCGAAAGGGGAACAAAAACTCACCTGACGCCGCTCCCGGCACGATAAAAGCTCTTCTGAAGCGCCAGCAAGAAAAACAGGATTCCAAGATGGCAGAGGCAGCATCACGTGGATCGGCTCCTCCCTATCGAACCCTCCGGCATCGCAGCTAGGTGCCTCGCCTGCTCACTTGAGCCCACAGCCTGACCAATACAAAGAATTGAAAGCTTTCTTCAAACAAGAACTAGCCCTGGCTGTTCGCGATAGTGCTGGGCGTAATGGAAAAAACTACGCTTACGGATCATTACGCGTAATTTTACGCTATTACGCATTACGGAATTACGGTTACGGCATAGACATTAATCTACGTTTCATGTCTGTAATTACGCATGGTCCTTACGCAATTACGCGTAAGAATACCGTAATGCTGGTTGTTACGGTACAGTCTTATGCGTAATTTCCTACTAGCAATTAATGCGTAAGGCCATGCTCCCAAGCGAAAATGTTGACGCATGGATCAATGTTAGGTAGCCGCCGACTTTAAGGGTTAATAGCAAAGCCCCCTTAATTGCTAAGAGCCTCAAATTTGGAGAATATATTAAGGAGATCAGAAGGAATAAGAGGGAAAAAAAAATTTTCAAAAAGAAAAAAAGGAAAAATGTATACATTTAAAAACCCGCCGACTTTAACGGTTAATAGCAAAGCCTACTTAAAATTTAGGAACACCAAATTCCCAGGGTATATTAAAGGGGAACTGAAGAGAGAGGTATGTGGAGGCTGTCATGTTTATTTCCTTTTAGACAATACCAGTTGCCTGGCAGCCCTGCTGATCCTCTGCCTCTAATACTATTAGCCATAGCCCCTGAACAAGCATGCAGCAGATCAGGTGTTTCAGTGGTTCAGACTTATAAGTCTGATCTGACAAGACTAGCTGCATGCTTGTTTCTGGTTTTAATCAGATACTACTGCAGAGAAATAGACCAGCAGGGCTGCCAGGCAACTGGTATTGATTAAAAGGAAATAAACAGGACAGCCTCCATATACCTCTCTCTTCAGTTCCCCTTTAAGGGGATCAGTGGGAATAAGAGGAAATTTTTTTTTTTCAAAAAGACCTTATAGTTTTTGAGAAAATCAATTTTTAAGTATTAAAGGGGGAAAATGTCTTTCAAATGCGGAAAATGTCAGTTTTTTTGCACAGGTAACAATAGTGTATTATTTTCATAGATTCCCCCAAGTGGGAAGAGTTTTACTTACTTCGTTCTGAGTGTGGGAAATATAAAAAAAAAACGACGTGGGGTCCCCCCTCCCAGACCTCTTTAACCCCTTGTCCCCCATGCAGGCTGGGATAGCCAGAATGCGGAGCACCGGCCGCATGGGACTCCGCACCCTGACTATACCAGGCCGCATGGTCCATGGATTGGGGGGTCTCGGAAGGGGAGGGGCAGCCAAGCTTTCCCCTCCCCCTCCGAGCCCTTGTCCAATCCAAGGACAAGGGGCTCTTCTCCACCTCCGATGGGCGGTGGAGGTGGAGGCCACGATTTCCTGGGGGGGTTCATGGTGGCATCTGGGAGTCCACTTTAAAAAGGGTCATCCAGATGCCCCCCCCCCTCCCAGGAGAAATGAGTATAGGGGTAAATAAACACACAAACACTTAAAAAAAAGTATTTTAATTGAACAAAAAACATAACCACGAAAAAAATCCTTTAATATTCTTAATTAACCATTAATACTTACCTGTCCCTTTAAATAAATGATCCCTCGCAATATCCTCGGAAATGTTCTATCAGTTACAATGTAACAAAGTTATTACAATGTAACAACTTTGTTACATTGTAACTACGCCGCACCCGACGTCACTCGCTGCTCAGCCGCCGCATACACTTACGCGTCCTTGCAGGACGCTAAGTCCCCGCCGGCTCCCGCTGTCCACCCCGCCCACATCTGTCACCCACATGTCACCCACATGTGGGTGACATGTGGGAGAGGCGGGGAGGGCAGCGGGAGCCGGCGGGGACTTAGTGTCCTGCAAGGACCCGACAGAGCTCTGAGCTATATAGCTCAGAGCTCTCTAAGCATCTTTGAATTTGGGCTCCAAGGAGCCCCATTGGTCCTTAGCAGACCAATGGGGTTCCTTCTGATTTGAAGGAATGGTTCTGATTTGAAGGAACCCCATTGGCCTCTTTAAACTTACCACCCTTACCTAAATTCCTTAGTATGGTCTCTGTTTAAATATCTACCCATTGTGGGTAATCAGCAGCTGCAGACCAAAAGAGAAAGAGCTTTCGTTAGGCCATAATATTCAGATAGCATTTAGCCATCAACAATGAGGAGCAGTACAGCGGAAGATAAGCTAATAACCCACCTTTCTGGGCTAATATTGCTCCTGGTCACACTGTATGTCACAGATGTCCGCTCCGTCCGCATATCCTGCGCGTATGGACGCTGAGCGGACATCCTGTGCAGCCTAAATAGTCCTCCCCTTCTCCGGAAAAACAAATATGGCCGCCGTCACACTTCCGATTCCGGCCCCCATAGGCTACCATGCAAATGCCATCCACAAGATGGCCGCCGGCTCCCACGGCCGCGCGCACATGCGCAAAGTGGCAGGCGCCTGAGACTAGCAGCCCAGGCACCGGCGATCAGATGGAGGAACATGGCGTTATCACCATTTAGGTGACAGAAGTGTCACGCTGGAGACCAAGCAGCAGTGAATCACTGCTCCCATAGACCCATTTAGGAACCTGGGCAGCAGGATTACAGCCATAGAGAGGCCATGACTGGCTGGGCCCGCAAAGCGCGGAGGTAAGGTCAAAACGGATATATGTACAAAAACAAAAATTTCCTGCTAAAAGCAGTCAGGTATCAAAATCTATAGTCCTTCTGGCGGCGAGGACGAAAAAAGGATTACTGTTGCGAGGGTGGAGCTCATTTTATATTCAGGGTTGTCCTATCTGGCAGTGGGAGGCGGAGAACTGCCCATATGTATGATGCCATGGAGATGCCAAGAAAAATAAATATTTACAAAAAAAATAAAAATAAACAGAAAGCTTTGTTGGTGGGGAGAAAAGGGGGAAAGGGGAAATCACTTGTGTGCTGACATGTGCGGCCCTGCAGCAAGCCCTTAAAGCTGCAGTAGCCAATTTATTGAAAATTGGCCTGGTCTTTATGGGGGGTTCTTGACTGTGGTCCTCAAGTGGTTAAAGGAGAACTGTAAGCCTCTCCACAATAAGAGTTTAACTTACCTGGGGCTTCTACCGGTCCCCCACAGATGTCTTGTGCCCGCAAAATGTTCCTCCGGTCCCCTGCTGCGGCTTACTTCCAGGTTTTTATGACTTCAGTGTTGTTGGCCAATGCCGTCCTCACTCCCGCGCATGTCGCCCAGAGGGTCCTGTGCAGGCGCAGTACAGGACAGCTCTAGGGGAGTGGTAAAAGCCCCAGGTTAGTTAAACTCTTTTTTTGGGGTGGGGGGCTTACAGTTCTCCTTTAAGTTTAAAATTATAGACAATGACACTGATGTTTGGAAGTTCTTCTGGGCTGTAGAACATAAATGATTGAGTAAACCCGGCCCACAACCCTGTCCTGAATCATAATACTTAATACTAAAGCAAACCTGAACTGAAAATAAACTAGTTATTTTTACTATTTTTTTTTTCTTACAAAGCGCCTACATACTGCACAGCGCCAGACAGTAAATTTTATATGTAGTAATAATGTTGAGTAGAACATTCATGTAGTCTCATATTTTTATTTTCAGTGAAAGGTTTGGATTCCTGAGGATAAATTCTAGGTGCGGTCAATATGATGAAACTATTTCCGAGTTGATGCTGTATTACGCACATTTTGTATGCAAGTATATGCAGCTTGAAAATGGAAAAATTGAATCTAAACCTTGGCTTTATTCAACTGCCCCATTTTCAAGCTGCATACATTTGCATACATTTCTATGATTCCTATGGCAATGTCAACTTGTTTGCATCTTATTATCCAAACTCCTTCCATAGGTTTTCCAGGGGTGGGGGGGTTATCACTTTAATCATTTGTTGCAGGGTAACTTTATGTACTCCAATGACCTTCATCTCGAAGATGCCGTAGTAAGTCAGGTCTGTAGTCTAGGCTACACAGAAATGTTTTGAATTGAATTTTAGATAACTAGAGGAGGTGGAGAAAGTATTGGAGCTGCAAGGCAAAACATAAATGTATATCTTTGTAAATTACACTTTCTGAGAGAGAAAAAATGGCCTTGTTAGTCCAATGCAGGAGTGCAGATGAATGTCTGAAATAGTAAGAAGCTTTTTATCTTGTGGCAGACACCCAGTGTGTACATTTTGTTATGGGTGTTAGTGGTGGTCAGGAACAGCTTTAAGAATTTATAATACAAGCACACCCAGACTGGTTTTGTATTAAACAAATATAATAAGAAAACAACTGTGCCTTTGATTTTGGAAAGGGACAATCCAATGAAATACCAAAAGCAGAATTATCAAGGCGGTTCTGTTGTGCAATAATCTTAATATTATACAAAGCCCAAGTACACAATTATACTCCTATAATATAAGGCCATAAAAGAGCTACTGTTCATACATAGTGGAGAATCAGCTAGTAGTGGCTTGAATAAAAATCTGAACAGCAAAATTCAGTCCATTTCAGAATTACTAAATGCTCAGTGACCGAAATACAAGTTAAATGTTCAAATACACATATTCAGTGGAAATGATATGTTCACGCTGAACTTATTGATACCACAAGTAATCCACAGAAACAGGAAATAGAGCTGTGAAACTGCTTTGCAAAGCCATGCGACGTGGCCTTTATTCAGTTCACTTTTTCTCCCAAGTTTTCTCCTTGTAGATAATTTCTTCTGTTTAAAATAACTGTCAGCATTGTATAATAGAAAAAGTACCAAAAACTAGGTGAAAAAGTACTGTCAAAATTATTCTAAGCATTTTCTTGCTTGCTTGATGGTTTGAAAGGCATTTTCTTGCTAAGCTGGGAAAATATCACTTAGGAGAATACTTACTATTCTAAAATACTAAAAAGTGAGTTGAATAAGGTCACGTGGGCTATGTGCAATTTACTTTTTCACCTGAATTTTCTCCTAGGTGATATTTTCACAACTTGTAAATAAAATGCATTTTAAATCACCAGCACACGAGAAAATACTCAGAATAATTTTGATAGTAACTTTTTAAACTACTTTTTGGTATTTTTTCAATTGCAAAATGCTAAAAAAAGTTACTGGTATTTTAAATACAAGATGAAATAGTATCTCTTAGGAGAAAACTCAAGAGAAAAAGTGAATTGTATATGGGCCCGTATGTCTTACTTTTTTTAACAGGTACACCTTTATTAAACATTTTTCTATATAATATTACAAACATAAAGGAGAAATGGGGAAGGGAGCGAAAAGGGGAAAGAGAAGGGAAAAGCATGGATACATATCCCGTTATACAGCGTGGGAGTACAGCAAGTTGTCCAGCATATTTAAACATGTGTTGCTTCTGATACACAGAATCAAGGTTTAAGTCATATTGACATAGTTTTCTTGCCTTATCCCAGATAATGTAACAAACATACTGTCATTAAGTTACATTAGATATGTTAATTAAAATAGATTGGTAATATAATCTCTTACCCACACTGTTTTAAAAGAACAGGCAAATGTTTGATTTCATGATGGCAGCCATCTTTTTGGTTGAAAGGAGGTGACAGGGAGCATGAGACACAGTTCCAACTGTCCTGTGTCCTGAGCACCTCTCCCAGTTGCTAGGCAACGTGAATAACAACATAGGAAATCCCATCATGCTCTGCACAACATCAGGGAAAAAAGGTCGGGCTTTTTTTCTTTGATTGGTGGAGCTTAGCTAAAAATGCAGCTAAAAATGATGCTTTGGTAAGAAAAACAAAGTTCTGATGCTGTGAAACTGTTAAAGAAACACCAAGCCTTTTCAGTTCTGCTGAGTTGATTTTTAGTCCGGAGGTTCACTTTAAAGAAAACCTGAACTGAAAATTAAAAGTCAAAATAACCACACACAGGTCATACTTACCTCCTGTGTAGTCTACTCCTCAATCTTTTTCCTCTCCTGCCTCCTGTTTGTCCACTGTGATCAAGGGAAATCTCCGTCCACCATTTTGAAAATGGCCATTACCCCATTACAGCTTCCTGGTCAGCACACTGTTAAACTGTAACATTGCCGACTTGAGCCATAGGGAAACATGGACGTTAACTGGCACCTCAGTTGTCCAGTCAGCTATAACTGACAGCAACTGATATATAACTGACAGCAACTGATATATTTCAGTTCTGACAAAATGTTGTCAGAACTGGAAGGGATCACAGTCAGAAGAGAATGGTGAGCTTTTGAGAGGAACTGATGGCAAGGTAACTATGTAATGTTAATTGAAGTTACCTCATTTGTTTATTTTAAATAATTTTACTCAGTTCAGGTTCCCTTTAATATCCCAATTAGCTAATTTGGGGGGAGTGGTTGCTCCACCAATATAAAGAAGGGAATAGAAATCTGCATGATACTATATACTATGTAAGCCAATGCTGAGAGACCTATGAGTAAGTTTGACCATCCACTAAAACCTCACCTGAAATTCATTACTCGTGACATCCATGCATCTAGCATCATCTCACACCATTTTGAACAGATTTTGTCAACCTTATTGGGATATTTTCTAGTTTTATAGGTCATTTTAGTATGTCTTACCTTTACTGAGTTTTTTCCTAAATTTTATTTTAGCTCTCACATTGTTGCTTCTGCCATTGGTCACCAATAAGCCGCAACAGTAAAATCACACACAGGTAAAACGATTAGTAAATAATGCAGATTGCCTCATTGCATTCACACTAGCCAAGGAGTAGGATATTTGAGGGAAACGTTGCATCATGAGGGTGAGATGTTGGAAGAAGGAAAATGGGTAAGCATAAGGATTTGAGAAGCTTTCACTTGGGGCATTTTAGGATGCCTAGACACTTGGATCAGACTGCCTCCAAAATGGCAGGACTTGCGGGGTTCCCAGAAAACAGTGGTCAGTACCTACCAAAAGTAATCAAAGGAAGGACACATAGTAAAAGAAAAGAAAGAAAGAAAGAAAAAAACATTACGTTTTCATTTATATATAAAACATTGTAGCAGCTTTTTGAAAATGGGGTTATACATAAATAAATTTAGGACTACCGGTAGCAGTGTTTGTGCCTGAAGAGATCAAGAAAATACAGTTTGTGTAACTGTCAAGAAATCAACAAGGAAACATCTTTGACTAGTAGCTACATTATATGAAAGACAATTGACCAGTGGTATATTGGAAATATAGACTGCAGATTTGTAAAATAAACAGCGTACCATTTGATACATTTTAATGAAAAGAAATGTTGGAAGACCACCAGCCACCCTCAGTTATCCTGTCACTACACACTATAGTAATATACCCCAAGGTTCTATAAGTTGTCTTACATAGCCAGATAAAACAAGAGACCCATGTAATGAGAAGGTTTATGTGGATAACTCACATTTTGTTTTGCATCAGTGATTTCTGTGGAATTTTAATTCCAATTCACTAATAAGAAAAAACAATCCAAAGATGTTTAATATCCATATGAAAGATTTCCAGATGGGCCATGTCTGAATGGTTCAGGAGCTAAAATCTTTGGATTAGAAAAATATTCTGCCTCTAACACTTTGAAGCTGCCCTAGTTTACGTTTCATGCAAGGCTCCACTGCTGTCTTTCAAACAATCATGAACTTTACATTGCCCGAAGGAGCGGTATTACAGTATTGATCTGGTACCAGAAGTTCAGTTCCACGTAGCGTTTATTTCCATTAATATTTTTCATGAGTAATTGCTTCAACCTGACCTCAACCATAGTCCAAGCTTTGAACATAACATACTTTGGTACAAGCCAAATTGCCAGTATAATGCATTTGTTCAGTACATTACTGTAATTCGTAGATTACATTTTGGTTTTATATCAGCATTTAACCATGTAAAATTCTGTCTGCATAAGCAAAGCTGGCAAAGTAGCTTGCTGATAGTCTGTCAGAGATTAGTCCCAGTCTTTGGCCATTACTACCCCAGAATAACCTGCCCATCTGGTATCCTTTGTATTTGAACTGATATCACTTCCTGCTTAAAGAGTTAATTCTGTAGGTGTGAATGTGTATTATCTGGGTGAATAATATTAGAATTGCATACAGAACTTCCTGATTGTGTTTCAAATTGTCTTCAAACTATCTCGGTGCAGAAATATGTAATTTTGTATATTTTTTTGTACATCCTCGCCAGTTTCCAGATTACCCTGCCAGCTGCCTTGCTGCTAGCTTGTATCCTGATCTGTGTCGCAATTAAATCTTATTTATAGTATGTACCTTTGCCCTGCTATAGTCGGGTATTGAGTTGGAGATGCCTCTCCATAGCTCTTGCAGGACAAAAAGTCTACTGTGTGAACCACTATTTTAACACTATCCACATATCAAAAGATGAATTAATGTATTTACATTTTATGCTGCTTCTGGAATGTGAAGTCACCTGTTAAATTATCTTATATCTTAGTGGGAAGATATCAGCACTGTAATTTTCAGTTATAAGGCCAGTTATGTTTTGATGTGCTGGATTAAGTCTCTGCAATGTACATAACATCGAGGACCCAGCTGCCAGAGCATGACACTTAGTTTATAACCTTGTGAAAAGTGGCAAATGTGATGTAACAACTATATTTGTACTATTAATCGGTGAGAAAACCTCGGCAACAGTCTAATATGTGAATGCACAGTTAGATGGCAGTATGCTTAGAAAATGTTTAAATAATAAGTGCTAACTCCATGACTCCTCCACCTCTCTGCACGCCCTTTCCTCCCCTTCCTCCACTACCTACATATTACAATATGCTCTTCCTCCACCTGCTCCTTCACCACCTGGTCCTCACTAAGGTCACCTTATCTAACTCTAGCCTCCCATTTTGACCTCCATCTCCAATACCACTCCAGCACTGACTCCCTGCACACCCCATTTTAAACATGTCTCCACCCCCCTCACAGTCCCTTCCCACACCCACACTCCCTCCCTCTCCTCCCTCATTCCCATCCAGACCTCTCACAAGCACATCACCCCTCTCTCCTGCGGCCTCTGGAATGCTAGATCAGTCCGTAATAAACTCACTGAAACCCATGACCTTTTCCTCTCCAACTCCCTCACCCTCTTTGCCCTCTCAGAGACATGGCTCACCCCTTCTGACTCTGCTGCAGCAGCGGCCCTCTACTAGTGTTGGGCGAACACCTGGATGTTCGGGTTCGGGAACGTTCGCCGAACATGGCCGCGATGTTCGGCATGTTCGGGCCGAACCCCGAACTCCCCGAACATCCCGCTTTTGGGGGCCCTATGGGGTCGCAGGCATAAGGGGGGAGCATGCCCCGATCGCGGGGGGGGGGGGGGGTCGGAAATTCCCCCACCCCCTCCGCTAGCGCTCCCCCCTCTGCCCGCTTCCCCATACAAAAGTTTGACGAAAGTAAAATAGTACCGGTGGTGGTGGCTGGCTGCTGCAGTGGCTGGCACTATGAAGTGACTGAGGAGGAGGAGTCGGAGTAGGACGCGTTGAGGGAGGCCGGGCAGCGGGCGGTTCAGCGGTAGTACCCTTGTGGTACTTCCGCCCTTTCTCTGACCTCACGTCCTCTGCATACGAGGGTACGCGTCACGCGTACCCGCGTATGCGTCATTACGTAGAGGACGTGAGGTCAGAGAAAGGGCGGAAGTACCACAAGGGTACTACCGCTGAACCGCCCGCTGCCCGGCCTCCCTCAACGCGTCCTACTCCGACTCCTCCTCCTCAGTCACTTCATAGTGCCAGCCACTGCAGCAGCCAGCCACCACCACCGGTACTATTTTACTTTCGTCAAACTTTTGTATGGGGAAGCGGGCAGAACGGGGAGCGCTAGCGGAGGGGGTGGGGGGAATTTCCGACCCCCCCCCCCCCCCCCCGCGATGAGGGCATGCTCCCCCCTTATGCCTGCGACCCCATAGGGGGGCCGTATTCGGCCAAACAGGGCCCTGTTCGGCCGGGCATTCAGCAGTTCGGGCGAACCCGAACAGTTTGGTCGAACACCACCAGGTGTTCGGCTGAACTCGAACATCACCCGAACAGGGTGATGTTCTGCAAAACCCGAACAGTGGCGAACACTGTTCGCCCAACACTACCCTCTACTATGGGGGGCTTCACCTCAGTCACACCCCCAGACCAGAAAACAGGTTCGGGGGAGGGGTGGGTCTGCTCCTCTCCCCAAACTGCCCCTTCCGTGTCCTCACGCCACCCCCTTCCTTAAACTTTACCTCCTTTGAGACACATGTTATCCGCCTCTACCTTCCCCTTCCGGCAGTCATCACAGCCTTTACCACCCCCCTTCCACTTCCATTAAACAATTCCTGGACAACCTGGCCTCCTGGCTCCCACACATCCTCTCCTCTGACCTCCCCACCATCTTACTTGGGGACTTCAACATCCCCATGGCCAGTCCTTACTCCCCTGAAGCCTCTCAACTGCTTTCCCTCACTACTTCCCTTGGCCTCTCCCAACACACCAATTCCCCCACCCACCGCGCTGGCCACACTCTCGACCTGATTTTCTCAAAAACTGCCACCCTCCCCAACCTGGACATCACACGCTTCCCCCTCTCTGACCATCACCTTCTCTAAAAAACGCTCACTAGACCCCTCACTTCCATCCAGCTACCGCCCTATCTCCTTACTCCCTTTTGCATCTAAACTCCTGGAGCGTCTAGTCCACCAACGCATGACCCATTACCTTGACTCCAACTCCCTGTTTGACCCCCTACAATCAGGATTTCGGCCAGCCCACTCCACCGAGACTGCCCTCACCAAGGTCGTCAATGACCTTACGCTTGCCAAGGCCGAAGGAAAATACACTATCCTTCTCCTCCTAGACCTCTCATCAGCATTCGACACTGTTGATCACTCCCTGCTACTCCAGTCCCTGCAATCTGTGGGTATCCAAGACCTTGCCCTAGCATGGTTCTCCTCCTACCACTCAAATCGCTCCTTCAAGACCTCCTTCAATGGTTCCTCCTCAACCTCCATCCCACTTTCAGTTGGGGTCCCCCAAGTCTTTGTTCTTGGTCCCCTGCTGTTCTCCATTTACACCGCCTCCATCTGAAAACTCATCTCCTCTCTGGGTTTCAACTATCACCTATATGCAGATGACACCCAGATTTACCTCCATACCACTGACCTCTCCACCACCACCATGGAGAAGGTTTCCTCTGGCCTCTCGGCTATTTCATCCTGGATGTCTGCCAGGTTCCTAAAATTAAACCTGGATAAGACTGAACTCCTAATCTTCCCGCCCCGTGCTGCCTCACCCCCCACTGACCTCTACGTCACTGCCAATGGCACAATCATTCATCCAACCACACAAGCCCGCTGCCTGGGTGTCACCCTGGACTCAGCCCTCTCCTTCACCTCCCACATCCAAACCGTAGCTAGGGCCTGCTATTTCCACTTACGCAACATTTCCAAGATCCGGCCTTTCCTGACCCCAGACACTGCCAAACTCCCTGTCCATGCCCTCATCATCTCCCGCCTGGACTAATGCAACTCCCTCCTGTCAGGCCTTTCTCAAAACCGCATCGCCCCCCTACAATCCATCATGAATGCAGCAGCCAGACTCATCTACTCCTCTCACCGCTCTGTCTCCACGACTCCCCTACGCAAATCTCTTCATTGGCTTCCAATTCACTTCAGAATTAGCTTCAAGATCCTATGTTTGGCCTACAAATCCATACACAAGTCCTGCCCAACCTACATCTCTGACCTGGTCAGCAGATATACACCTAGCCGCCCACTTCGCTCCTCCAACAACCTCCTCTTAACCACCCCATGCATCTCGCACTCCCATGCACGACTGCAGGACTTCACTAGAGCTGCCCCCATCCTGTGGAACTCTCTCCCACTGCCCATCAGGCTCGCTCCCTCCTTCAACACCTTCAAAAAAGCACTCAAAACTCACTTCTTCAAGGGGGCCTACATCAACTCAACACTGCCCTAATCCTTTCTGCCAATAACTCCTTGTTGCACCCCTCCTTTCGTGTAACCAACCCCTCCCTCTAGCTTGTAAGCCTTTGGTAGGGCCCTCTCCCCTTGTGTATCATACTTGACTGTGTGCACTTTACCCAGAATTTGGAACTTGTAATTTTTACCACTATCACTCCAGTTTATTATCTGGCATTGTACTACTATCTGCATTGTGTTGTGTATCTTATTGCTATTACCTGTATTGTTGTATCTATTGTCTATTACCTGTATTGTTCTGTCACCCCTGTTTTCATTGTTTGTAATCCTATTTATTGTACAGCGCTGCATAATATGTTGGCGCTATATAAATCTAATAAATAATAATAATAAGTATTAACTGTTAATGATTATACCTTTATTATGTTTTTATTTATCCAGACACAGAATCGGATGAAATTAATAGCAGACAACTATGAAGATGATCACCACCACCACCATCATCACCACCACCACCATCATCACCGTTCTCCTGGGAGAATGCTTTCTAGCCATAGACCCTCTCCAGATCAGGTTAGAATCTTGGCTTTCTTTTATATAAGAATTATATATAATTCTAGGCAATATGGACTATTTGCTAAAAACATATATTCTTTGCAACATGACTAAACCTTAGTACTTCCTGTTCTATCCCACATCGTTGTCACTAATTCCCACTGCCTTGTCTCTTATCCTGCTTCAGTATAACTGATCCCCACTGCTTTTTAAACCATTGTATTGTAGCATCACAAAAAGAAGAGGGTGCACTCCTATGGTGCATTAACTTTTTCATGAATAAAAGACGCTGATAAAGTTGCACTTACAACAGTGAAGTGATGACAAGCGTTTGTATGGCCGCCAGCGAGTCCTCTCACAGTATCTGAGCTTGGCCGGAGCTCTAAGATGCGATGTCAGGCCGGGAGGAACGATCTGCGGGTGGGTGCTCGTCACGTGATGCCCTCTGTGCTTGACCCCGTCATTTTCAGACCTGAAGAATAGTCCATATTCAGACCTAAAGAAGGGGTGGTTAAGTGCCGAAACACGTAGTGACGTCAAAGGGGCATCATGTGACCAGCACCCGCCCACTGATTGTTCCTCCCGGTGTGACATCACATCTTCGTGCTACAGCCAAGCTCAGATGCTGTGAGAGGACTCGCTGGCGGCCATACAAATGCTTTAGCAAAAACAAATGAGTCTCTCAAAGGTATCAAAAATTTCAAAATTGAACTTTATTGAAGGAATAGCACATGTACTGGCAAAACAACTAATTAAAATCAGTTAAAATTGGCCAAATCAGAGCGCAATTGCGCATACACCCCATGCACTCAAATACGCTCATTAACCCCTTCCGGTACCGGTACCATTTTAGTCCATATCTTCAGAGAGGCGGAGAGGGTTAATGCAACAATGAGTGTATGTGCTGGTCTTCAGCTTGCAAGCACAGATCAGTATTACATGCCAGCATGTTAAGATCACACCATACGTGTGCCTCCGTGTATGCCGTCCCGTGTCTCCGGACCTCACCGCTAAACAGGGCCTCCACGATAGGCTGATTCACTAAGTAGTCACCGGTAATCTTCAGTGGTAGGCAGGTCTACTCAACCCGATCCGTGTTTGCCTTAACGGGGAGCAGACGCCAAACCACCATGCATACATCCTGATGAAGCACGAAAGTGGGCGGGCACAATGCAAAGATGGGCGGGTGCAAATCCCGTGGCCTGTGAGCGCATCTGGGCAGCAGCTGCAGTGACAGTATGCATGGTGGTTTAGCGTTTGCTCCCCGTTAAGGCAAATTCGGATCGGGTTGAGTGGACCTGCCTACCACCAGCTATTCTTCTTCTTCAATAAAGTTCAATTTTGAAATTTTTGATACCTATGAGAGACCAGTAGTTTTTGCTAAAGTATTTTTCAAGTTACGTGGTCACTCCCTCATTTGAGGTGTAGGTACAATTAATAAGGTGGTGGTTGAGATAGGCAGTAAATGAAACTTTTTTCTGGCCATACAAACGCTTGTCATCACTTTACTGTTGTAAGTGCAACTTTATCAGAGTCTTTTATTCATTCAATCAAAGTTAATGCACCAATGGAGCGCACCCTCTTCTTTTTGTTTCCTAAGTGTAGACTACTGACACCACCCAGTCACAGGAGCAGCACTTGGAGCATAAGACTTAACCACACACATACAAAGGGCCATAACTGAGGTTGGAAAGTGCATGGTTTAAGTAATCTACCTCTGTTGTAGCATCACTCTGACACTCATCACTGCTGGCTACTCTTTTACCTGGTCCACTTTGATTGATCCAATTTTTATCTGCTGAACCTGCCCCAGGTTGTTCTTGCTGCCTTTTCCTCTAACCTGTCCACTGCTTCTGTTCACCACTGCATCCTTCACTATCCTGCTTCATTTTAATTGATGATTTCACCCTTATATTACATGCTATTTCACCATCATGGTTCTCCTACTGTCTACTGTCCCAGCCATATTCACCATCTTCAATTTTTACTTACTTACCTTACTTACCTTCTGTCTTTATGGAAATAAAGTAAAGATATTGTATGGCTGCTTGCTAAACATCCTTTTCACTAATATTCATGTTCACACATCCAAGTTGGTTCCTAAACCCTAATAATTTGCATGTGTTCAGATATTCCATAATTGTAGGAATGCAGAGTTAGCTCTGCTTAGCTTGACTGTGGATCATTCATATTTTTATACAAATAACTATATCAATGAAAGTGTTATATGCAATGGTTGAAGTGTGGCAAAAGCAAATAGTATGAGAAATTACTACAGAATGTCTGCAGGTGATTGTAACCATGAACAGATTAAACTCAATGTCATGGACAACCTGAAACAAACAAGGTGGCATGATATTGGAGCGGTAACCAAACAAAGTAGCAAGGCACAGGGAAAAAAGAAGTCAGAGCTGGGCAGGAAACTAGCAGATAAAAGCTCAACACTGAGTGAGTAGGGAATTACCAGAATATAAGGCCTTCCTGAATCAAGGCACAGATGTTGCCTACCAAAAATGCAGGCATGCCGGAAGCCATTCACTTGTGTCCACTAGATAAGCAAGCCAACAGACTCAAAAGGTGCAGAACCACCTGCAGGTTGAACAGTGAGCTACAGATTTTCTTTCTGGAATTTGGACTGCAGAAACATATTTGACAAGATCCTAATTGTTGCCTAATATATAGTAGCATATGACTTTATACTTAAATAAAATAAGGCCACTATTAGGTACCCTTGTAGAGTGCTTGAGTCTACATGAACGGTGTTTAAGTTATGTTATAAAACATACAGTAGATGATTATATTATCAATATCCATACCTACTTCTGCTAATGGGTATTAGGCTTGACAAAAAAAGTTAATTTACTTCCATAAAGCTTCCCTGACTTGCTTAGCATGTTCAGAAACCAATGATGTTCAGAAGGCCTCAGGATTTTTTATTGGTACATATTTTTGTATGCTGGGCCTCACTCTTTGACACTCTTTCACATGATATTATAAATTGCCCTGTATTCAATGTTTATATTGAATTGCTTGTACTTCTACCTAGTCCCACAAAAACAAACATATTAACAATATGAAAACAAATTATAGTAGCCTTCCCATTTTTTAGACTGAAAATGTGGGATCAGCCATGGATTAATAAAGTATTCCTTTTTGGTTGCTTATTAAACGCAAGATGCCTGACGTTTTAAAAGTAACAGACCCAGTTTGTGTCTAATATATTAGAAGCGGTCTTTGCCAAAAATGTGCTTTATCAAAATAAAAGTTGGAGAGAGTGATGACGTTTAAACAATTTTAATAATTTACTTTAAACTGAGTCTTAATTTCCCACTTTAAGAAATGTCTTTGAGGGGTTCCCAAACCAAGCCACAGCCGTGATTCCATCTGCTGCCTGAATCTCTGCAGTATATCAGAAATATCTCCAAGGAATATATCTATGAAAAAAGAATGTAGATGTATTAAAGATGTGACTGTTTGTCTAATGACAGATTAAAAATACTCTTGCTGCACAGTGCAACTAAAACCAAACTTTTTTGGCTTGAGTGGGGAATACTTCTGTTATTATCAGGTTATTAGTTCTGTCTTTGGCCCATGGAAAGACCACTTATTGTGAGGTCAGCAAAGTGAAAGTTCATGAACGCTCAAACCCCCTAACCATACCAGTTGGTGCAGGATCAGGTAAGCCAGGCCAGTCCACAAATAGAAGCAAAGAAGGATCCACAGACCATACAAGGTTGGTGAAAAAAAGCTGGTTTTCTTTATTGGCAACTCCACATGACAAAAGTGCAATAAAACCACAGGATCAACTGATGCGTATCAGGCCTACAATCTGCCCTTAGTCATAGTTCTAATGTCTAACGGTAGATTGTAGGCCCGATACACGCCAGTTGATCCTGTGGTTTTATTGCACTTTTGTCATGGCGAGTTTCTAATAAAGAAAACCAGCTTTTTTCACCGACCTTGTCTGGTCTGCGGATCGTTCTTTGCCTCTTATTGTGAGGCCAGTTGCAATCAGTAAGTGAAGAGAAATGTATACTTTGACAAAGAAGTGAATAAAAATCTGACAGACATTCTAAACGTTCCTCATTTTACTACAAAAAGAGATTTTAGAGCTGTCTGTGTTTTTTATTGAGATAATAGGGTAAATACACCCCAGAAGGTTTACTAATGGCTGTACCAGTGACATAAACAGATAAGGATAGACTGGGCTGGCAGCACTATTCAATGGCCAAGAGGATATCTGCAAGCAAAGAAACAAACAGAAGGAAATTGCTTGAGCCTGTGTCTCTCACCTACCTCCTGGCCAGATGACTGGGCACTACTTTCACGGAAACTGTAGACAGGTTCTAGGCTGGTAATAACCAGCAACTGAGACTCATCCTTGGGAAGTAATGGCATGCATTTTTCACAGTAACAGAAAAGAGTCAGGGAGGTAAGTAAAGGATAGTTATTAGTAGGACATAATAAAACACTTTCTAAATAGCAAACTCTGCTTCCTCAGGATGCAATGTATTAGTAGTGATGAGCTCGAATTTCACAACGTAATAATTGGGCAGTGAAATAATTCAGAATTGATCAGGGTGATAGGAGGGAACATATATCCTTTGTCAAAAGTCAAATTTTTCAAAGATTGATAACAAGGGCTGCGGGGAACAAGGAGAGGAATGGATAATGCACAGCGGTATGTGGATCCAGCATGAACATACCTCTGTGCTTAGCTTAGGCAGCTTAGCCTCAGGTCAGGTATCCTTTAAAATCAACCACACCATAGGCTGCTGGTCATTTTAATGGCAGGATGTGGTGAGGACAGATGGTGGGTGGCTTGGCCCTAGTAACTTTAGACATGTGGTGGCAAATTATTTGATTGTATGTGTGCAATGGCCGTCTGTGACCCTGCTCTCAGCTTGCTGGAACATAGGTCATAGTCCCGAACTTTAGAAAATCAGTATGCAGGGTGAGGCTGTGAGTGAGAGTACTGATTGACTAGCACATTTGTGACAACAAAAACAGAAGACAGAAGAACTACAAAAAAAAGTTAAAAAAAAATAAAAAAAAGGAAAATTACAGGAGAAAATTATGGCAGAAGATAAAAGTATATAGAAGAATAATTTATTGGAATATGTGGGTTAGTATTGCTTAGGGGCAGAGCCTGACACTTATGTTCTCTGAATTCCCTGGTGAATTATATTTATAAGGGGTTGACACAGTGTTAATAAAGACCATTTTTAAAAGTCCTACTTTTGACATACTGCACATTTTGCCAAAAATAAAGTTATACTGCACATTTATTCGTATCCAATAAAAGTGCAGATGGGCTACTATCTGGGCAGTGGGATGGCTAGTGATGTGTAGGGAAACATGCATTTGCATACACTGTTTTTCTATTCATTTCAATGGAGCACTGTGCAGGCGCAGCATAAGCTGGGTATGTCTTCTGGTTGTGATTTCTTGCTGCTTCTGTATGCTGCTGCTGATAGCTTGCTAATGGTGTCACAGCCACAAAGGAAAGGATTGTGATAGTGTTGTACATTCTCTCTGCTGACACCCAGTTCATTGATAGGTATGTGTACTTTTTAAGGTTCTGAGGAATGTACTTGATAAATAAAAGGAAATATTTCCCTTTCAATTTTTTTTATTTATACATTTGTATATTGTAATCTCTGCTTTAAAAATCAATAAAATTAACATTGATTTAACTGTCAAAAAGAAATAGCTGTTGTGTAGGTCACAACTGTGAGAACAGATATCCTAGCTGTTGGTTCCTCACAAAATAGTAAGCATTGTATGTTAGGAAGGTGAATTCAATAAGGCTGGGTGTTGCAGTGCTTGGATCACGGGAATCCATTGAAAGACATTGACAAGGCAATGAACATATAGCTATAGCCACTGTATTCTTTCTTCAAGTATATCTTCTGAGCACCTCAATGGCAGATGTTAGAAATACATTTCAGATCATCCACTTGCCGTCCAGCAGCAATTGATCATCAAAGTCTTTCATAGGCGCTCTGTTACTAATCTTGAAGTATGCGGGAAGTTTGGACTTGCTAGAAACATATGTTCAGATGTTCTACAACTGTTAGACTTACAGACAAAAAAGGTTTGATTATATAAAATGCCATTCTTTATGCATGCACATGGAGCACAGCAGTCTTTGCTTCCTTATCAGTCCTCAGCCATTTGTTCACTCAGTACCTTCAGTATTAACCCCTATGGCTTCACTGTGAAATAGCAGACCAGCTATGGTGTGGTCAGAGGCAGGTAGTATAGGAGTAGTATAGCAGCTCAGTCAAAGCATAAACCTCCTCTGCTTCTAGCTGTAACATAGTTCGGTTGAAAAAAGACATTTGTCCATCGACAAGTCCAACCAGCTGTTTTTCAGGTGTTATCAGGATTTTAAAGTAGAACACCATTCCTGTTGAAACAAGGAGAGACCCTTCTTTATGTCAGATGTGTGTGTGTGTATATTTCCATTATTTTTTCGAACTTCATTGTTTTATTATTTTATAAAAAAAATAAAGCTATGTACCCGCTGTCTACAGCTTTCATGTGACATAATGCTCTGTGGTTCCTTCAGGTGACTTTTTGCTAGTGACTATATGTATAGACATGGCTGCTCAGCTCTTAGCTGACTACCATATACTATTGTATAAGATGCAAAGGGGATGAGAAGCAAAATGAATCCTGCAGCAGGAGAAGAAGCTTGAGGCACCCCAATATGTGGAGCACAGTGCAATGTGTGAATCCACCATGGCTGGTGGCAGAGTATGGAAACACCTGTTTGTGTCTCTATTGATTAAACCAGAGGATGCAGAAGGGAGGGATATTATTACTGGGCTGCAAGTAAGGTTGATTCCAACTAAATATTTACAAAAGTTAAAGGCCATGTCAGTTGGTATTGATTCCAACTAAATATCTCCTAAGTTAAAGGTCATGTGAGTTAGTATTGCTCAGGTTCAGAGACCCTCTTGTAGTCCAGCTTGGTCACCTTCTCTCACTCTCACATTCAGGACTTCTCACGAGTGTCACCTCTACTGTGGAACTCTCTCCTACAGTCTCTCCGTTATTCTCCAAGCTTAAAAATGTTCAAACATACCCACAAGACACACCTGTTCAAACAAGCTTATGATTTTCTATAGCTACAATTAAAAGCTCACTGCCTCATGTCTTAACTCCTTTGCCTTCTAGACTGTAAGCTTGCAAGAGCAGGGACCTCTCCCTCGTGTTTCTTGTTTTTGTGCATTATATCAAAGAACATCTGTCAGTATTGGTGATGTATTTCACATTACACATCAATTGTATGTATCTATACTTGTGTCACTGGTTGTGCTGATTGTATAATATGTTGAACTGCTCATGTTTTCAATGCTCCTCATGGTTGTATGTTTTTGTATGTTGTACAGCGCTATGGAAGATGTTGGCACTACATAAATAATAATAATGAGTGAAACTACCTAGTCTGCATGTTGAATAGGGCGTTATTGTTGGATAAGCTACTTTTTTTCTTTTAGTTAATTTAATCATCATTTTGTTTAGTGGCTTTACTTGATAACATGGGCTACCTGCAGACAGTAGTGTCCAGCAACAGACGAGCTGCCCCCCTCAACATCATCCAGATAGCATGTGATGGCAATCCAGTTGGCAATCACGGATTCTGTGGCAAACAAAGGTGGAGGACTGCAGTTTGTTATACTTTAGCTTAAAGCGGAATATAACCCTGCATTTCAACTTTGCTCTAAAACATTATTTACAGTATATTATATGCAACCAGCATTTTTTTTTTTTACTAGACCAGCATTGGAAGGGTTACACAGGGCTTTAAAGTTCCTGGAGATTTCTGCAGACGCATCCGAAGCTCAGATAGTTACATTTTGTTTACATAAATGTATCTAAAGGTGCGTACACACATGCGACTATAGTCGTTTGTAACGATCGTTCCCCGATCTTTACCAACGACGATCGTTACAAAAAACTAACCACCGACTATTAAGGCAAACGACAAACGAGCCAAATCGTTACAAAAGAAAGTTCTGTCTCAGCGGATTTTAACCAACGACGATCGTTTGCAAAAGTAGTACATCGTTGGAAACGGTCGTTCGTACTAGGCTTGACATGCGCATTTCACTATTTCTCTGTGAAACTTCTCATTTTTACTTCTCATTTTATTTTTATGATACATTTTGTTTACATAAATGTATCTAAAGGTGCGTACACACATGCGACTATAGTCGTTTGTAACGATCGTTCCCCGATCTTTACCAACGACGATCGTTACAAAAAACGAACCACCGACTATTAAGGCAAACGACAAACGAGCCAAATCGTTACAAAAGAAAGTTCTGTCTCAGCGGATTTTAACCAACGACGATCGTTTGCAAAAGTAGTACATCGTTGGAAACGGTCGTTCGTACTAGGCTTGACATGCGCATTTCACTATTTCTCTGTGAAACTTCTCATTTTTATGCGCAGGCGCAATAGTTGCTTTACGTGATGTAACGTTCGTTCTAACGATCAGATCGTTACACACCTTTTAAAACTATCTTTACTTAGGTCGTTCTTTCATCAATTAAAAATTCGTTCGTCGTTCTCAGCGAACGATCGTTGTCGCATGTGTGTACGTAGCACTAGTGTTGAATGTTACACACTTTGGCTGTCCTCCAGCTCAATCAGAAAGATGAGTCACATTCAACACTTAGATACATTTATGTAAACAAAATGTAACTATCTGAGCTTCGGATGCGTCTGCAGAAATCTGCAGGAACTTTAAAGCCCTGTGTAACCCTTCCAATGCTGGTCTAGTAAAAAAAAAATGCTGGTTGCATATAATATACTGTAAATAATGTTTTAGAGCAAAGTTGAAATGCAGGGTTATATTCCGCTTTAACAAATTAGGCCCATCATATTACGATTTCCTTACACTAGCAAATAACTTTTTAAACATGAAATTTCCTTCATGTAACATTAGAAACGTATTAGAGTAAGGCTTATAACATGGTGGAATAACACAGTAACCAATTTAGCATTTAAAATAACATGTAATGAGGCCAAAAACAGAAAAATAAAGGAAAGAGAGAAACAAAAATAAATGAATATGCAAACTCTGTACTACTTACAAAATAAACAAAATATACAGATTTTTTTTTTTTACATTTTGCCACCTGTTGTTTAGTCATTCATGTAGTCGTAGCAATAAATTCACAATATAAAGAGTATAACCTGGTATCTGACAGCTGTAAGGCCTCGTTTCCATCTGTGTGCTTCTATCCACTTCTGTCCGGTTTTCAGCGACATGTATCAATCTGTAACATTGTTGTGCTGATAAAATACGGACAGAAGCGGATATAATTATTTATTATTTATTGTATTTATAAAGTGCCATCATATTACGCAGCACTGAACATTAATTTATGTTACAGACAATATTTGGGGTGACATACAGCAATATGACAATACAGGAATACAAGAAAACCAGATCACACAGCACAGTGTTGGAGCAGCTCTTGAGAAGTCCTGGAGGCATGCATGGGACTGTGTGATGTGGGGGGGCAGTCAGGCAAAGTTCATTGGAGGAACAGAGTGAGCGGCTAGGTGTGTACCTCTGAGTGTGATCAGAAATGTAGGTTGGACAGGTTTTGTGAACAGATTTGTAGGTCAGACACAATATCTTGAATCTGATTCTGGACTGGATAGGAAGCCAGTGGAGGGATTCACGGAGGAAAGCCGCCCTGGTGGAGAGATGGGAGGAGTTAGTGAATGATCTTATTTTTGATCAGATTAATATTGTTAGCTAGAAATGATACCATTAATGGTACAAATGCACATGCTGATTAACATGGTCACATGCTTGTCCGTGAGCGCTGCTGTAAATGAGAAAGTCTAGTCTGCAGTTGTGTGCAAAGATGTAATGTCTTAAAGAATCTTGCCAGATGAACAAGGCCAGGTGAAAAGGGATCCTTTTTAGAATTCCTGTGGACAGATAGGCTCCTAAATTACTAGAGGAGTCTTATAACATTACCATTTTTGTTCTACTGGTCCTTGGAGGCTCTGATTTTTTACATTGAAAATACCAAATAGCACACACAGGCGTAACTGACCGGCCCTCAGTTTTCAGTTTCACAGTTTTGTTTTGTTTTTACAAATTATTGGTGGCCAGGACCACAAGTAATTTTCAAGTACCAAAGAACTTGCTAAAATCTGACATTAATAAAAGAGACCACAAAAGATGGGTGTATTATGCAGCAGGTCTCTGTAGAATTTATACTTGTATATATGTACAAAAAAAAAAGTAATGTGAAAACAGCAGAAATATGGTGTCAGGGTTGACCTGAGAAGGCCTCGCCCAGAAATATCTCACACTGTGCCACTTGAAATATTTTTACTATTAAAATGACAGATCTTAAAATGTCACGTTGAATCACCTATACAAGCCTAGCTTTTCTGCTCATGTCAACTTGTCACTTTCTGGCTTCTAACACCTCTTTATAAGGAGAATTGTCACTTACACACTTTGTGATTACAACTCTTGGTGAGCAGTATCATATTAATAGAATTTGGTGGGTTTGGCAGGGTCTGAACACATTCCGTTTCCTTTATGCGCTCCTCAAAGTTTATTTTTAAATGGCGCACTCCGATGCCATTCAGAGGCGCTCAGAGCGTTTTACTGTTTTCCTGCTTGGTTTGCTCTCATGTGTAATGTGACCACGATCACATTAATTCACAGACTCACCTCTGAAAATGTTCCCTTTCTGCATTTATACACAACAAAACCACACAACAATAAAATGTGTTATTAACAAGTCCGTAATGGCTTCCTAGCAAACAGAAGAATATATCTGTCATTTTTAATAATGTCATCTACGTCTTCAGTTGACCTGTATCAGCAAACGTATGGTGTGGAAAGATTAATGTGGCCAAATTTAGCATAAAAGTGCTGAAACTGTGGAATACGGTAGATGTCAGTACTGCGGGAGAATTAAAGTAGGGTACAGACAAAATTACTCTTTACACACATTAATAGGGACACTTCAGTGTTACTAAATTACGAGTACATTATTTTGTATAAAAACATTACTCCCATTTTTGCCGGTGTCAAAGAAGTAAAAATGACAGATTTATCAGGCTTTATTTATCTTAGTTAATTAAACATACACAAAGAAAATGTATTATCATTAAATATATAAAAGCTGCCAGTGTAAAGGTGTGTAATATGTATGGAGAAAGTCACTCACAGACGTCATCTCTTGACCAAGATTTTGGGGGGCTGAGTGATGCATTGTGAGGCTACAGCCTTGTAACACATTCTGTTGCTATGGAGGGGTGGGGCAGGGGGGGGGGGGGTCAGGCAAGATGTGAAAGAGAGTTATGAAGGAGGGTTGAAACTCATTAGACATCCTGGGTAAGCATGAGAGTGAGAGGAGTTGACCAATCTAGAGCATAGGATGGTTTCATGTGAGCAGCAAACGTTGCATATTTGAAAGTTCCTGAAAATTAGTGAGGAAGGGATTGCAGAGACGCTGCTTAAATTTTTCTGTTTCAATGTCAATTTTTTTTTCATATGAGAAAAAGGATCACATTTCCAGAATGTTTCAAGCATTTGATCTTTTGCTCAAGGTGGAAAATTCTGATCAATTTTCAGATTAAAAAAATGATACATGTTTGATGGCTTGGCTCATTTTTTTCAAACAAGACAATCAATCAAGAAAATGGTTTGAATTGAAAGTGAAACAGCGATGGAACAAGACAGTAGAAAAAAAAATAGTACCTGAACCTGCTCACCCTCCAGATCACAATGTGTGGCTTTCTGCCATTCTCTGCTGCCTGTTTCATTTACTTCTAGACTTTGAAAATATGCAAATTGGCCACAAACCCCAGAAGTATTGACAAGAGGACCTGAGATCTGGGCATGCTTAGTTGGTCCTCTTGTACACTCCTCCTCGTGCAGCCTTGGGAGTGAGCTTGCACCAGACCTGCAAGGCACGTCTCAGAGGCTGGAATGAGTGTGCGGGGGGGGGGGGGGGGGTTTAAATGGTGTTCCCTCTCGGGTACACTTCAAAAGATCTTGAAAGAAAACATTGTATGATGTACTATACATACAGAAGCCGGAGCAGACAGTATGGGAATCAAGATAAAGGAGACAGATTTGGATTTCATCAGTGTAGAGGTACTGAAAACTAAATGATCATATTAAACATATTACATTGGACCAGGCCATGAGCCAAAGAGAAGTGTTCAATGAATCAAAGCTTGTGGTACACCAACAGAAAGCAACAGAAAGCAAAAAGAGTCCTTAACCATTACACTATCCAGACACTATATACTGTACTACTCTTAAAATGTGGTTCATTGCTGTAAACCTAACATAGTGGAAGGCATATCTGAAGTTTTACTTCTTGCTTTGTGCAGAGTTCTGGAATCGGTGAAAATGATGTTGTGTTCCTTACACTAGAGTGGACTTTTACAATTTCAAACAAATATAGTTTGTTTATGTATTTATTTTTAGTTATTTTTTGAAACTACAGCAAGCTGCAGACTGAAGTAGAAAGGTCATTTTTAATTGCATTATATTGCAGTTGGCTGTGTAGAATAAAATATGTCAGTTTTTTTAGTGGAAATGGAGTTACACTTTTAGAGATATTCTTCAGAAGATGAAACGTTTCTGGGTGTATGAACTTTTGACAGCCATGGCACAGTAATCTCCTAGCACGGCATTTCCTTAGACAATTAGAGGCCCTCTTTTTTCTGATGTTCTTGTATCACCCGCTTTATGGATGTCACAACATTTACACATCTTTTTCATGGCACATATTTTCCTTATTGCATCAAAGAAAACACAATATTTTCATTCTTACAATGCTGAATGCGCGAGATTCCCTTGTCAAAGTTTATAACAACTGTATTCAACCATTGTTCAATCTGTTTTTTATTAAGAAATCTTAGGCTTGGAATATTTACAGATTGCAAAAGGAGATATCTCAACGGGGGTTTTCTACCTTTGATCCCGTCTATCTTAGTATGTCTATCAAACCCATGACGTCTTCCAAAATGAGCTGTTTTTGTGTTGTACCTTTTTTTCCCATAGGTTAGTAATAAAGTCTGCAAAATAAATAAAAATAAAGCAGCCATTCAGGCTATTTCAGACCCTTATCTTGTTTAATGAATTCTTAGGCCTCTTTCACAGTGGGATGTTGCGTTTGAGTTGCACAACATGCCCCTAACGCAGCGCATGTAGGTTATGAAATTGGACGTTATTTTGCACCACGTTATGTGTCACTTGGTGCGCCGTTTTCATCGCATACTGATGGAACAAAAATGGCGCATGCGTTACATTTAAAAAAACATTACTGAGCATGTGCAACACACATAACGCAGCAGATACATTGCTAAACGCACAGCATGCAGCACTTTTTAATAACGCTACACGTTACACACTAACGCAACGTGTGCACTGTGAATGTCGCACAGACTTTGCATTGCTGTGCGTTACTCTACATTAAAGTATTTTATAACATGCAACTTTAACGTCGCACTGTGAAAGAGGCCTTAGTAGTACTTTAATTAAAAAAAAGGAATTATAATTAATGTGCACTTGTAGTTTTTGTGCCTGGGCAAAGTGTGTGGTAGCATGTGTCATCTTTGCTTGTTCCTTACACGCTTAAAGCTACTTAAGTAGTATCCAGGTAAAACAGTTTTCAGTTTTGCCAATACATTTTATATTCCACTATAAGTACCATGCTCTCACTAAGGCCTCATTCCCGCTATACGCAATGCCGTGCGCATTTCAGCAGCATGCATAGTGTGTAACACGCAAGAATGATAGAAGTGCATAGACAGCACTTCTACTGTTCCCATCATATGCGCTGCGCAGAAGTGTGATACACTATCGCACTGCTACATGCATTTTTCAGGAATCGCAGCACTGACCTATTCACTGTAGTAAATGAAATCTGCAGCGCATAGTGGCGCAGATGGCGCGTGATCATTTGCGTTGTGTTCTGATTGTACAGCCACCTGCACTAATTGATGTGAATGAGGCCTAACCCGAATAGTGCTATAAGGCAGTGTTCCCCAACCCTGTCCTCAAGGCCCACCAACAGTGCATGTTTTGTGAAAATCCACACAGGTAGGTAATCAGCTCTGCTGAGACACTAATTACCTCAGCTGTGAATGTGGTTTCCTGCAAGATATACACTGCTGGTGGGTCTTGAGGACAGGTTTGGGGAGCTCTGCTATAAGGTATAAGTAATTAGGGTAGCTACAGAGCCATGGTTGCCACAAGTGTTCATGCTATACTGCACACCCATAGCACTTAATGCAGAGTAATGTATTCAGCTGTTTCAGGTTGCCTGTCCTGCATTAGTGCAAGGTATGGATTTGTGTGTGAAGGTGAACATGTATGGGTGAGTATTTCCACCCACATTTCATCACTTTGATAAAATCTGTCAGTGATCTGTTGTTGACCTCGTCATATTAGATCTATAAACTTCTGATCAATTTTGGATAGTTTATTGACAGAAACAGTAGTTGGGTGTTGCAATAAATATTCTTACGTTATCAGACAGTGGATTGGTGGGAACTCAATGGCTCTTCTGGCTTTGCACTGCATTGAGTGGTCCCATGTGGGAATAGCAGTTTAATTGATTCTCAGTTAGAGTACTGCTGAATTCTGTATAATATTGAATGAGGTAGTGTCCCATCAATCCTTACTATATGATCAGTTTCTTATTTATCAGATTGGGCTATTACTGAGCCCTGTATGGCTAGATTTAGGTATGTGAGTGTAGCAGTATGGGGTGTCCAATTAAGTTATGGAGACCTAGCAACACCTGGATTTTATGATCTGGTAGCCATACATCTAGCAATTATGATTCAGTCAACAGAGTGATCGAATTTATTAAGCGATAAACTTCAGCATGATTGATATGAAAAGTCAATTGACTAGTGGCCTACACAATGCAAGCGATATCCTATGCAATTCACTTCCACTAATTGGTATGGCTGATGTTATGTGTCCATTCTCTGAATACAAATATTGATTCAGAGATGATCGAATGACATGTGAACAGTAGCGAATTCCTGTGTGATCGACCGATATCTTGCATTCTGCTCGATCGACTAAGCTGGTCGATTTCACATGATATCAGCCACTTTTAATCGATTGGGCATACTGGAACACACTTCATTCTCTCTTGATTCTATACATTGATTGAATCAAATGGTCAATTGTACAACCAAAATACTAGATGTATGGCAACATTTAAGGTTGCCTTGCATCTAGTGATTCTGATTCAATCGACAAAGGGATTGACTTTAACCTCCTTGCCGGTTATCCCGAACTCAGTTCGGGGTAACCTGCGCAGGAGGATTGCTCAGGCCCCGCTGAGCCGATTTGCATAATTTTTTTTTGTTACAAGCAGCTAGCACTTTGCTAGCTGCTTGTAACTTCCGATCGCCGCCGCTCGCCGCCGATCCGCCGCAATCCGCCGCGCCGAGCCGCTCCCCCCCGCCCCAGACCCCTGCGCTGCCTGGCCAATCAGTGCCAGGCAGCGTTGAGGGGCGGATCAGGATTCTCCATGACGTCCCGACGTCCATGACGTCGGTGACGTCATCCCGCCCCGTCGCCATGGCGACCGGGGAAGCCCTGCAGGAAATCCCGTTCTTAACGGGATTTCCTGCATACTCTGATCGCCGAAGGCGATCGGAGTGGGTGGGGGGATGCTGCCGCTCAGCGGCTATCATGTAGCGAGCCCTCGGCTCGCTACATGATTTAAAAAAACAAAACCCTCCTGCGCTGCCTCCTTGCCGGAGGAATTGAACCGGCAAGGAGGTTAATTAAACGACCGATTTCAGTATGGTTGGTCGAAAGTCAATCGACTAGTGGCCCACACACTACAAGCGATATCCTATGTACTTCACCTTTACTAATTGATCTGACCAATGTTGTGTCTCCATGCTCTGAATGCAAAAATCAATTCAGAGTCGATTGAATGACATGTGAAGAGTAGCCGATTCCTGTGCGATCAACCGATATCTTGCATCCTGCTCAATCGACCAAACTGTTTGAGTAGACATGATATCAGCCACTTTTCATCGATTCAGTATACTGGAGCACACTCGATTCTCTCTCGATTCTATAAAGTGATCTGATCAAATGGTCGATCACACAGCCAAATTGCTAGATGTATGGCAACCTTTAGAGACATACAGTAAATACAGGATTCTGTTGCCGGCTAGTTTTCTGTGAGCTGGGGAAGTCCTTTTGTTTCAGAAAAAACTCGAACACTGAGCATTTCTGCTGCTTCAAAACTCTCCTTGGGGTTACGAAGTAATCTGATCCTAAATATGAGATTTCTGTGCTGTTAGTGACATGTTAAGGAAGTGGTAGAATCTTCAGTCTGCAGGTTGTAGGCTGGCAAGCATCTACCTTCCTCACACCATGTCTTAGAGGTTGCAGAGCCATGTCTGCTAAAGCAGGACCTAGGGCTCTGTTTATATCAATGTTTTTAGTAGACCAAGTAGCGAATTTATGGCTACCTTCAGTGTTAAGTTACCAGCAGACAGTAGATGAGAGTTACCCAATCCAGTCACTTCTGAATTGTGTGGGTGATGATCTAATGTTGCGGGAACACCTTTGAACATGCATGGCTCATGAAAGGTGATAGCAGGTAGAACCAGTGCATAGTTCCAGGATGTCAGACAGACATGTCATAAAGGCCAGCATTCATAGAGCAACATGGAGCAAATAACAGCAATAAGTCATGAAAAAGAGGCGCCTGGCATTTTCATGACTTATTGCTGTTATTTGCTACATGTTTTATTGCCTGATGAAGCAGGATTATGCCTGTGAAATACGTTGCACTGTTTTTTGAGTAGATAAATACAATTTCTATTACATTAAAATTGCACAGTGATTGTGTGTCTTAAAGGAGGTAAGTCCACCACTACCTCCTCAGCAATTTTTTACCATTTTAGTTTATCTTATTTTTTTGGTGCCTCTGTTTTCTTCATGTGATATCTACTGCAAGGATAGTGTTTCTATATTTCCAAGCACCTAAACTAAATAACACTTATAGTCATATAACACCAATAGTCTGATCCCCTCGCCAGGAACAATAGGCATAGTCTTCTTCGGAGACATTCTATAAATTAGTGCTTTACTGTGTTCTTGCGTAGTTTGAATGGCAATATTCTAAGGCTCCTTTTAACAGTTTGTTTTGTAAACCTTTAATTACTTTTGAAGTGCTTCTTTTTATCTGTTTTATAAGTGTACTTACAGGATTCCGTTTCCCAAGGTGCCTGGCTCTTGCCTGTATTGATGTGGAATGGCGGGAGACTTTATAGATTTGTAGTGTGGATGGAATGTGTAATAATTTTTTACCAGTTAATCCCACACATAGATCCACATTCACACATTCTCCGGGCTAGCATGTACATGTTGACTGAACTGTCACTAGCCACACAGGAGAAGGGCAGATCACAGGACTCTGGCATAACACACTGCGGCATGTTTTCCTCTTCACCTTCCTGCTAATGGCAAGGTTATTTCTAGATCTACTTAACCCTAGTTAAGTCGTTAATTTAATGGATACGTGCATGTACATGAAAGAGACTCTGTTTGAGCCCTGTCAGGTACTGTCTTTCCACAAAACACAAAATGCCCCATGCAGCTTAACTCATCACATTTCTACTGTTAGACTATCAAAAAAGAATTTGAGAAGCATCATCTCTCTGAGCCAAGAATTTCAATGTAAGGTCGTTTAAAGTTACTGCCACACAGTTTACTTCTAGGGCTGCATGGTAAGACGGGCTTTCACTGGGAGGACTATACTGACAGCGCCTTAAGAACTGTGATGATTCTTGCTCAAGTGTACTCATTATTCTTTCTTTTCCATTCCTCTCTTTTTCCTGTCTCTTGATTTACCGTACTTCCATGTCATCTTTATTTCCCTTTCCTCTCCTTTTCCTTCTTTTTAATTACCTTTTCCTTTGCTTTCTTTTGCCTTTTTCCTTTTGATTTCATTACTTTCACTTTCATATGCTCTTCCCTCCTCCTTTCCTTTTCTTTCCTCTTATCTATTGTCCTTTCCTTCTCCCTTTTCTCACCTCCATCCCTTTTCTCTCCTTCTTTTTTTCTTTTCTCCTCACTCTTGTATCCCCATACCCTTTTTTTCAGTTCTCCTTTGCTGCATTATTTATTTTCTACTTCTGCCGGATTCCCCTTTTTAAGGTTTGTACAGACACTAGATTAAACTCAGTCAAGGCGGACCCTAAAGACCAAGAATCGTGTATGTGTACAGCAGCCCTCGACCTTCCCCGATGCATCAGTGAGAGATGGATCCTGCCGACTTGTTTTGGCTGAATGCTTCCTGACTCAATTATTCTCCATCATATGTGCCACTTGTCGTCCCCCCAACTCCTCCATAGTAACAAAATGCATCACTAGATTCAGCATTAGGATCCAAACTGTTGTTCGATTCCTGATCCTTGCTGGGTGACAGTAATCACCTGTGTGTACCTAGCTTTATTTTGTGTCTCTCAATTGTTACTCACCTCCATCATGGAACTAGTTCCCCAAAACTTAACTTGGAACACAATTCATACTTAAATGGATGTAAACTTCCTAGACTGTTGCAGAGCCAACTAGACATTCTAAATAGTAAAATCAATGATGAAGAGATAATCTCAATCCTAAAGCATTTCAACCTTACAGGGCACAATTTATAGGTGAATACACCATCTCTTAGATATTCTGGTCTCAAAATTATCCACATTATATAATCCGTTTTAAAAGATACATCTTTCCCTTCAGCTATGCTAATATCACATATGTTTCTGATACCTAAACCAGGAAAAGACGAACAAAACTGTAAGAACTGTAGATCAACAACCTTATGAAAAACAGATTTAAAGATATTAATAGACCAGGTGGTTTTCTTATAGGACAATATGCAGGAGACAATATTCATAAGACAATAAATAAAGTGAACTTTATTAATCACCATGACATACCCTCTTTAATAGCTAGTTTACATGCAGAAAAAGCCATTGATGCACTTTAATGGGTCTTAACGCTAAAAATTATGGGATTTAGCTTAACTTTTTTTACAACTCCCCCAAAACTTTATTCTCCCCTTCAAATTGCATTCAAAATTCCTTTCACTGATCCCCATAATTATTTCTCTATATCTAATGGAACTTGTCAGGGTTGCCCCTTATATTACTACCGTATATACTTGAGTATAAGCCAACTTTTTGGGTCCAAAAAAGTGGCCCAAAAGTGGGGGTGTCGGCTTATACTCGAGTCACCTTCTCTCCTGAGTGCCACTGAGGCATATGCAGATTGGGGTGGGCAGCGCAATTGACCCCCAACATATGTAGACAGTGCACAACGAGCCAGGATTCTTTACTCACATGTCAGCACCGCGCGCCTGGATTGCTCGTCATCACCATGCCTCTTGCCAACCGCGGAAAACACAGCACAAAGACTGGAGCCAGTCAGGAAATCACACTCTGCCGCTGTGTAGTCACATAATGAGTGGTGTTATCAGCCATGCACGCAGTTCGGGCAATTGCTTGCCCTTCAGAGAGCGGGACGCATCTCCTGTTTCAAATTTCGACACGAGGTATGTTCCCGATTGGCCGGCTGTATTGTCAGCAACACAGCCGGCCAATCAGGTGCCTGAAGGGCGGGAACATACCTCGTGACGAAATTAAAACCTAGGAGACGCGTCCCGCTCTCTAAAGGGTAAGCAATTGCCCGAATGGCTCATAACACCGCTCATTATGTGACTACACAGCGACAGAGTGTGATTTCCTGACTGGCTCTAGTCTTTGTGTTGTGTTGTTCCATGGTTGGCAAGTGGAAGCAGATGACGGCATGAGGCATGGTGACAACGAGCAAACCAGGCGCGCTGTGCTGACATGTGAGTAAAGAAGCCCAGCTCCCTGTGCACTGTCTACATATGCTGGAAGTCAATTGTGTTGCCCACACCACTCTGCATATGCCGCGGTGGCACTCGGGGGAGTCATGGTGATGAGGGCATGAATGTGCAATATGAATAGTCAGCTTAAAGGTGAAAGAAGCCCAGCTCGCTATGCACATTCTACAATGCACGTCTGGGAGTCACAATGATCAGTTTTACACTCTGCCTGCCACCGCTCTGCATATGTCTGGGCCACTCCACATTAGAAGATGTAAAGGCCCTGTGGACCTTATTCATCAAAACTGCATTCTATATGTTGCCTACAGCAACCAATCTGATCAGCCATCACTGCTACATTCTGCCAGCACCACCAAAAAGTTGCAATTTACTTACCTGGGCCTCTTCCAGCCCCCACAGTCTATCAGGTCTGTGCTGCATTCCCTAACCTCAGCCTATCCTTGAGTCAATCAATTTTTTCTGGAATTTAAGAGAAAAGTTGGGGGGTCGGCTTATACTCGGGTTGGATTATACTCGAGCATATACATACTTCAGATTATAAAATGTTATTTGCTGGCAATTGGTTGTTGAGAATGTATTTTTCCCTAACCACTCTGCCAAATCTAAACATGGGCTCACATGCAATTCACTTTTTTCTCCTGAGTTTTCTCCTAGGTGAAATTTTCTTACCTTATCATAAAATGCCCTTTACACCACCAGCAAATGAGAATAATTTTGATAGTACTTTTTCACTAACTTGTTTAAAAGACTTTAAAAAAAAAAAAAGTTAGAGATGGCACAATATTAGCAACAAGAAGAAATTGTGTTTGCACTAACCAAGGCGTTTCATGAGTTCAAAAATCTCACTTCATCAGGCCAAGTTTCAGTACCCGGTATATGTATATTGCAGAGCGCTGAGCTTGGTAATATCTTCCCTGCTCTATTTTTGTCATATTACCAGTGTTCCTTAAGTATTGTCTGCCACTTATCGTATTGGGAGTACAAACAGTCAGCTAGCTCTTGTCTGGTCTGTTCTAACGCCCGGATCAGGTCTGGTCTCCCCCCAGCGAATACTTTCCCCTCTAGTGATTTAATTTTATTCAGGAGAAGATCAGTTTTTTCTTTCTGTTTCCTCTTCTGAACAGCGCCATGTTTCATGAATACCCCACGCATGAATGCTTTGTGTTCATTCCAAATAGTTGTTTTTGACACATCATCTGTATTATTAAATTCAAAAAATTCTGTCAGTTCTTTTTGTATAAGGGAGGAGGTATGCTCGGAATTGAGGATATATTTGTTTATTCTCCATGTAGGTTGTTGCGGAGATGAATTGTAAAGTTGGATCTTGACTATTAGTGGTGAGTGATCCGACCATATTCTAGGGGTAATCTCAGTGTCTGTGACCAGTGGTAAGGAGAACTTGTCTGTTAAGCATAGATCTATGCGGGTAAATGACTGATGGACTGGCGAGTAATATGTATATTGTCTATCAGTGGGGTGCATACATCTCCAAGTGTCGTATAGTTCAAAATTTGTTAGGGAGTTTTGTAAAATGGAGTGACTTGTTCTGGATTTAGAAGAGCAATCTAAATGTGGGTCTACAACAGAGTTAAAATCTCCTATTATAAATAATTTGCCTTCTGTTTTCTTGGAGATCATTTTCAGTTTTTGATTTATAAATTTTGTTTGATGGGAATTAGGAGCATATAAGTTAACAAATGTGTAAATTTGGGAGTTAATCGTACCTTTGACTATTACTAGCCGTCCATCGTCACTGGAGTAAGTTTCCCTCCCCACAAGTCCCAAGGTGTCTTTGATCGCTATGCAAACACCAGCTTTCTTTTTATTTCCCTTCAAAGTAGAGTGAAACATTTGGGAGAACTGGTGGATTTAAAATTTATCTGCAGCCAATTTTTTCAGGTGGGTCTCTTGCAAACAAATTATGTCGACTTTTTGCTCCTTTGTAAGTTTATTGACCAAGTAACACTTCCTATATGAGTTCAGGCCTCTTACATTAAGGGACAATAGCTTAAGGTTCTGAGCCATACTTGTTTATGTATCCGATATTCAAATATAATCCATATAATATATTTAGCTCAACACGACCAGTCTCAAGAATATACAGTCCATCAATGACAACATCATTATACCTGTACAACTCATAACTAGCTAAAGGAAAAAAAGTTAGTTGAAGTACAATAACAGTGAGAATGACAAAAAGAGAACAAAAAAGGAAAATGGAGTATGTGGCAGCTTCACAGGTATCCGGTTCTACCATTAGCAACTGCCACTGGAGAACGCCCTTAGTCAAACAAGGAGACAAGGACCTCTCAAAGAAAGATCAAAGAAAAAGAATACAAACAGAGAAAAACAACCTACAAGTAGATCCGAAGGACCTTCCTAGGTCAGTGTCCACCGACGTGGACTCCAGAAGGATGTCCTCCAAAGGGAAAAGTCCCAAAGAGAAGATCAGGTGGGGGAAAATGAGTTTGTGGTTAGACACTTGAAGTTCATGTGTCTCCTGTTGCCCCATCAGATTTTTCATTTTCCTGTCTTGGTGGAGGTTGGGTGGTGTCCATTGCGAGTGGCGCTTGTTTGAAGGGATTCGGTTTGGAGAGATCGGAGGTTTGAATGTTTTGTCTCTTTGCTGGTCCCTGGGGACAAAAATCGGAATGTTCCATTTATAGAGGAGTTATTTCCCTTCTTTTGGGGTTTTAACCACATGCTTGACTCCATTGTCGTCTATGATTAGCTTAATCGGAAAGCCCCAAGAGTACTTTATCTTCTTGTGTCGAAGGGTTGTTGTCACCTGAGAGAAATTTCTTCTTGCCTGAAGTGTGGCTTGTGACAAGTCTTGGTATAGTTTAAGGTCTTTGTATTCCTGAGGTAAGTTCTTCCCTTCTTTGGTGGAGTCTAGTAACCTCTTTCATGTGGTAGAAATGTATGCGTGTGATGATGTCTCTGGGGAGGTGTCTAGGTATATGTCCAGGTTTTGGTAGCCTATGGGCTCTGTCAATCGTGAGCTCACTCTCAGGAAGGTCAGGAAATGCTGTGTGGATCAGTTTCGAAACGTAATCCTTCAAATCGTCATTACCTACTGATTCAGGAACGCCTCGAATTTTCAGGTTATTCCTGCGGTTCCTGTCTTCTCCATCCGCAATTTTTTCATGCATAAACTCATTTTCCTTTATGAGTGCTTTATGAGCCTCAACTAGTTCGTTATGCGCTTCGGTCATTTCCACCACTCTGTTTTCAAGCTTTGAAATTCTGTGATCAGTTTCCTTGAAGTAGTTGTTCATAAACCCCGCCAATGTATGTAGATCTTTCCTCATATCTGTGATGGTATTCTTTATATCCATGCTGAAGGATAACATAAAGTCCTTGAAAAAGGTTTACGGGTTGATCTGATACTGGGATGGATGTCAAGGGATCTGTCATGTTGGGTGGACGATTTGTTAAAGATGGTTCTTGAAAATGTTGCTCTTTTTGGTAGTCTCTGGATTCCCTTCCATCATCTTTGGGCTCTGTGTTACGCGTATGTTCGTCCGCGTACGCGTGCGCATGCTAGGTAGAACGCTTACGTTTTTCCGCATACGCATGCGTCTCTTCAATGGCATAGGCGTCTTTGATGCATACTCGCGGCTACTTACGCGTAATCGGCGGTTTCAGTGGACTCCCTTTCTCTCCCTTCAGCACGGTCATCATCTACCTCTTCAGGGTCCTCAGGGATGCCCCTAGGGTGGGGAGCAAAACGATTCCTCTGGGACAGCGGTGGAGGTGTCCTGTAGTTGTCCTCAGGGCTGCTTCTAGGCCTATAACGGTGGCCATCTTGGTTTTCTTCACTGAAGAATTCAGAGAGTCTTCTGGGGATAATAGGAGTAGATTTCCCCCGGCTTGTTGCTGTATTCCACTCCTGAGACATCTCTGGACCTTTACCAACCTTTTAGGCTGAAATTAGGGCACTCAGGGTCGCTATAAGTAGCTAGATTCAGTGTCTTCCACAGAGAGCTACAGTCTCAAGCAGCCATCAGCCTCTGTGGTCAGACCACGCCCCCCAGCTTGGTAATATCTTTAAGTGATCTGCAGAACCATCAATATTCTGTCCTTTTCTGAAATATTCCTGTATCTTTAACAGTTATTTACTCACACCTAAAACTGAAAAAAATAAACCACACCTATCCTGTCTAACCTCAAATCCTCTTGTAGGATACTGTACCTATCAGGACTTAACTACTAAGCTGACTTACTTTGGGGGTACTAATCATCTATATTAGAGTCTCACTGGCTGATTATTCTTGTATGTTCCTGAGAAAAGGCTCTGCAGGAAGTCACTATCTCATTTTACCTATTTCATCTACCTAGAAATGACAATGAATTGACAAGGCCTTCATGGCTGAAGGAATGTTTCTGTATGCTGATAACTGCAAACTTTGAAAAATGATAGTTGGATTGTGTTGTCTAGACAAGACACAGAACATTTATATCACACTTTTCTCCTGGTGAACTCAAAGCGCTTTGGTGTTATTTTTCATCGATCGACCAATTTTTATTTAGAAATGCCATGCATATAACCGTAGTCCTAGTTTGTCGGAGTTTGGCTCATTTGGAATTGCTACTATTGGTTTTACCATTTCTCTTGCTATTCAGTGATTGAGCAATTTGTGGACTGCCTCCTGCTGCACATTTTATGAGGACACAGGGAGAGGATGGCTTTCCCACACTGTAAAAGCAGCAGATGTAATAGTAGTCACAGTCCAAGAGCTGGTTTTACGCTTCTGACTATTTACACCACGTCAAATGGTATTTTCACTGAAGCTCTTCTATGAAAATAAGGATGTTTTCTACAGCTGGCAACATTTCTACCTTTCTGAGCAGAAATATTTTATTCACAATTAGCATTTTTCTCCCCAACATGTATACTGTGATGACTATTATTTGGACATCTTCTGTTGAGTGCAAATAAATATTTTACAAATAAGTTGTGTGAAAAAATAAGGGCAATACTGATGATACATGATTTCTTTGGCACATGTAGTATTAATTATATAACTAGCAACACCAAGATACACAAGGAAAGAGCACGTTGTCCATTCAGACTTACAATTTAAAATAATAATGGGTGTTTCTAAGATTGATAATACTAAAGTCACATACACACACTAGAACACTGTCATTAAATACAGAGGTTAGATTACTATGATCCAAATTTGTGATAATTTGGGGTGACAGTTTAGGAATAATTGTTGTACAGAAGCATTGTTCAAGCTGTCTGCTGAGCAGACTGTTCTTGTCTATGGCTAGACGAAGGGGAGGATGAGCAGGAGGTGTCCTTCTGTATCAGCTAAATCACCTGTGAGCCACTATTTATATAACATAGCAGATCTCTAAGTGAGTAAGGATACCTGTACTCTGATTTTCACCTGAGATGAGCACAAATAGCTAGCTGTGTTAGCTAACCAAAGCCTGGCATATGTACATTGCTTTTTTTTCCAGTGCTGTATAAAATGGTTTAAGACTGAGTGTTCAGTAAATCTGAGCAAGAGTGCTTTTCCAGAAGGTTTGGAGTAGCAGTGATATGGTTATGTCATCATAGTGTGCTGAGCTCCATGTGTCTTAAAGGGACATGGCTGGGAGCAGACTTGGAAGGTACTGGTCAGTCTCCTGAATGACAGGGACACCAATTACAAGACTTAATGCTACACTCTGGATCAGTTGCATAATACTGCAGCAATACTAGGATAAAATGTTGTATCTTGTACAGATGACTATCATGTTCAAAAGGTAATAATATTTGCACTTAGAGTTTAGCTTTTTAGTAAATGTGTGCCTTTATAAAGTGTCCTAACCAAGAATGCAGTGCAGTGGGATGGAATAATCGAACAGAGAGCTTTATAAACTGTACAATGTTTACAAGAAGTACGCTGCTGATGTAATAGAGGTGGGATTTTGCCAGTGTCATCCTGCCACCTCTGCTTTGTGGCCACCAGATACAACTGGTTGTCCTTACATCATGCAGGGCATGAGGTTCTGCTGCAGATATCGATAGACTCATTCTCCAAAATAGCACCATTCATTTTTTTTTCAGAAGCAAATTGTACCACAAAAACATATACCATTAATTTATCATCATTATTGAATTATAAAGCACCAACATATTCTGTGGTGCTGTATAGAAACAAGCATGGGGTGCATAATAATACAAACAATGGCATACACAAAATATAGACATTGGTAAATAATAGAAAATTGGTAGACATAGTAAATACAGTGACAAATGTAACATAATAAACACAATTGTAAATTCCAAGGGTAAGAGAAACCTGCACGTGCAAGCTTACAGTCTAAAGTAAGAGGGAATATACAAGAGGTGTGTAATGTACAATCTGTATGACTAGAGGGAATGTGATCTATCTATCTATCTATCTATCTATCTATCTATCTATCTATCTATCTATATATATATATACTGTATATATATATATATATATATATATATATATATATATACAGTATATATATATATATATATATATTATAAATAAACAGCATGGTAGCTCCTTCTGTTCATCTGCTTGGATCGCACTTGCCTCTAGCGGTAGTGGCTGTGGATCCTTCTGATCTGTATTCTTGGAGGGTAAGCTGGAGCAGTGGTTGCCACTGGCTACCTCATCTTGCTGTACTTGGATCGCACTCGCTCTGGCAGAAAGAGCAGTGGATCCTGCTAACTCTGTTTCTATACTTGGATCACACTCGCTCTGGCGGAAAGAGCAGTGGATCCTGCTAAGCTCTGTTGCTTTACTTGGATCGCACTCACTCTGGCAGAAAGAGCAGTGGATCCTGCTAACTCTGTTTTCCTACTTGGATCGCACTCGCTCTGGCGGAAAGAGCAGTGGATCCTGCTAGCTCTGTTGCTTTACTTGGATCGCACTCGCTCTGGCAGAAAGAACAGTGGATCCTGCTAACTCTGTTTCCCTACTTGGTTCGCACTCGCTCTGGCGGAAAGAGCAGTGGATCTTTCCTATCCTGTCCCTGAACCCGGATCGCACTTGCTCTGGCGGAAAGAGCAGTGGATCTTTCCTATCCTGTCCCTGAACCCGGATCGCACTCGCTCTGGCGGAAGAGCGGTAGATCGTATCTTTCATATTCCTGTTTTCCGTCCGTCTGTCTGTCTTGTCTGATTCGAACGCTTGCTGTAGGCTCGGTGAGGTAACCGTTAAGCAAGCGCTCGCGTTCTCTGTTTCGTGTTTGTGTGTCTGTGTTTAGTTAGGGTGGCGTGCTTTTCTCTGTTGCGCTTAACGTGCGGAGACCGCGCTATAAACGCGGTCGCTGTTGCGAATGAGTGCGGTGTTCGCGTTTCGTTAGCGTTTGTTATTTTCCTTATCTTTCTCATTCTATGATTTGCTGTGCCTTTGCTCTGCTCCTGGGTGTACCTCTGCTTAGTCTTGTGTCACCTCTGGCAATCGCCTCTCTCGCGATTGCGTTTCTACTCTGTTTCTGCTGTTGTGTGCGCACCGCCGCGGGTTGGTGACTAGATTGGTGCACACACATACATTCTGTCCCTGTGCTCATTCTCTTTCGCAATCGCTTCTCTTGCGATTGCCTTCTCACGTGGTTTCCTCTGTTGTGTGTTCAACGTCGCAGGTTGGCGACAAGATTGGTGGACATACATACATCCCTTTTCTGAGCTTATTCAGTCTTGTGTCGCTATTAGCAATCGCCATCTCTTGCGATTGCTTTCCCACCTGATCTTCACGGTTGTTTGTTCATCGTCGCGGGTTGGCGACTAGATTAGTGGACACACATTCACCCTGTCGCTGTGCTCTCTCTCTTTAGGGGCTATCTTGCCCTGCTCGGTTGCAATTCGGACACTTCCCATGTGGCATCTGTGGCAGTACAGAGGCTTTGCTCCTCTGTACTCCACAGCTCCACCTGCCGGTGGGAATTTCCCTCTACTGGTGCTTTGCACCAAAGCTGAGTTCTCTCCTTTCATACGCTTGTGGAGGTTTTCCACCGCGTCAGCGCACGCCTTGTGCGCTGATCACGGAGATAATTCCACAATCGTTACACTGCCTTCAAAATATGTACCACTTACAGTGGGTTGCAAAAGTATTCGGCCCCCTTGAAGTGTTCCACATTTTGTCATATTACTGCCACAAACATGAATCAATTTTATTGGAATTCCACATGAAAGACCAACACAAAGTGGTGTACACATGAGAAGTGGAACGAAAATCATACATGATTCCAAACATTTTTTACAAATAAATAACTGCAAAGTGGTGTGTGCATAATTATTCGGCCCCCTTTGATTTGAGTGCAGTCAGTTGCCTATAGACATTGCCTGATGAGTGCTAATGACTAAATAGAGTGCACCTGTGTGTAATCTAATGTCAGTACAAATGCAGCTGCTCTGTGAGGGCCTCAGAGGTTGTCAAAGAGAATATTGGGAGCAACAACACCGTGAAGTCCAAAGAACACACAAGACAGGTCAGGGATCAAGTTATTGAGAAATTTAAAGCAGGCTTAGTCTACAAAAAGATTTCCAAAGCATTGAACATCCCACGGAGCACTGTTCAAGCGATCATTCAGAAATGGAAGGAGTATGACACAACTGTAAACCTACCAAGACAAGGCCATCCACCTAAACTCACAGGCCAAACAAGGAGAGCGCTGATCAGAAATGCAGTCAAGAGGCCCATGGTGATTCTGGACGAGCTGCAGAGATCTACAGCTCAGGCGGAAGACTCTGTCCATAGGACAACTATTTGTCATGCACTGTACAAAGTTGGCCTTTATGGAAGAGTGGCAAGAAGAAAGGCATTGTTAACAGAAAGCATAAGAAGTAAAAAACTTCAGTGAACAAAGTGAGAACATTCTGTGTGGTGCATGTTAAATGTTTTGCTCAGTCGTGTGCACCTGGGGGGTTCCAAGTTGTCCAAACTCTCTCAGGCACACATAGTTACATAGTTATTTTGGTTGAAAAAAGACATACGTCCATCGAGTTCGACCAGTACAAAATACAACTCCAGCCTGCTCTCTCACATATCCCTGTTGATCCAGAGGAAGGCGAAAAAACCCTTACAAGGCATGGTCCAATTAGCCCACACAGTATACTCAGAGTAAAACTGGACATACACTTAACTTGTTTACACGGATACCATGCATCACTTGATATGCAATAAGATTGCAGCAGAAATCTGATTATTATTCATAATACTACCATCACTATCTTTGTACCACCTGCTGCAGTAGAAAGCTATGAGGCCATTGATTGCCCGCTAAACTCCCAGGTCTTTTCCCCTTTGCTCAGTTGACAAAATATCAGCCTTCCAGATCGAGTTTCAATTGAAGCTTAAAAAAAATCAGTAGAATAAATTCTACATTTTAATAGATTTTAGTTTGATTTTATGTTCTATCTATTATCAGTTTCTAATAGTATCTGGGACCTTTAAACTCTTACTAGCTATACTTAAACCCTTTTATTGAGAAGTCTGGTGCAAGATTCTGCAAAATGATCACTGAGGTTTCAGCCTATGTAAATCCCTGTATATTATACTGCCTTGTAGAAGCTACTAAATATATAAATAGAAGTGGCCAAATTCCTGATCTGCACCAGACTGGATCCTTAACTCTACCATCCCCCACCCCCAGGTTCTGCTTAAAACTCATATAGACAACTTAACATGCTAATAATTTCTTTAATGTCTGTACTGCTGCTGCTATTACTATGGGTTAAGTGGCGGCTGTTCAGTTATATCCGCAACTGTATCTTGAGTCAGCCAGAGGAAAATTAAATTAAAATGGTTTAGAAGAAAATACTTTGTATTTCTTTCCTGTTACATTTGTAAATGCAGATAATCTGCCTCTGTCATCATGAGGTCTCAGTAAGCAGAATAAATGTGTTCAGTGTTGTGTACTGTCAGGCTGAGTACAGAATACCGTATATGATGCTGTTAACTTAATTATATGTGGATATTGTTCATGTATAGCATTAACTCTTGAGTTTTTCAGTGATTGACGTCTCACTTGCACTTCAAAAAGATACTTTAGGATTTATTTATTTGATAGGGGATAATCCTGGACGTGCCCACTCTTGCATTGAGCCCCTCCCTTGTAAATGACATGCAAATGACAGCCTGGTTCAAGATGGAGCTTCGGCAGAACTGAGTTAGAAAATATTTCAAATTCTTGTTGATAAACTTTGAACATAAATTGATATAGTACAATATTTAGTGATATTCTACTAGTAAAACTAACCTCACAAACCTACTCCTAGCACTAACACAAAACATGGTAATTGACCTCTCCAGCTGGCTCATTATTCAAAAAAAGCATCACTGATATTTTGCTTAAACTCCCAGTGGCTAAATTTCTAATTATTGCTCATTTTAACATGAGCACCTATGGTGGTACCCAAAATACCTCAACCTACATTTACCGCTTCCCTGAAATGTAGTATCCCTACCAAAGTCTAGGACTAAACTTGAGGGATGAGACTAGTCAGTAAACCTACCTGTTGGTTTGTGAGAGGAAACCACAGCAGTAGTGATATTGTTAGAGTTCTGCTTTAGGGACCTGGAAGACTTGGGGCACCTTGGGAAAGCGTACGTAAATGAATTTGGTGCCAATAACCTAATGTCCTGTACTACATTAACCAGTTGACTTCTAAGGAGTTTTTCCCCTTAAAGGACACATCCGAGCATCCTCTATAATAATAGGCAACTGTCCCTGCATAGCAGGGACAGTTGTCTCAGTGTAGCTGGGTCTGTGCTTTTTGCTACTGCACATGTGCGCAGCACGGACCCAGCCTCACACAGGGAGGACATGTGAGCAGGGGGCTGGTCGGGTGTGCAGCGGATGCGCGCGCGCGACGGGCGCACGCGCGGAGACAGACCTAGCCCGTTTTTAAATGGGCTAAGGTCACTAGTAACAAAATAAAACAGATCTACTTACCTGGGGCTTCCTTCAGGCTCTGACAGCCAATATGTCCCTCGCTGCAGCTCCAGTGTCCCGGGGTCCCCTATGTTGCAGATGCCGACCTCACCAGGTCAGTATCTTCTGCATCTGCATGAGCACTTGGACGCACCGCTTGCAGTTGTGCTCCAGTGTCTGGGAGCGTTCTGTGCAGGCACAGTAGTTCTGCAACTGTGCAGAACACTCCAGGCCATGTTAGCACGATCATGAGCGGTGTATCCGCGTGCTTGCACATGCGCAGAAGATGCTGACCTGGTGAGGTCGGCATCACAGCACAGTTGCCCCTGAAACGCTGCATGCAGCACATTTGCGATTGATCGAAATCACAAACGCTGCAGTGTGAATGTATCCATAGGGATACATTAATAGCAGCGCTTTGCTGATCAGCAAAGCATTGAAAAATCGACAAGTGTGAACCAGCCCTCAGTCCTGACTCAGACAGTAGCTGTCACTTACATACCTGATGTTTAACTCTTTCAGGCAGAGAAAGAAAAAAAGGAACACAGCATAGTTATTTGTGTGCTAGGTACTGTACATACACATGTTTATCTAATCATGTCACATGTCACCTCGGGTATCCTTTAATCACTACTTCTCACAACAAAATGATCTACATCTTGTTGTTGTTGTTGTTTTTGCCACCAATTAGGCTTTCTTTTGGTGGTACATTATGCTAAGAATTATTTTATTCTAAATGCATTTTAATAGGAATAATAAGAAAAACATGGAAAAAATTCATTATTTGTCAGTTTTCACCCATTATAGTTTAAAAATAAAATGCTCTACTGTGAATAAAACACACACATTTAATTTGCCCATTTGTCCCGGTTATTGCAACATTTAAAATATTTCCCTAGTACAATGTATGGTGCTAATATTTTATTTAAAAATAAAAGTGCATTTTTTCAGTTTTGCATCCATCACTAATTAAAAGCCCATATTTTCAAAAATAACTGTAATATACTCTATACTATGCATATTTAAACGTTCAGTTCCTAAAATAACTATTCATGTATTTTTTTTAATTGTCATTTTTTTTTTATGCAAACCTTTTATTTGCATAAAAAAATGACATGAAGAGTGTGGAAGGTAAGAGGCTAATTTTAACCTCCCCGGCGTTCAATTTTCCCAGGATTTCTTTACAAAAAGTGATAAAATTTATTTTTAAAACTTTTTTTTTCCTGTAACTTGCCAAAATGTGTCAAGCAAGGATCTAGTATACAGTGCAGGAGAGTATTGATGTGTATGCACGTTCATACTGTTCACAGCATGTTTTTATGGATGGACATTTCTGTCCATACCGCTGGGGAGGTTAATGCATGTGTATGTCATTTTATTAAAGAAAAATGTATGTATTAGTACGTTAACAGGAAGTAATTGTGTATGTATTACTTTTGTCATTACAATGACCACAGGCATCTCATTGGTGCCCGCAATCGTTTAAACGGGGATTTAGATTAAAGAATTAGAACTGTGTTCCCATTCACTGATCTTCCCTCTAACGGGCGGCCTTGAGAACGCACGTGGGAGTGAGCCAAAGTGTGCAGAGGCAATAGAGGAATATCTACGTCTCTGGGACTTCAGATGAAGTTTCCCAGGGCATAGATATACTGCATGGGATGCAGTAAGTGGTTAAGGGCACCAAAATAACTAGAGCATACCCACCTTTATGGCTTTTCCTGCCCTGTGAGATCTCTGGTACTTCTGAATAGCAAAAATGGGAACTGAGTCATTTGCTGGACTGGAACATGTGCCATTCAGGTAATTTTATTGCTGAAACAGAACCCATACAGTATTGCCAGCCTGGAGGAAGCCTGCACAAACATGTGGTAAACATAAACACACAATTTCCATGGAGAAGATGTCCTGGCTAAAATATGAATCTAGGACTCTAGTGCTGCAAGGTGAGACTTCACTGCTTATCCGGCTTAGCAGGATCCCCAATGTGTTATTTGTGATTGATGGAAATTTTTGGCCAGCAGCTCTGAAATTTGGAAGTAAGATATGATTGTTCTGTGTCCTCTACTACCTAAATCAGCACAATTCTAAATAAACATGTGTTTCAAATACCATTTTTTTTCACTGGAGTTGATTTACTGATATTCTCTTGTTTTGGTTTTAAGTTTGACTCTTGTTTCATTATAGTGGGCTTAGTAAATATTAAAGCAGTAAGGATGGGCAATAGTGCATGTTCCAAAATAAAATAAAATAAATGAATTTGGAGTGGAAGGGATGTATCATCCACTGATTGTCAAGGAGTATTTCTTCTTCTCTTTTTTTTTTTTTGTTCTAAGGTCTCACTTGTGGGATAGCTGAGCAGTGAGAAAGTGTTACATTTATTTTAACCTTTTGAACTTTGCTCTGTCTTCCTGAAGACACCCACTGTGGAACAGGCCACAGGACAAGCTGAGCAAAAACTGGATTAGCTTTGTAAAGAAAAATATTGGCTCAGAAAGGGTTGTCAGAATGGGATGTTGTTCTAAGCGATATTATATAAATTATCGTTGTCCAATATTTTAGGCTCATTCCCTGTGGCTTTGTAGGAGCTATTTCTAAACTTGACGAGAAAGCTGTGCTATGAATAGATACTTTATGAACTCCGCAGCAGAAATGCTTGCACTAGCCCTATGTACCGTAGTTGGTCTTTTTACCGGTATATGTTTATGAAGTACCCATGATTAATCCCTATTTCTCCATCGATTGTCTGTTTTTAGATCTGTATAACTAACTTTAAATAATACTCTGATCAGTAATGTAATATACTTTCACAACTGATTTAACCTCTGTTTTGCAAAGCAAGCATAACATTGCCATTGTTGACATATCTCCCATAAAAAAATGAACAAAGGGTGAGTGACAGGCTGACCCTGCCCCTTCCTACACAAACATTGTGTCCGATCCCAGGAAAACCTTGTTTCACATCACTCAATGCAACATCCCTTGCTGCATCATAGTCAGTACCCCCGCCATTGAGCATGGTAGAAAATAGTGGTAAGCAGATGTTGCAGCCACTCTCCTTCTCCAGTTGCAGAAAAGGAAGGGAGTGCATGGCATAGTACTATACCCCTCTCAAAAGGTTCTACAGGTAGCTGTGCCTCTGCAATGATGTCTTGGACCTCCTCCAAATGCAGAACACAGGTTAGAACTCCTTATGTATCTTAAAGGAAAACTGTAATAATCTCCTCTGTGAGGTCTGTTTTGTCTTCAGACACTACGGTAGCCAGACTATGCTGGCTGCTGTCTGCAGAGATTTTCTGACATTTACAATGTATGAATTGTCCATTTGCATCTCATTCACATTCCATTGTGGTGTGGTCTGCTATTCTGAATTCAAGTGCTATGCTGTTTGCATGGGGATGCATGAACTTATGAGATGCAGACTAAGTGAATGCAGATGGCTGCCTTGTCCTTTTGCATGCTTCTCTCTGATTGGTGTGTTCATCCATAAAAGTCACTTCCTGAGTCTGCCTCCCCGCCCGACATATTGCTAGTCTATAGGACTGCAGTCCTGGGTCTTTGTTCATGCGTATACTTCGTGTTAGCACTCATACCTTTTGATAGCTGTAATAATAACTTTCATTATTGTATTGATATTTTGTCTCAGACCTTAGTCAGATCCTGGTGTGTTTGATCGGGCAGGACCCCGGGGATTCACACATAGCTTAGGTTCATTATTGTAATTATTATCGATATTCTGTGTTGACCTTTTGCTTGTACCTCCGACTCTGCTCTCTGCCTCCTGATTCTGTACTGTGCTTATCTGATCTGTTGCCGATTCTCTGTCTGATTACCGACCCTGATTTCTGCCTAACGATTCTGTACTCTATCTCCTAATCTGTTGCCGACTCCTGATTGTTTGACCACTCTGCTACCAGTGGGTCCCTCCCACTGGGGCTTTCCGCCTTGGTGGCGTTCGCCACTTTACTGTGCACCAAACATGTGTACTTATCATAATAATAAAGTATACTGATTTGTTATGTTCTGTACTGTTTGTATTGCTCATTGCTGCATTCGCATTGAGCAATTTCTGTCTGGCATCTGTGGATGGTTCAAGGGATTAGTCTTGCTGTGCCCCACAGCTCCACCTGCTGGCTGGATTTGTTCCTCCCCAGGTGTATTCAATTACTGGGCTCCTCTGTCTGAACGCTTGTGGAGATCTCCTCAGAGTCAGCGTAAACGCTATGCGCTGACCGTGGAGATCGTTCCCGCAATCGTTACAAAAACCCTTTGCAGATGCGGGGGTTGTAAGGTTTTGGGGAGGGGGGTTAGATGCATACTCTCCCTCCCTCTGATACAGATTGTTTAGACATTATCTTACATTCATAAATATTTACACTGATGACAACAGAAAGTGAGCTGCTGGTGATTTACACATAAGTAGGAAACTTATTGTAGGGTTTGGTTCACAGTGTCACTGAGACATCCTTGCCCCAATCACTGGCATCAGCTGGATTTAATCTGGATCTGGCCTTGACTAGGCAGTCCACTCTCATGACTATTCTCATTACCCACTTATACCACAGGTCAGAATGCGACACTGTCTGTTCCTTGGTGTGATGTAAGCTCAGACTGCATGACCTGAGGTGGCCAAGGAACAGACTGATGTCAACAAGGTGGCCCACACAGATTTACAGGCGCAGTTTTTCAGGCGTACGTACAAAAAGGGCGCCTGGACAAAAAGGGCGCGGGGTGTAAACTCTAAATAATAATTAATCATTAATAGGGTTTATAAATATAGTGTGCTATATTTCGTTTACAAATAATGTTTAACAAAATTATAAATCATTAAATAATGTTTATGAAATTGGAAATTGTGAAAACGTTAATCTTCCCTGTTTCAAAAGTTAAACTTATAATTACGTTTATAAAAAAACCAATAATATATGTTTAATTGTTATAATTGTATATTATTGTGAATAACAGTCATTTATGGTTTGTTCTTATAATAAAATCTGAAAATATTGTTTATAAAGATGATATAAATATAACTACGTTCGTAATAAGTGTTGTAATACATTAGTAATTATTACTAAAATTTTACTAAAACTATACCTAAGCCTACTCTTACACAGAACCCTACCTGTACCTATCCCTAACCCCTAGACTCCCCTGTTGGTGCCTAAACCTAAGACCCCCCTGTTGGTGCCTAAACCTAAGACCCCCCCTGTTGGTGCCTAAGTAACCCTCCCTGTACCTACCCCTAACCCCTAGACCCCCCTGTTGGTGCCTAAACCTAAGACCCCCCTGTTGGTGCCTAAACCTAAGACCCCCCTGTTGGTGCCTAAACCTAAGACCCCCCTGTTGGTGCCTAAACCTAAGACCCCCCTGTTGGTGCCTAAACCTAAGACCCCCCTGTTGGTGCCTAAACCTAAGACCCCCCTGTTGGTGCCTAAACCTAAGACCCCCCTGTTGGTGCCTAAGTAACCCTCCCTGTACCTACCCCTAACCCCTAGACCCCCCTCTTGGTGCCTAAACCTAAGACCCCCCTGTTAATGCCTAAACCTAAGACCCCCCTGTTAATGCCTAAACCTAAGACCCCCCTGTTGGTGCCTAAACCTAAGACCCCCCTGTTAATGCCTAAACCTAAGACCCCCCTGTTGGTGCCTAAACCTAAGACCCCCCTGTTGGTGCCTAAACCTAAGACCCCCCTGTTGGTGCCTAAACCTAAGACCCCCCTGTTGGTGCCTAAGTAACCCTCCCTGTACCTACCCCTAACCCCTAGACCCCCCTCTTGGTGCCTAAACCTAAGACCCCCCTGTTAATGCCTAAACCTAAGACCCCCCTGTTGGTGCCTAAACCTAAGACCCCCCTGTTGGTGCCTAAACCTAAGACCCCCCTGTTGGTGCCTAAACCTAAGACCCCCCTGTTGGTGCCTAAGTAACCCTCCCTGTACCTACCCCTAACCCCTAGACCCCCCTCTTGGTGCCTAAACCTAAGACCCCCCTGTTAATGCCTAAACCTAAGACCCCCCTGTTAATGCCTAAACCTAAGACCCCCCTGTTGGTGCCTAAACCTAAGACCCCCCTGTTAATGCCTAAACCTAAGACCCCCCTGTTGGTGCCTAAACCTAAGACCCCCCTGTTGGTGCCTAAACCTAAGACCCCCCTTTATTATGTGGATAATTATGTTTTACTAATTGTGGATTAAAAAAATATTTTGCAATTTACGTTACGTACTGATCGCTTTATTTTGTGAATAATAATGTTTTACAAACAGTAAGGGATAAAACTTTAAATAATGTTTTAATTATTTAAATAAGATAAATATGTTTAGTATTTTCATAAACGTTATTCGGCACGGGTGCATTTTATAAACGTAAATCACCACAAGTTCAGTTATAAATCATTAAACAGCTCCGGGCGCCGTTTGTAAACTTTATTTAGCTCCTGGCGCCGTTTATAAACTTTATTTAGCTCCGGCGCCCTTTTTTCCTACCCGGCGCCCATTAAACGCTATTTATTATGGGAGTGAATGGCGGCGCCCTTTTTGTCCACTAGCGGCATGCGCCCTTTTTTCCCAGCTCCGTTTTTCAGATATCTTTAAGGAAACAGACCTTGGTACATACCAGTTCTGGAGAAACACCATTAACCACATAGCCCTGGCTATCTTCAGACAAAATACTTCAAGAACCAATGATTCATTTAAGACCAAGGCTACCATCATGATGTGCCACCCATTAAAGAGGCAAAACACGAGGCTTTGCCTAAATACAAACACTTATTAAATGGAAAAAAAAACCTGCAGATCCTCAGGGCTGAGAGAAGCAGAGCTCAGCAGACCACGACATAGTGTGTCAATGAGTTCTGACTGCAGTTCATCAAATCTATCCAAAATGCAGCATTAACCACCCTGGCGTTCTATTAAGATCGCCAGGGCGGCTAGGGTTTTTTTTAAATAAAAAAAAAACTATTTCATGCAGCCAACTGAAAGTTGGCTGCATGAAAGCCCACTAGATGGCGCTCCGGAGGCGTTCTTCCGATCGCCTCCGGCAGCCAGAAGTAACACGGAAGGCCGCAATGAGCAGCCTTCCGTGTTTGGCTTCTCCTGTCGCCATGGCGACGAGCGGAGTGACGTCATGGACGTCAGCCGACGTCCTGACGTCAGACGCCTCCGATCCAGCCCTTAGCGCTGGCCGGAACTATTTGTTCCGGCTGCGCAGGGCTCAGGCGGCTGGGGGGACCCTCTTTCGCCGCTGCTCGCGGCGGATCGCCGCAGAGCGGCGGCGATCGGGCAGCACACGCGGCTGGCAAAGTGCCGGCTGCGTGTGCTGCTCTTTATTTCAGCAAAATCGGCCCACCAGGGCCTGAGCGGCAGCCATCGGCGGTGATGGACGAGCTGAGCTCGTCCATACCGCTAAGATGGTTAACAGACTATGGCCTCGATTCATCAACACTTAGCAAATTTGTTAACAACAGTTTGGTAAAATACCGAATTTGTTAACTTCATTTCAGGATTCATCAAAGTTATCTACAGCTGTTAGCGAACATTCGTTAACGATTCGGTAATGATTCGCTAAAACGGAAGAAAGTGCAATTCATGAAAAAGAAAGTGGGCGTGGTTTAGCGTTACATTTAGGATTAGTTATCTCCTTCACTGCTCTGTCGTTATTCCTGTCAGATCATTGCTGACAGAGACGATGGAGCCATTTGAAGTGGTTATGTATCAGCTGAGAGTGATTCAAAGGCGCAGAAGGGCAATAATAAGGTCTGCAACCATATACATTTGTAAGAGAATAGATTTATTTGCTATAACACGACATCTGCATTTCTCTTGAATCATCTTGTAAGAGAACACAGGCAGTGTCAGGGTTAACTAATTTGCTAGCTGCACTATATTTTTTTAGAAAAGGCTCCTATCAAATTGTGGGATTGTCCCAACCACTTTCAGAATCCTGGTCCAGGTGTAAAGCCCTATTCAGAATGTTGCTACGTAGTGCTCAAAGGACTGCCTTTTACCCACAATTCCATGGAAATCTTATGGCCTTGTGTTAAATTACCGCTGTAAAATGGAAATATCGACACGTTACCGAATGCTTACCGAATTGTTATCGAATTCACACCGAATGCCGAAAAACCTTGATGAATACAACTAGAAATCGCTAAACTTCGAATTCGGTAATTTAACAAACTGGAAATAGTTATCTCAAAGAGAATGATGAATCGAGGCCTATGGCCTCGATTCATCAACACTTAGCAAATTTGTTAACAACAGTTTGGTAAAATACCGAATTTGTTAACTTCATTTCAGGATTCATCAAAGTTATCTACAGCTGTTAGCGAACATTCGGTAACGATTCGGTAACGATTCGCTAAAACGGAATAAAGTGCAATTCATGAAAAAGAAAGTGGGCGTGGTTTAGCGTTACATTTAGGATTAGTTATCTCCTTCACTGCTCTGTCGTTATTCCTGTCAGATCATTGCTGACAGAGAAGATGGAGCCATTTGAAGTGGTTATGTATCAGCTGAGAGTGATTCAAAGGCGCAGAAGGGCAAGAATAAGGTCTGCAACCATATAAATTTGTAAGAGAATAGATTTATTTGCTATAACACGACATCTGCATTTCTCTTGAATCATCTTGTAAGAGAACACAGGCAGTGTCAGGGTTAACTAATTTGCTAGCTGCACTATAATTTTTTAGAAAAGGCTCCTATCAAATTGTGGGATTGTCCGAACCACTTTCAGAATCCTGGTCCAGATGTAAAGCCCTATTCAGAATGTCAATGGCCTCAATTCATCATTCTCTTTGAGATAACTTTTTCCAGTTTGTTAAATTACTGAATTCGAAGTTTAGCGATTTCTAGTTGTATTCATCAAGGTTTTTCCGCATTCGGTGTGAATTCGATAACAATTCGGTAAACATTCGGTAACGTGTCGATATTTCCATTTTACAGCGGTAATTTAACACAAGGTCATAAGATTCCCATGGAATTGTGGGTAAAAGGCAGTCCTTTGAGCACTACGTAGCAACATTCTGAATAGGGCTTAACACCTGGACCAGGATTCTGGAAGTGGCTTGGGACAATCCCACAATTTGATAGGAGCATTTTCTAAAAAATTATAGTGCAGCTAGCAAAATTAGTTAACCCTGGCACTGCCTGTGTTCTCTTACAAGATGATTCAAGAGAAATGCAGATGTCGTGTTATAGCAAATAAATCTATTCTCTTACAAATTTATATGGTTGCAGACCTTATTCTTGCCCTTCTGTGCCTTTGAATAACTCTCAGCTGATACATAACCACTTCAAATGGCTCAATCTTCTCTGTCAGCAATGATCTGACAGGAATAACGACAGAGCAGTGAAGGAGATAACTAATCCTAAATGTAACGCTAAACCACGCCCACTTTCTTTTTCATGAATTGCACTTTCTTCCGTTTTAGCGAATCGTTACCGAATAGTTAACGAATGTTCGCTAACAGCTGTAGATAACTTTGATGAATCCTGAAATGAAGTTAACAAATTCGGTATTTTACCAAACTGTTGTTAACAAATTTGCTAAGTGTTGATGAATCGAGGCCAATGTCAAGAAGATGTATTATGCTGTCAAGAAGGCCCTTGGGTCCTAACAGGAGGCATACTGCATCTCTCAAGTCCACCAGCAAAGTGTTAATTATAGACAGGAATAAACAATTGGAGATATGGGTGGAACATCGTTCTGACCTTTACCCCAGGACAAATGCTGTCACTGCTGGAACCCTTAATGTCAATGCGTACTTGACAACCATGATGAACTTGATGAGCAGCCTAGTGTGGAAGAACTCAGTAGGGCCATCGATAATCTCAGATGCCAGTCAGTGACAGCACTCTCCCTGACCTGTTTGAGCTGTGTAAAACTAACCTTCTATACCCCCCCCCATGTGAAATTATTTGTAAGTTCTGGCCAGAGAGTGTACCTATGTCAAAGTTATACCACTTTGTAAGAACAAGGGTGAGAAAAGTGACTTTATTACCCCAACAAAGTCCACAAACTGTTGCAAATAGGAATAGTGCTTCCTTATAAATATTCAAATTTTATTTGAGCAGACAACAGAAGTCAACATTTCAAGACCTTACTGTCTCTTGCCCTCAGGGCATCCAGATCTGTCAAATGTGTCTATGAACAGACACAAATACATCAAAATAACCACTATGTACAATAGTATACAATTAGCGTCAAATGGTAAATAACCCAAAAAAGCTGCGCATGATGATGTGCACGTCTGGGTGAATTACATACAAAGAAACACCTGGTACAGTTGTTACATTTATGGCATACAAAATAGTATGCCTAATGCCAGAAAGAAAGCACAGCACATGACTCTAAAGTAGAGCATGGATAAACATTGCAACCAAGCATGATTTCCACCCAAAGTGCCAAGTAACCAAGACCTACAATGTGGACTGTAATAGTGCATAGGTCAAACAGCCCTCAAAAGTCAATTCATGTACAACACCTACCTAAAGCAGGTATGCGTTGTACATGACAGCCACTTTAACCGTGGCTGACTAATCATGTAGCTAATACCCAGATACAAAGTTCTGCAACTCAGTGTTCACACAGGACTAGGAGAACATTTGTGCCTGGAGTTTTGCTTGAAACAAAATTATTATTTCTCTGAACATGTACAGAGAAGTGTGCTATTGAAGCTAGAAGAGTTATTGTGGCCATTTGGGCTTTGCAGATATCATGTTTGCAGAAGAGAAGCTCCTGTCTGCATTTTGAAAACTCGTATTTAACGAAAAGTCAACATTTTTTTGTTGACTTCGTAAGAGAAGTAGCTTGTAAAAGCCAGTTTTAATTTAGCCTTCTGCTGTTTATACAGGTTATAATGATAGAAGTGCGACATACTTTACTGTAGCTTGGTGATCAAAAACAGCCACCATTTCAAACACGCATTAGATTCACACATGTTAGACTATATCCTCCTCGCTGCTGGACTGTCAGAATATTCCACTTCAATAGAGGCATGTGGACATATTTCGCCAACATCTGCTTTTTAATAATCACTGACATTAGGGAGCCGTTGTGTTTGAGAAGCAGCAGCATCGGCGGTACTGGCGGCAGATTGGGAAAAACTCTGGGTCCTGTCTCCTTCAATCATAATTAATAACGGCACAGTGTATTTAGTGGTTGGGTTTCGTGCAGAGCCAGCCTTGGAAATTCGTGTTCTTCTGAATTATATGCAGCAGCACACTGAGTAGGCAGACGATATGCTTGGAATGTAATAATATATAACGGCTTACTACATAAAGCAAAGGGCAGAGTGTAGAATTATGTAACCCATAGCAACTAGCCATTAATGTTCACTGATTTGATTTAGAAAAATGAAATGTAGTTGATTACTATGGCTGCCCTATTTCCACCATATTTACTCTACTTACTGTCCTTTCCAACCAACCCAGTTAGACAAGGCTTTCATTCTCTATTTTCTGAGAAAAATATTTTTGACTTGGTTAGATTTTCATGTAGAGTTTGTGATTTCTTGGAAAATAATTTTTATATTACAGGTTAAACTTGTCACTGAAACCACACTCCACATGAATGTATCAATGGGGAACATATCAGCATTACCAGATCACATTATTAAGCCAAACAGGGTAAAAAGAATGTACCTCTGTCTTAGCATTGTATAAACCTGTAGGGAAAGGCATATGAAAACTGCCATCTTTAAAAATGAAGGCTCAGGCTGATAGTCTGCCTTCAATATGTTTTGTGTCACATGCCCAGAATGAATATGATGGTTAGGTGATCTGACTGATTTGACTTCATTGTCGGTGTGCGTGTGCCAGATTTCCACACAAATGAAACAAGCATGCAGGTAATCGTGTCAGATTTCTGTCAGAAACATCTGATATGCATGCTTGCTCAGGCTCTCAGGGCCAGCTTAAGGAGCTCCGGGGCAAATTGAATGGGGGGCCCCCTGCCCGAACACCCCACCCCTTCCCGGTGATTACCTCTGCTCCCTGGGCCCTTTCTAACAAGCTGCAGCAGCAATTACTCACCTCTTCTAGCGAACGGCACAATCCAGGCACTCTTGCCATATTTTCCTCCACCCCCTCTATGACCCGGCGCACGTTATTTGTAAACACGCGCCGGGTCATAGAGGAGGTGGAGGACAACATTTCAAGAGTGTCCGGACTGTGCCGTCCACCAGAAGATGTGAGTAATTGCTGCTGCAGCTTGTTAGCAAGTGCCCCGGGGAGCAGAGCAAGCAGGGAAGCAGGCAGCATTTAGCAGGGCCGGCGGCGCAGGGCCTCTGCAGAGGTCGGGGGCCCCGGAGCAGTTGCCCCCTTTGCCTCTATGGGAGCGCCATCCCTGCAGGCTCTATAAGTAAAAGGTTTAGGGTCTGTGGAGGTAGTGGATCAGATGGCCAGCCAGGAAATATGCATTGTTTAAGGCCTGGTTCACATTAGCGTTCGCTGTCCGGATCCACCTGATCGGATCCGAACCGTATACTGTACAAACGGAACGTACGTTCCGCATAGCAATGCAAAGTCTATGTGGACGTTCACATGCGTACGTTCCGTACAGAACAGAGCCGGATCGGATCCGGACTCCGGACACTTTTCCAACATGCGCTATTTTTCGGGTCTGGTCATCCGACCCACGCACCCGGGCCGGATCCTGACCCTAACATGCGGCCATGCTGTGCAATGAGAAACTGATGTTTTTCATCACACTGGCAATAGGACCGGATGCTTCCAGCACCGGTCCTATGCCACTTGGGGGGCCCGGACTACACGCCGGTATCCCCCATGCTTGCGGTGCCTTTCTGGCACTGCAATGTATCTAGTTCCGGCTACTTTATTGTAGCCGAAACTGATACATTCCGGATCCGCAACTGGTGGCAACTTGTGGACACCGCAGAGACCCGTACGGTCTCTTTGCGGTCCCTGGACCCGGACCCCCGGACACTTGCGGACTCGAACCGCAAGTGTGATTGGGGCCTAAAGCAGGAGGGACAGCCATACTACCCAGGAAAAAAAACACATACAAAAGTACATAAATACTTGTTCTACTTACATAACATATGTATCGCACTGTCCACATTTTTATTTCATTGAATTTTATATAGTAAATAAAGAGAAAACTGTTTCAGGCATTTTCCATCTTTACTACCTCTGACTGAAGTCATTCCTGATGTCATTTCCTCACCTCTTTCACACTAGAGCATTTTCATTGCATTGCGTTACCCTTTTTTTTACCGCAGGGTACTGCTAAAGCAATTAAAGTCTATGGGACATTTCATATCTGACACGGTGTGAAAAGCAACAGTGTGTTACTGTTCGATATTTGTGGCGACCGGAGGCCATGTAAGTTAACGTTAACACACATATTTTAACATTTTTCACGTTTTTGTTGCAGTGCATATGTGCAGTGGCATATTTTTGTCAATACACTTCCATGCAATTTTTATTTCGGCCACAGGAAGTGAGCACTAGAGAGAACAAGCTTACTTCTCCCCGAAAAATACAAGGGAGAAGGAAATATACCAAATAGAGATAGGCTGACTGAGATAAGATTTATTACAGCAGAAACATTTATGATTATATTGGATTGCTTGCAATGCAGGATCAGGTTGTAGAATAAACACAGAACAGTGAGCAAATGGAATTTGATTTTATGACTGACAATCCCGCTTTAAATTAGAGTGACCAGACGTCCCGGATTGCCCGGGACGCGTCACAGATTCGGGGTCCGCTGTCCCAGGCAGCATGAGGTCCCAGGAAACGTCCCGCTTTCAGCAGCGGGACGTCCCGGCCTCGGAACTCTGGCCACTCTATACTCATGAACTGGCAGCGGCGTCTATAGACGCCGTGCCAGTTCATTGCCCGCAGCCCCGCTCCAGCCTAACTGTCTTCCGGTGTTCCGACACCGGCAGGCGAGCAGGGCTACGGCAAGATGGCTGCCGGAGCCCTGTACTGGAGACTATTTGTGTCTCCAGTACAGGGCTTCGGGCGCCATCTTGCCGTAGCCCTGTCAGTGCAGGAGAGAAGAGCAGCAGCAAGATGGTCCTGGGAGCAGCGCGTCAGAGGCCGGAGTCTTCTGCCAGGTGAGTAAATGCTTTCTTTTCCAGGTGAAATGTTTGCCCGCATTGCGTTTTTTTTCCAGGTGAAATGTTTGCCCGCATTGCGTTTTTTTTTTCCAGGTGAAATGTTTGTCCGCATTGCGTTTTTTTTTCCAGGTGAAATGTTTGCCCGCATTGCGTTTCTTTTCCAGGTGAAATGTTTGCCCGCATTGCGTTTCTTTTCTGGTGAAATGTTTGCCCGCATTGCGTTTCTTTTCCAGGTGAAATGTTTGCCCGCATTGCGTTTCTTTTCTGGTGAAATGTTTGCCCGCATTGCGTTTCTTTTCTGGTGAAATGTTTGCCCGCATTGCGTTTCTTTTCTGGTGAAATGTTTGCCCGCATTGCGTTTCTTTTCTGGTGAAATGTTTGCCCGCATTGCGTTTATTTTGTACTGACATGTTTGCCCGCATTGCGTTTATTTTGTACTGACATGTTTGCCCGCATTGCGTTTATTTTCTGGTGAAATGTTTGCCTGCATTGCGTTAATTTTCTGGTGAAATGTTTGCCCGCATTGCGTTTATTTTGTACTGACATGTTGCCCGCATTGCGTTTATTTTGTACTGACATGTTTGCCCGCAATGCGTTTATTTTGTACTGACATGTTTGCCCGCATTGCGTTTATTTTGGACTGACATGTTGCCCGCATTGCATTTATTTTATACTGACATGTTGCCCGCATTGCATTTATTTTGTGCTGACATGTTGCCAATTGCGTTTATTTCCTGGTGTCCGGGGTAACTGTTACTGCATTTATTATTTAATGGTCATAGATGGCTATGTTTGCTGCTTTGTGGTTACGGTATACTATTAGCATCACACAGTTTCTGCACACCCATGATGCAAAGTCTCGTTTGTCTTATGCCTCGCTGTTACATCATTACGTTAGCTCCGCCCATACAATGTCATGGCCACGCCCATTTTTCACCGCGGCGCGCCCCACCCCCGTTCTTCGTTGCTGCGCGCTCCTCAGTCCTCCCCACTTTTCGACGCGGCGCGCTAAGCGCGCCGCCCCCCTGCCCCCCCCACCCTCACGGCCCCCCTCCCCGTCCCAGGTTGGACCCACAAAAATCTGGTCACTCTATTTAAATGGACCTCTCACCTCGGATTTTGTTAAAGTAATCTTAGTAATTCACTTCATATCACATATTGCTCCCTAAAAATTGTGATACTATCTGCTTTTAGAATTAACAGACATGCTTACCCAGATCTGGGTTTACATCTCAGGAGCCTGTAGGCACAGAAGTTCTGACTTGGTGGTGTGGGAACTGGCACAACAGAAAAAGCAGAAAAAGAACAGAAGAGTGGTGATCTTTTCAGCTGATTGCCACTATTACAGATCTGGCAGTATGAAAAAAAAATAAAGTATTTTTCTGGGTAACAGCCTTGTTGTTTTTTTGTAAACAGGCCCATTAGTAGCTACTACTAATGTGACTCAATAGAGCTGCCTCTCTAGTGTATCATGGATTTTATCAACGGCAAGTAGGAGTGCCTTAGCACCTTTGTAGCTGTAAAAATTAGACGCAACTTAAAGTCTCTTGTGTGATATAACCTTTAATGAGGTGCTGGGACTAGACTTGAGATAATTATATAGTTCGTGCAGGAGGCCCATTTTGAAAGGATTTGTATGCTATACACAGGACAGAAATTGATTTAAATAGCACTCTGTCCTGAAGGTAGAAAACTGCCTTAAGCTGATCTCTTTCACATGTATAACTAAAAAACGAACTAAAAAAACATGAAAAATAGTACAGCTTTGCATTAATTTACTGGCTTCTTTTATCTCACTTGTTTAAAGGTGTAAAGGGACAGAACCTTCTTGGGCCCCAGTAATAAAGCTAATGTTGTTCCCCAGCCATTCCTCCTCTTCACGCCTGTAAAATTTCACAGAGCATTATGCAACAGCAGAACTACAGAAAAACATATGGTATGCCTGCCAATACTGTGGACAGCAGGGCAGAGCATAATACACAAGACACAGTATATAGTGGCACACCAAATTTCAAAATGATATCCCAGCATAGTGATAGACAACACCATAAAGCTGCATACAAACATGTTGATGTTTTTTCCTAATGTAAATGTCATATCAAACAACAATCACATATATATGTAGAATCCTCAACGTAAAGAAAACCTGTAAGATGGAATCAAAATTAAATTTTGCTCTGAAACATTAAACAGGGTAAAAAAGGGATATGAAACACTAGAAGACTGGTCTTATGTGATTGAATGCATATTTACACTTTACTGGAGCTAAGTGAAATTATTATCACTATTATGATATTATCAGGCCATCAAGAGCTGCATCTCACATTGGGAAAAAACAAGCTAATTTTCTGGAATCTCTAGGGATTTTAAATAAAGCGCACAGAGGAAAAAAAGGTGGCCAGGCCCATAAAAAATGCCACACTCAGACTCAGTCCAACTTCAGGGACCCAGGCCCATTCAAGGGAAAGAACTTTCCAGCGATCTCCAGTGATGTGTACTGGAAATCAGAGGCTGAAAGTAGCAGAAGTTACCATGTCCCTAGTCAGAGATGCAGTAACACCCCGGCAGTGAACCCAGCCGCCAATGCTAAGCTCCATGCAGTCACCGCATTGCTCTCAATGCCCGCTCTATAAACAATAAGACAGCCATTATTGCGGACCTTATTCAGACATGCGATTTTTCATGCATCACTGAAACCTGGATTGATGCCAATGCGGGCCACACATTGGAAGCACCCATCCCATACAATTACTCAGTCCTAAGTGAGGGAAGACGAGACCGCAGAGGAGGGGGTGTAGCAATTTGTAGCAAAACAACTCTGCAGCTCAGAGTCCTGAATGTTGGCTCAACAAAGTCCTTTGAATGTATAGGTTCCCAGATCTCAGCTGGTAAAGGCTTCAAAATTTTAGTGGTTTATCGTCCCCCCGGAGATGCTGACCCATTCCTACAGGAATTCTCAGAACTTCTGGCAATGCTAACTCTGTCTTATCCGAGATGGATCATCCTTGGTGACTTCAACGTCTGGGCTGATAACACTCAATCACAAAATGCAAATGAACTAATAAATCTCATGGGTGGACTAGGCTTTACACAAGTTGTAAAATCTGCTACCCACAGAGGAGGGCATACGCTGGACTTACTGTTCCACCTTGGAATGGACATTAGTAACATAACAGTAACCCCAGTGGTGTGGTCAGACCATCACATAATACAGTTTACTATTGAACATCCCCCTATCAAGCAGCTCCCTAAAGAAACAATCAAAATCCGTCCCCTGAATAAATTAACACCGGAGAGGATAACTGCCAAGCTGGATTTTACAAATCTGCTCCACAGTCAAATGGACCCAAACACTCTAGTAACCCAGTACAACAACACAATATATGAAACACTTGACAGTATTGCCCCATGGCGCACCAAATCAGCAACCAAAAAGCAGAAAGCTAATTGGTTTGACAAAACCATCATGGATCTAAAAAAGAAAGGGCGCAGACTTGAAAGACAGTGGCGTAAATCAGGGTCTGAGGAGCACAAATCTAGCCTAATTCAACACCTCAGACAATACCAACAAGCAATAACCAAGAAAAAATCAGACTTTATCTCGCACAAAATATCTACAGCCAACAACAGAGCTGGTCAACTCTTCCACACAGTGGAATCACTCTGCAATCCTTCCTGCCTAAAAGCCCCAACCACATTCTCCAGGGAAAGGTGTGAAGAATTCTCTGCCTTCTTCACAAACAAGGTGTCTACCATCCGTGCCAGCATTACACCAACATCAATTGACCACTGGACTTTGCATCTGCCTACTACCGTACCACCATGGCAAGTCTTTGACACTCTGAGTGAAGAAGATTTTGGAATTCTCATTCAAAGTCTCCGCCCTACTACCTGCGACCTGGATCCTGGCCCAACTGGATCCTTAATGCAGTGCCCAGAGCTGATCAGGCCAGCACTTCACAAAAACACTCAGTGCTCCTTGCAAAGTGGACTTTTCCCAGAAGAACTAAAGAAAGCAATCATAAAACCCCTCTTGAAGAAACCATCACTAGATCCTGATTCTGTAACCAACTACAGACCGGTGGCGAACTTACCATTGCTATCAAAAGTTATCGAGAAAGTAGTCGCCAACCAGCTGGAAGCCAGGCTTACAGATAACAACATCTTTGATACTTTTCAGCCAGGATTCAGGAAAAGGCACAGCAATGAATGATCTACTTACTGCAAGGGACAAGGGTGATTGCTCAATTTTGATTCTTCTTGACTTGTTTGCAGCATTTGATACTGTCGATCATTAAATACTAATCCAGCGACTGAAGAATTACTGTGGCCTAAGGGGTACTGTTCTTAGCTGGTTTCAGACCTTCCTATCTGGCAGGACACAGCAAGTATGTCTGGGCACACACTACTCTAATCCAGTGCCACTTCCCTATGGAGTTCCACAGGGTTCTGTACTATCACCATTACTCTTTGCAGTCTACATGCTCCCACTGGGCAAAATAATCCAATAATAAGGCCTAGGATACCATTGTTACGCAGATGACACACAACTGTATCTGTCCTTCAAGCCTGGCACCCAAGACCCATCAGCATCCATAAATGCGTGTCTAGTGGATTTACAAAATTGGATGAACACCAGCTGGCTGAGGCTGAACTCTGGCAAAACAGAGGTGTTGGTGGTAGGTGGTCCACACATGATGGATAAAGTTCACAACGCTCACCACCTCAAACTAGCAATTGGGGGAGATACTGTACAGTATAAAGACTGTGCGAAACCTTGGGGTGATCCTGGATGGAAATCTAAAACTCAAACAGCAGATATCAGCTGTCGTCAAGTCTTCCTTCTTCCATCTAAGATATCTAGTGAAAATCAAACACCTTATCCCAGCTGAAGACCTACCTGCCCTGGTTCATGCATTTGTAACCTCCTGCCTAGACTACTGCAACGCCCTGTTCATCGGATCTACAGAAAAGGTTCTGCGCCCCTTACAGCTAGTACAGAACGCTGCAGCCAGACTCCTAGCCAATGCCCCCCGCAGCTCACACATCACCCCAGTACTGCAAACTCTTCACTGGTAAAATGGAGAATCAATTTTAAGATATGCCTGCTGACATTCAAGGCTCTACACCACATGGGACCCAAATACATAGCGGATCTATTGGAACTTTATGCCCCTCCATGCATCCTCCGCTCTGCCAACAAGATGAAGCTGATTATTCCCAGGATACACTTAACATTTGGTGCACGGGCCTTTTCCTACGCAGCCCCTACTCTATGGAACTCACTTCCACAATCAGTACGAGAGGCTCCTTCTCTGGACAGCTTTAAAAAAAAGGCTAAAAACTCACCTCTTTTCCCTAGCCTTTGAGACTGCATAATGCAGGGTCACAGCGCTTTGAGTCCCCAGGGAGAAAAGCGCTATATAAATATTATTGTTATTGTTATTGCTGCAGGACAAATTATTCGATTGGCTAATAATCAACTAATTACTTTACAAATGAAGGAAAGTTCTCTGCCTCCCCCACTGGATACAGAAGAAAGTTTTCTGCAATGTGTACACAGCTTAGTACACTTCTGATGATTCAGGACTGCAAGGGCAATCTCTCAATTAGCAGCTAAGTGATGTGAAAAGTTTTAATATTAAGCCTCCCAGTAAGTTGGAAACCAGTCATATGTTTTTAGCTATTAGTTTTAGGCTGCGTTTAATGCTTTAGACAATAGTGGAAATGTGAGCTTCACCCCACTTTAAACAGGGGTGGGCACACTATAAATGCTCCAGAGATTTTCTTATTTCCCTTGACCCATCTAAATATGAGTGCAGCTGTACTATGCATGCATGACTATGGTCTGCACCTGTGCAGTAGCATGGAGCTGCTCGTGCATAGAGGAAAAAGATGTGTACATGCTACTGCACAGGCGTGACCATACTTGCACGTGTGCAGTACAGCTGTTTTCGTATACGAATGGTAGCATAGACATGGCAGAATATCAGACAAGCCCTTCTCAAATATGCTTAGTGGTTTACAAAGGACTATTCAAAGGCTTTCCTCTTCGAAGGTATTTCTTTTTTACATTATAATCCACTTCAGGTTCACTTTAAAGGTAATATCTGAGCAGAAATAAAAAATGACACCTACTAACCCGGGGCTTCCTCCAGCCCCTAGCAGCTGCTATGTCCATCGGTGCAGCCCCAATCTCAGCCGCTGGATCCCGGTCCCCGACGGTGCAGTGGCTGATCTCGCCAGGTGACCCTCCACTGCGCCTGCGTGAGCGCCGCTGTCAATCACTCACACGTATGGAGTGTACTGCACAGGTGCAGTAGTTTTGTGCCTGGGCAGTACACTCCACACCATGTGCGAGTAATTGACAGCAGTGCAGGAGCAGTAGAGGACGCCTCTGCACCGTCTGGGCCCGGAAGCCAATGGCTGAGAGTGGAGCTGCAGCAAGGGACATAGCGGCTGCTAGGGGCTGGAAGAAGCCCTGGGTAAGTAGGTGTCATTTTTTATTTCAGCTCGGACATTCCCTTTAAGCCTGAGGTTGTTTCTGTCCAGGCTTGAAGCAAACACTGTTTTACTCCCTTAAAGATTTGGGTCTCTTTCTCCTCTTCCCTCCTTCCACTGTGAAATATTACTATTCCACTGTAGATATTGCAAATAAGCAATGAGGGTTTGGAAAACACATTGGGTGGCCTATGACCTCTATGTGCCATGTTGGATTCAGTTCACATCTTTTAACCTGCTGAGCGGTCTGGACGAGCTCAGCTCGTCCAACACCGCCAGAGGCTGCCGCTCAGGCCCTGCTGGGCCGATTTTTGTCAAATAAAAAGCAGCACACGCAGCCGGCACTTTGCCAGCCGCGTGTGCTGCCTGATCGCCGCCGCTCTGCGGTGATCCGCCGCGAGCAGCGGCGAAAGAGGGTCCCCCCAGCCGCCTGAGCCCAGCGTAGCCGGAACAAAAAGTTCCGGCCAGCGCTAAGGGCTGGATCGGAGGCGGCTGACATCAGGACGTCGGCTGACGTCGATGACGTCACTCTGCTCGTCGCTATGGCGACGATGTAAGCAAAACAAGGAAGGCCGCTCATTGCGGCCTTCCTTGTTTATTCTGGGCGCCGGAGGCGATCGGAAGAACGCCTCCGGAGCGCCCTCTAGTGGGCTTTCATGCAGCCAACTTTCAGTTGGCTGCATGAAATAGTTTTTTTTTTAATTTAAAAAAAACCCTCCCGCAGCCACCCTGGCGATTTAATCAGAACGCCAGGGTGGTTAAATGGAGCCAGGGTCATGTTATTAATATTATTATTGATTTATTAAGAGCCAACACATTTTGTGGTGCTGTACAAAGTAAGAAACAAACATGGGTTACATAATAATACAGATAGTGGTATACACCAATATTCAAAATATAGTATTGGTACAAAATATGAATTTGTAATTACAGTGACAAAAGTAATAAGAATAAAATGTGCAACCAATTCCAAGACACAAAAGGGTGAGAGAGCCCTGCCCTTAAAGGACTTACGAGGCCAAAACGGCTAAAAAAAGCCAAGTACCTTTAACCTGCTGGGCGGTCTGGACGAGCTCAGCTCGTCCAGTACCGCCGGAGCCTGCCGCTCAGGCCCTGCTGGGCCGATTTGGCTCAAATAAAAAGCAGCACACGCAGCCGGCACTTTGCCAGCCGCGTGTGCTGCCTGATCGCCGCCGCTCTGCGGCGATCCGCCACGAGCAGCGGCGAAAGAGGGTCCCCCCAGCCGGCTGAGCCCAGCGTAGCCGGAACAAAAAGTTCCCGCCAGCGCTAAGGGCTGGATCGGAGGCGGCTGACGTCAGGACGTCGGCTGACGTCGATGACGTTACTCCGCTCGTCGCTATGGCGATGATGTAAGCAAAACAAGGAAGGCTGCTCATTGCGGCCTTCCTTGTTTATTCTGGGCGCCGGAGGCGATCGGAAGAACGCCTCCGGAGCGCCCTCTAGTGGGCTTTCATGCAGCCAACTTTCAGTTGGCTGCATGAAATAGTTTTTTTTTTATTAAAAAAAAACCCTCCCGCAGCCTGCCTGGCGATCTTAATAGAACACCAGGCAGGTTAAGATGTTTAAATGCACGGAGGACGCCGTCCGCGCCCTCCGTGCAGTTCCGCCGGGTCCCCTTCCTGTGATCGCCCCCCGTGCCGATCGCGACCCCACAGGCCGGGTCGGGCTCTCGTTCCGCTCCCAATATGGCCGCTTCCTCTGGCCACGGCTGCGCAGTCCGCCTGGCCGCTAGTGCGGCTGCGCAGCTCTATGGCCAACCCCTCCGATCCACGCTACAGTGCGTGGTTCGGGGGGTTGGCCGTAGAGCTGCGCAGCCGCACTAGCGGCCAGGCGGACTGCGCAGCCGCGGCCAGAGGAAGCGGCCATATTGGGAGCGGAACGAGAGCCCGACCCGGCCTGTGGGGTCGCGATCGGCACGGGGGGCGATCACAGGAAGGGGACCCAGCGGAACTGCACGGAGGGCGCGGACGGCGTACTCCGTGCATTTAAACATCTTATAGGTACTTGGCTTTTTTTAGCCGTTTTGGCCTCGTAAGTCCTTTAAAGGAGAACTGTAGTGAGAGGGATATGGAGGCTGCCATATTTATTTCCTTTTAAGCAATACCAGTTGCCTGGCAGCCCTGATGGTCTATTTGCCTAAAGAAGTGTCTGAATCACACCAGAAACCAGCATGCAGCTAATCTTGTCATATCTGTCTAAATTTGTCAGAAACACCTGATCTGCTGCATGCTTGTTCAGGGCCTATAGCTGAAAGTATTAGAGGCAGAGGATTAGCTGAATAGCCAGGCAACTGGTATTGCTTAAAAGGAAATAAATATGGCAGCCTCCATATACCTCTCACTACAGTTCTCCTTTAAAAGCTTTAAAGGAATGGGGCGGGATGGGGGACAAGGGGTGGGGTAGTATATAATATTCATACTTAGAGGCAGTGTGTTTTAGGTTATCTAGTAGGAGTACAACTTGGCCAGAGGTCAAAGAGTAATGGCTTAATTTTGAGTATATGCTTGTCGGAAAAAAAAATCGTTTTCGGGGAGAGTTAAAAGATATCAAAGGTTGGAGAGTGATGGAGGTGTGGTGGCAGTAAATTCCAGAGGAGGGTGAAGCACGTTCAAAATCTTGTATATGTGAATGAGAAGAGGCGATTCTAGAGAAGGACAAAAAAGGTCATGTGCAGATCTGAGATTGCGGTTGGGTTAGTATCTGGAAACAAGTGAGGAGATGTACCGGGGAGATAGATTGTGGAAAGCTTTGTCGGTTAGGGTTAAGAGTTTGAATTGGGTCCTCTGGTTAACTGGTAGCCAACGAAGAGCTTGACATGGAGGCACAGCAGTGGAGGAGTGAGAAGAAAGATGTCGAGCATCTGAGTTAAATACAGATTGGAGTGGTGCCAGGCTGTTAGTTGGTATTCCACAAAGCAGTCAGGTGATACTTATATATGTTTTAGGGGAAGAATTTAATTAATGAGACACTTTTGCAGTCTGTTTTGCAATATTTTGAAAGGTAAACAATCATGAATGAGGAAACCTAGTAACACATCATTTGTTTGAACATATTTATTACATTATCAATCATGTGCATAAAAAATAAAATAAAATAAATGAGGATGCTAAGATGGTACTCTGCAAGCTTTACTGAAGTTTTTATATAGAGGGCAGGTTGGTTTAACCTCCCTGGCAGTGCATTTCTGTCTGGAATTATGAGTCAAAAGTGGTACATTATTTTCAATATAAATAAAATGCATATAAATAAAAGACTACAACACAAATTTGTTGAATTCATTACATTTATGAATAAACTTAAAAATTGTGAAACTTAACAAATAAGGCAGGCAGAGAGTAGTCAAAATCCAGGCAGAGGTCGGTGCAGGTAGCAGGCAGAAAGTAGTAGCTGCCGAGCTGAGCTTGAGCTTACCTCTTCCTTCCTGAAATGGAGCACAAGCTCAGCTCAGGAATACTGCCAGGGAGGTTAAAGTGGCAAAATGAATACATTTCAAAGTTATCTGTTTATTAAAAAAAGAATATCTGCCTGGTGGTAAATCAGTCACTTTGCTGATAATGCGCTCCTGGCTTTTTGGCTTGTTTAAAGAAGCACCTTCACTGGCATACCCACAAAAAGCATTGTGTAAGGAAGGTAATGGCAGCTGCGGCGAGCGGTACCACCGCTGCAGCTGCCTCCATCTCGCCACTTGTTCCTCCGGCGGAGGTGGTCTGGGGGACGTCGGCTGCGGCGAACGCTTCCGCCGCCATAGCCGTCTCTGTGCCCCTGCCCATCATCTCGGCGTGTAGGACGTCGAGGACGGGGCTTTCTCACACTCACAGGGTCGCTGTCTTGCGGTCCACTGACGTCAGAGGAGTCCCACGGCGCCCAGGATTGGCTGATAGTAGGGGGGCGTGCCAGTAGGGTCTCCTCTGCTTCTTAAGCCTCCAGGCTTCATTCAAGCTTTGACTGTTGTCGTGAATACTTGCGTGTTAGCGCTCAGACCTTAGGCTAGTTCCCTGGTGTTGATGCTAAGGATTTCACACCTAGACTAGGATATTGCTACCTTGTTATTGTTATTTGTTTAGACTAGTTCCCGGGTGTTGATGCCAAGGACTTCACACCTAGACTAGGATATTGCTTACTGTATTGATCTCCTGTGTATGACTCTTAGCGATTACTCTGACTCTGATCCTGCTTTCTGATCCTGTACTTTCGCCTATCTGCCTATCTGTTGCTGAACCTCTGCCTGATTACCGATTACTCTCTTGTCTCACGACTCTGTATCGATACATACCTTCCTGTTGCTGAACCTCTGCCTGATTACCGATTACTCTCTTGTCTCATGATCCTGTACCGATTCTTACCCCTCTGTTGCCGAACCTTGCCTGCCTGACCATTCTACTCACCAGTGGGCCCTCGCTACTGGTGAGGTGTTATTACGCCAGCTCTGCTAGTGAAGCAGTTCTGCTAGGCTGTAGCACAGCCTTAATTACCTGCTCATTAAGTAATCTGTCATTGTAGTATTACTGTGTATCCTAGGCTGCAATACAGTCTGCCTCAGTGTACTGTTTATACCTCACCAGCCCCTCTGGTGAGGTCTCATTAAACCATTAAAGTTACGGTTGCACCAAATCACTACACACTCTGCTCCTTGTCTGCTATACTAGTATTATTGGTGATTCTGCAGATCATCCATAATCAGGTATAACGTGTGTATTATTGGTGATTCTGCAGATCACCATATAATCAGACATCTGAGCAACGACACAAGACCGTTACACGTTGCCTGGGCAAAATAAAAATCAGTATTGTTTATCCTTGTAAGTGTCATTGGAGAGGTAAGCCACCTCCTATTTATTTCATTTTATTGTGTTAACAACGTTTTATGTATCCTGAGCGCCTCTTCACCCTTGTTTTTACGTTGCTGATAAAATACTACATTTTTTGATTTCTTGATGCTAATATAATAACCACAAAGAAAAAACAAGGTGGATTGATATTTTCTAGATCAATTTTGAAAGTTATATTTCCTCAGGAGTAGCCTCATGGCTAAAGATGCACTAAACAGTCATCAAAATAAAAAACATGATCAGCTGAGATGTATTTGAACCTTTAATCAGTATTTTGAACCGGTCTCTTGTCAGAATCAATTGGATCTCTTATTAATTCCATTTTTTTTACTTTATTTGTAACAGATTGAGTAATTTTTAAAATTGATGATTTAAAACAATGGAAATCTGTTCTGCGTGACTGACTTTATATTTTATTATTTGGATCTTTGAAAATTATACCAAAATAAGGGGGATCTGAGCTGCAGAATATTTGTCTTAAGATTCTGCTATTGTGAATTGCTATGGAATCTAGAGTAGATTGTACAACATCTGCATTCTCCATCAGGTTGGCCCCTTCTTGAATACTCCTCTGGGATGGAGACAGGGCACCAGTCATTAAACACAAGTTGGGATGGGAGTGTCTGTCAATGAGATCTTTATTACAAGTCTGGCCTTTTCTCACTACGAATCTTCTCCAAGTGCCCTGCAGCACATTAACAATAAAGAAGACCTGGGCTTATAACAAGCACTTTAAGTATTTTCTTCATGGTCACACAGGTGTTTTCCTTTTTATCCTGCACAAAATGTTCTAGCGTCTCCCAAATAAACATCTTTGAAACCAAACCTGCAGTTTGAAAACATTATCAATCTTGGGATCTTGGGAACAAAATAAGAAACGTGTTGTGTTGGCTATAGGAAGGGAATGTCTTGTTTGGTTACTAACAGTTTTTGCACAATAGGTTTTTTGTTTGTTTGTAATGTGTCTTTCTTCTCTGCATTCTTATGCTAACATCTTGGTGGATCTTCAAATGAATCTTTCCAGGATGACGAGGAGGGGATATGGGCATAACAGCTCCAGCAAACCAAAGTTCCAGTTTTATTTTAATGGGTAAGAAAATCTTCATTCTACCATGCAGGCTGCATGTGCCATGTTTATGTTTCCGGGCTGGGAAATCCATCCCATGCATGTTTTCAGTAATATGTTTTTATGGCTTTTAGGTTTGTGTAGATTGCTCTTTCTTATGTTACAAGAACTTAAGGTTTGGCCATTTCCTATCGTATACATCTGGATAGGGTATAAGTAGTAATTACCATTGAGGAAGAATTTTGGTTGAAGATCAGTCAAACTTTGTCTGCTATTTTTTTTTATTTTTATTTTGTTTTGCCTCTGCAGCATGGTGTTATTTTCCCCCAGAGAAGGCAACACTAGTGTCTGCAAATATTATAAAGCAATTCAATTGTCACTCTGCAAAATGTATCTTCTGCATTAAGCTGTAGCCTTGAAGCCAACCTGACATGAAGCCCACCTGGCATGAAAGCTCACTGGGTCTTTGCTCATTTACTTTTACTTACTTCTAGTCACCTGGCTGTAATTCTGATCCTCTGACTCTAATACTTCCAAGTCAAACACTTGGCTAAAGCACACTCTTAAAACAGGCCCAACACAAAAACTATTCCGCTGTCTCATGCACATGTAATAAATTTATTGATAGCCTTGGCTGCATCTTGCTGTGAAACAAACATTTAAAACCAACACAATTAAAATTGTACTACCTGGCCAGGAGTGCTTATGCTTTAATGGGGACCAGACCTACTCATCTGTGCGGAGCGATCGCCCAGCCTCAGCCTACGCAGAAAGCGGCGCACTGAGTTAGGTCAATAAGGCCCTCTGCCACCACCAAAAACACCGCACACTGTGAGATGTTTGTTCTGTTTAAAACAGACCAACAAGCTGGGATTCCTAAGTCCTCAAAGCGGTTTCCTTAAAACAGGCCCTAGTTTTATTTGGTCATTAACAATGATTTGCAAAAACAAAAAAATTACACACACTTTTATGACTGCTGCCTGCCCCTAATAAGAAAACAAATGTTATACAGCAGTAAGATTCGGATTAATATCCTAAGTCAAAATATCCCATGCAGAAATTGGCAGTTAGTCACTCACTAACCCACCAGTTCAACACCCACAAACTCCCACAAACTTTGATCAAACGCTTGGAAAAAGTATGCAGCAGATAATGAATGTCAGAGGAAACAAAAAACCCTGATCTGCATAATTGTTAGAAGTGAGCGATTTAGAACGTTATTGCCACATAAGCAGCACTGAAGCAGAAAAAGATCCTTTTTTGAAGGGAGCCTATAATGGCCACTACTATGTCTTCGATTTGACAGTGGAATTTGGAACAGTCTTGTAGTACCGCTTAGCTTAAACAAGGCCACTTTGAGCACTGGGCCTAGTAGCACTCTGCAGTACAGTGGAATTCTGGTTACATAAGTTTATCCCATAGCTTGTGGCATCATATTGGGGTTGATGCATGAAAGTACAGTAATGTTGCTGTGCACAAACAGCAGTCAGCTTACCATTACTACCATCAGCGTATACCGCGAGTTACACGTTTAGCACAACCCATGGTATTTGAATAGCTAACCGTTGCTACAATACTTTGCGTTAATAACAGTAACTTGCAGTACTGAGAATTACTAATAGTAACACTTGTCAGTAATGCTCATTACCATCGCAATGGTAGAGTTGCTTAAAGAGGACCTTCAGCCTAAACAAACATACTGTCATTAAGTTACATTAGTTATGTTAATTAAAATAGATAGGTAATATAGGGCTAGATTCACTAACCGGTGCTAAGCCGGTTAGTGTGCCCTGAGTGTTAGTGTGCGCAAACCACGGCGTTAGTTGGTTTGCGCCCACACATTTGAAACAATCCCGCTCACTGCGCGCGCAGTGCGGGTAATAGTGCGCACTGCTGGCCTTTAAAATTTGCACCCGGTGTGACAAAAATGGCGCATTGGGTGCCCGTTAAGCAGCGCTATGATGCGCCACTTCGAGGGCACCGGGTGCGACTTTTAAGGGCCAGCGGGTGCAACGTTATCGTCGCACCACGCACTAATATCGGCACACGTGCGCTGCGCTCGCAGTGCACGGGGCTGCGCGCAAAGTAGGTTGGCGCACACTAGCGGCCCAAGAGGGCTTTTCACACCGGCGCTAACACTTAGCGCCGGTTAGTGAATCAAGCCCATAATCTCTTACCCACTCTGTTCTAAAAGAACAGGCAAATGTTTGATTTCATGAAGGCAGCCATCTTTTTGGTTGAAATGAGGTGACAAGGAGCATGAGACACAGTTCCAACTGTCCTGTGTGCTGATCACCCCTCCCAGTTGCTAGGCAACGTGAATAACAACATAGGAAATCCCATCATGCTTTGCACAGCATCAGGGGGAAAAAGCCCGGAAAGTTTTCTTTGATGGGTGGAGCTTAGCTAAAAATGCAGCTAAAAATAATGGTTTGGTCAGAAAAACAAAGTTTTGATACTGTGAAACTATTAAAGAAACACCAAGCCTTTTCAGTTCTGCTGAGTAGATTTTTAGTCCGGAGGTTCACTTTAGGTACCCTGGGCTGTGCTAATAGCGTAACTCAGGGTATACGCTGCCAGTAGTAATGGTAATATTGCCATGCGCTGTATGTGCACAGCAATATTATCACACTTTTGTTCATCAACCCCATTGAGCTGAGCACCCATGCAGAGGTTGATATACAATCCAGTGTAAAGGGAAGTATAAAACTGGACTGCTGTGCAGATGACACTTTAAAGTGTACCTGCACTGAGAAAAATATAGAGGATGTAAATGTCATGCTGATCTCCTGTCTATTTGACTTTTACACAAAACTGCCTATAGAGTGTTTTAAGGAAATTCAATTAATATTCCCTATGAGGAGCATTGACTGGTGTGACTGTCTCAGTGTTCTCTCCAGTGTGTTGTGGCAAAAGTGTCCTTGCTACATAAACATAAAAGATCATACTTCAATGAGGTGAAGAGAGTAAGTGATCAGGCTTTCTCTGATTTCACTGGCTGAATGCTTGTTGCAGGTGACTGATTTAGTACCGATGTTCAGAGACCAACATGACAGCTAGACAGCTGGCATCTTATCAAAGGATCAACTATGTTTTTCCCAGTACAAGCTTACTAGTTCCGAAAGTTGTGTTTTTATTGAAAAATATTTGGCATGACGTATAAATCTTTACTGTGAGGATTATATTTTATATTATCTGTGAGGATAATAAATATCAGAACAAGTTCGTAGTGCTAGTAGGTGCCTTTTAGCTAAATTTTGGAAGGCTCTGTTACCTCTGTCCTGGGCTTTAATAGACTGGATCTGGTGGATCTACCACATGGAATACATTTCATATAAGTTAAAAACTAGGCTTCATGTGTTCAACCATAACTGTAGTCACTGCACTATGCGATTTCCTCTAGACCAAGCTTCCCATCCTAAGTTATTTAAGTCCTGGATATTCTACGTAGTTGCGTGGGGTTAATATGCGTAGTCTGCAGAATGTGATTTGTTTTGTTTTCTGATCACCTTACTGACTACTTGTCCTGCTCATCATGTTTGCTACATTTGAATACTATGTGTTGTTCTTGTATACCTATTTATCTAGTCTGAATAAAAATTGGGTACTTATCCGTTAGCCGAGCGCATCCGGCAGGTGGCGCTGTTGTTGCTAATTTCAACCATACTTGCTTCACGTAACAAAACTGTGATTGTAACCGCCGCAGGTGGTGCTAATTTGTATTACTAGTTGACGTAACAATATGTATATTAAAAAAAGTGAGTTAATTAAATGACAAATACGCCGGCGGCAATGTAACAGATCAAGCCGCCGGCTTCGTGTCTTGCTCTCCTCCCCCTTGCCCTCTCTCCTATAGAACACTAGGGGGGGGAGGACATGCGTCGTTCGTCGCGGCAGGGAATCCTGCTTGTTTTATTGTAACGAACGACTCTGGGGGGACACGAGTATCCCCAGGGCTGCCAGTGTTCTATAGGAGAGAGGCCAAGGGGGGAGGACAGCGAGACACGAAGCCGGCGGCTTGATCTGTTACATTGCCGCCAGCTTATTTGTCATTTAATTAACTCACTTTTTTAATATACATATTGTTACGTCAACTAGTAATACAATTAGCACCACCTGCGGCGGTTACAATGAAGCTTGTATGATTGAAATTAGCAACAACAGCGCCACCTGCCGGATGCACCCGGCTAACGGATAAGTACCAAAAATTGTAAGAAAAAAAAGAAACAAGAACATAAAGCAGAGCTAAAGTCACACAGAAAATAAATATGGATAATAGCAGATTTGCATGCTTTTCCATACCCAACTGCTACATCCTATATAATAATTTGCAAGTGTCTCTGCGTCCTGTCCCTGTGTGTGTGTGTGTGTGTCCCTCTGCTTCCAGACCTGACAGTTTGCTGAACAGCTTTTTCCAGCTGCCAAGCAAGCAACATCTCCCTGTGTGCATATGCTTTGGACAGCAAGGGGGATGGGCGATCGGGACGCGTCTGTGCATGCATTGCAGGGGGAGGGGGGGGGGGGGGGGGGTTAGTGACTGTGGCCTGGTGCCCGGGCCTTTTTACTAGTTTATATATAATACAGTAATGTGTTGCAGTATAATCCAAACCATGGGCTCAGATTATGCAGTATGATTTTTTAATGGATCCATAGCATGAACAGATCCATGCTATTCACAATAGTAAAACTAGCTGTGATGGTTTGTGCTGTATGTAAAAAAAAAAAAGCCCAATAACCAGTTTAATTACAAGCGATCAGAATCAGTTGGGACCAATCATCTGCTCTGTTTTCATACTTTTCAGTCTGAATAATCTGTCAAATAAACAAAAGAACAATCATTCACTAAAAATTGCACTGGTAATGTGTGTGAAAAGTCTATGTTTAACCAAAGCTACACAACAAGAAAATGTCTTATAATGCTTGACGGCATAGTGGCTATTGGCTAGAGCTCTCACCTGCACCAGTAGAATATCGGCATGAGAACTCTCTGCATGGAGTTTGTACATTCTCCCTGTATTAGCATGGACCCTTCAGTGTCCTCCAAAATCCCCAAAACATGGTATGGTAGCTAGTTCCCCCAAATCTGCATCAGATATCAGATTATGGGAGGTTTACTTGACTATGACTGATATACAGTATATATATATATATATATATATATATATCCTATATAATAAAATCCAAGTGTCTCTGCGTCTGTGTGTGTCCCTGTGTGTGTGTGTGTCTGCTGATAATGAACTGCGCATGTGCGCAGAGACACTGAGTGGGAGTGACGTGCGGCTTCAAGGGGCGGACAGGGCCAACGGGCGGGCGTGTGCATGTGCGACGGGTGTGCGCAGTGGGCGCACGCTCAGTGACATGCGATGACAGACCTAGAGCCCGTTTTAAAACGGGCTTAGGTCAGCTAGTATATATATATATATATATATATATATATATATATATTTTTTTTTTTTTTTTTCTTTTCTTTTTTTTTTTTTTTTTGCAATGTGGGAAAACCAAGTAAACACATGCAAACGCAGGACGTACATACAAACTCAATGCAGATAGTGTCCTTGCCCAGATTTGAATCGGGGACCCAGTACTGCAAGGTGAGAGTGCTGACCACTAGACCGTTCTGCTGTTATTAATACCTTGAGTGGTATTCACATGCTCTTTGTGTAGCTAACTGGCATTGTGCCTGAAGAAGCGTGCTTGCTTACGAAACACATTACTGGTGCCTATTAAGATTTAAACATTTCCAATTGGTTCCTTATTTAAGAAGGTAAATTTATAATTACATTCCTTTTTGTTTAAAATATGTTATTGTTTTTGGGTGCTTTCCACACTTTTAATCAACATGGTATGTTGAGAACCCGAGGAACGCCCTCCAGCATGCAAAAACACAGGATATGTTGATATTTTATTCACACTAGGCATTTGCAGAGTGGTGTGTATAACTTGGCAGCCTTCACAACTCTGCGATTAGTTACTTTCATGCCCAGTCACATCATACTTGTGTAATGCAGTGTGCCAGTAACAGTCTAGTAGGCAGCATTTTGCTGTGATTGGATGTACAGCTGTTGTGTGACTGAGCCCTGCAGAATCATCCTATTCACTGCAGTAGTTTTCTTTAAAGGGACTCCGAGCAGTGCAGAAACTATGGAAAGATGCATATCATTTTAAAGCTCTCTTTCTCCTCTTTCCAATGCTATATAAACCACCACCCTTCGTCTTTTAGTTTTCGCTATTTTCGCGGTTGAAATTGCAGCGGCCGCGATTTCGATCGCGAAAATAGAGAAAACTAAAAGGTGTAGGGCAACGATTTAGGTGTCGTCAGAAAGAGGAGAAAGAGAGCTTTAAAATGATATCCATCAAGCCATAGTTATATTGTATTACACAGGACGACACTTTCCCCAGTGTCAGCAGCTCCATTCTGCTGAATGCAGCTGCTGACTTTGACAAAAAGTCGCCCTGTGTAATACAATATAACTATGGAAAGATGGATATCATTTTAAAGCTCTCTTTCTCCTCTTTCTGGCGACACCTAAATCGTCGCCCTACTCCTTTTAGTTTTCTCTATTTTCGCGATTGAAATCGCGGCCGCGGCAATTTCAATCGCGAAAATAGCGAAAACTAAAACGGGTGGCGGTTTATATATCATTGGAAAGAGGAGAAAGAGAGCTTTAAAATGATATGCATCTTTCCATAGTTTCTGCACTGCTCGGAGTCCCTTTAACGCCAGGGTTACATTATACAATATTTTGTATCTTTTTGAACATGTCAAGAATTAATTAAATTAGATCCTTTGTCATTTTTTTTATATTGTGGCATATTGGTGACAGAATATTGACTGTGAAAGGTGTTCACACATCCAATAGATTAACACATTTGATTACAATATTGATTTCCATATTGGCATATACTAAAGTTTGTGAGAAAGTTGTGTAATATATTCCTAGCTTAAAACATTTTGCTTGTTGCTTTCCTCTGTCCTCATGCCCTTATACCACAGTGGACACAAAATCTTAAGCCCTGAACATCTGTTAAAAGGCTTGCCTTCCTTTCATGTTGTTTGCAGTGAGCAGTAGGTAAACTTTTTTCAGGAGAATAGTCTGCACAAATTGCACTTTAATAGCCCCGTTTTACAGCCTGTCTCCATCACAGCCCTTTGCTAGATTTTTGTTCAGCTCTTATCTGAGTACTTTGCTAATTCATCTGTACTTGTTTTCTCATGAATGATTTCCTTACAGAGTCTCTATTTCCCTTCCCAACTCTTTGTTTTACAATTCAAGGATGGTCACCTTGTGATGAATGATCAGTATGTAATGGTCATGTCTGTATATCAGAGCTGTTTTCTTGAAGCCATAAAGGCACATCTAGGACAGAAACATTGCTAAAGCAGCCCATACACTCAGCCGATTTTCTGGCCGACCGATCGATCGCGATCGATCGATCGATCGATCGATCGCAAATCGGTTGGCCAATCGACCGATCGACGGCCGATTTCGATCGATTTCGATGGATTTCCATCGAACTAGCAGGGTGGAAAATTTAGGTCGATCTGATGAGATTGCTTATCAGTTTGCATTGGCCTTAATGGAAATCTGATGGCAAAAAAATGCCATCAGATCGAATTTCAACAGATTTCAAACTGAAATCTATTGGAATTCTATCCTGGTAAAAAATGTTCTAAAAACGCATCAGATAGATCATCAGATGCATTTCTTATCTGTCTGCTGCCAATCTGACGAGTGTATGGGCACCTTTAGTCTTTTCACGCTATATACAGTAATCAGTTTCTCACTATGCATATGCCTGAAGTAAACTATTCTGTCTCCCTTTACCTCATACCCCCTTTACCTTAGTAAGGGGGCTTTTAGGACCATTGTAGTCCCTTACACACTCCAATGAGTTCTGGGTCACCATGAGCTTGCTGGTTAGTCTGTACCTCTCGGTGTTGCAAGCCCTACTGCATAGAGCCAAATTAATCCATGCCATGCACTGATGAGGATCAAACAATCCGAAACAGTCTGTATGCATGTTGGATTAGTATGGCTCTGTACAAATTAACAAGCTAACACATCATTGCATTCCAGTGGTTCTGGAGGTGTGTTTAGCTTCTAAGGGTACAATGGTTAATTTGCATATATTCAGCAGTGATGCGCTGGGAGACATCTCAAGCTCACTCCAACCTGAATTATCGCAAATTCTTTGTGTTTTAAGAAAGCAAACTTTTGTTTTTCTTTACCTCATGAGAGTGCTACATTCACTCAGTATGCAGATATGGGGTCTTATTTGTTAGGGTTTCCCAGGATGCAAATAATTTGAATACATAAGTGGTCCTGCAAAACTAGCTTGAACTTATTACTGTTGTTGTTATAATTATTACAGTAGGGTCCTTGCTTGCCAGAACTCAGGCAACCGGGCCTAACTGGCATTTATGGAGGCCATTGGATAGTGACTCTTTGTCGCTAATGCAGAGCAGTGTGACACATAAAACACTTATCAGAGCTCTAGTTATATTTAACTTTCATTTCTATAACAAATGTATCGATTACAATACCCCATTTTTATCAAATAATTGTTTCTAAAACTGTATAATTGTTTCTAAAACTGTTCCCTATGCTTTCTCAGAAATTTTTTTTTTAACTTTTTGCACCACAACGAACATCTTCCGTGATTCTCACCTATGTTACAAATTAGCGTTTTTCAACAAACTTACTTAAACGCATACACAAAAAAATGTTTATTTTTACGTTTTGACATTTTCTTTTATGCCATGTTAAATAAAACCATAAACTATCATATACTTATTTATATCACACAAACAAAATGGGGGATTAATGTTAGACCCCCTCGGGGGGGAGTGGTTAATGTTAGGCACCACCGGGAGGTTTAAGGTAGGGCACCACTAGAGGGGTCTTAGGGTTAGGCACCTCCAGGGTGGTCTTAGGGTTAGACACCGCCAGAGAGGATTTAGGCTGAGGCATCACAGAGGAGTCTTAGGGTTAAGAACCACCAGTGTGGTTAAGGTTAGACACCCATTTTATTAAATTAAAACCTCAATATTGTTTACATCTGGTGCTCTTTTTAATCAGAGCCTTTATTATGTGCACACAATTCACACATGTTCCGGTTAACAAGAGATCCCACTGTATTATTACATATTTGTACAATAGTACTTTACAGAGTATATTGTTCTATGTGTCCCTCAGAGGGGAATACAATCTCACTTGTACCATAGGCATAACCTTCTTTCCCTATTGTAGTCCAAAGCCATTTTTTGGGGAAGGAACCAGTTAACTTAGCTGTATTTTTAAGGATGTGGGACAAAAATAGAGTGCTCGGAGGAAACTCACACAACGAAGGGATAAACATGCTATTTTTATACAGATCAGGAACAGAGACCATAGAGCTGCAAGCTGAGAGTGCCCACTCTTGAGCTACTCTAGAAATCCGTCCTCCATGGTCACAAGCCAACCCCTCCCCCCCCCCCCCCCCCCTTGTTCCCCAAGGAAGAACTAATACCCCTAATATGTGGCCATCCAGATGCAAGAAATCATGTTCTTCCTGTAATACATTTTGACTAGAGAGAGGGATTTTTTTTGCTTGTTTTTCTTTCAATGGTTTTTTCATTGAAGATTTTAGTCATTACAAGGAAATGTAAAAAAGGATGATAAATTCAGGAAGTAATTGCAGTGAACAATAGTAAATTTATTTCAAACACAAATTAGACATTATAGTGCTTTCAAACAGAAGCAAATATAATCATCGAGAGAATTGTTCAAACACAGTCCTATGTCCTATGACTAACTTCCTTCACCAAAATTTAGATAGTATAGTATCTAGGCACATGGGTGGTGCCAGGGGGTGCTTTGCGGTGCTGAAGCACCCCCAAAAATAGTCAAAGCACCCCCTTAGCACCCCTGTGTTGCCTCTCGCCGCCCTCCTCTCTCTCCTTGCTCCTTCTGTAATTGGAGCAGTGCTATAAGAAAATGGCTGCCGATGTGCACAAATGCGGACCGCGGCGGCTATTTTCTTGTAGCTATCTCACTACAGAGGGAGAGAAGAGGCGGGGAGAAGCATAGACGACACCTGTGAGTGACGCAAGAGAGGAGGCAGTGGGAATGGGCATAGAGATAGCGGCCGCCAGCTCAGAAGGATACACAAGCGGCGGTCGCGGGAACGGAGGGGGGAGCTTGGGGCAGCTATACTACCTATACTGGGGCATCTATACTACCTATACTGGGGCAGCTATACTACCTATACTGTAGCATCTATACTACCTATACTGGGGCATCTATACTACCTATACTGGGGCATCTATACTACCTATACTGGGGCATCTATATTACCTATACTGGGGCATCTATTTTACCTATACTGGGGCATCTATACTACCTATACTGGAGCAGCTATACTACCCATACTGGGGCATCTATACTACCTATACTGGGGCATCTATACTACCTACAGTGAGGCAGCTATACTACCCATGCTGGGGCAGCTATACTACCTATACTGGGGCAGCTATACTACCTATACTGGGGTATCTATACTACCTATACTGGGGAATCTATACTACCCATACTGGGGTAGCTATATTACCTATACTGGGGCAGCTATACTACTTATACTGGGGCAGCTATACTGCCTATACTGGGGCAGCTATACTACCTATACTGGGAAACTATAGTACCTGTACTGGGGCAGCTATACTACCTATAATGGGGCATCTATACTGGGGCATCTATACTACCTATAATGGGACAGCTATACTGCCTATACTGGGGCAGCTATACCTCTTACACCGGGGCAGCTATACTAACTATACTGGGGCAGCTATACTACCTATACTGGGGCATCTATACTACCCATACTGGGGCAGCTATACTACCTACACTGGGAAAGCTATACTACATATACTGGGGCAGCTATTCGACCTATACTGGGGCAGCTATACTACCTATACAGGAGCAGCTATACTACCTATACTGGGGAACTATATTGGGGCAGCTATACTACCTATACTGGTGCAACTATACTACCTATACTGGGGCAGCTATACTACTTATACTGGGGAACTGTACTACCTATACTGGGGCAACTATTTTACCTATACATGCCCACTTTCCAGTGCATAGACGGGTTCCTTTCTGACTACGCCCCTGTTTTTTGGCCATGCCCCCAGTTTTTGGCCATGCCCCCTGTTTAAGTTCACAGCTAGCCCTATAAGAGATCCAGCACCTGCATAGTACTCCCCGCTCTCTCTCCCTGTTCCATTTGTAATTAGAGCAGTGCTATAAGAAAATGACCGCCGATGTGCACAAATGCGGACATCAGCGGCCATTTTCTTGTAGCTATCTAACTACAGAGGGAGAGGAGGCAGGGAGAAGCAGAGAAGATGCCTATGAGTGATGCAGGAGAGGAGGCAGCAGGAACAGGCATAGAGATAGCGGCCGCTAGCTCAGAAGGATACACGAGCGGCAGCTGCAGGAACGGAGGGGGGAGCTTGGCACTATACTACCTATACTGGGGCATCTATACTACCTATACGTGGGCAGCTATACTACCTATACTGGGGCATCTATACTACCTATACGTGGGCAGCTATACTACCTATACTGGGGCATCAATACTACCTGTACTGGGGCATCTATACTACCTATACTGGGGCAGCTATACTACCTATACTGCGGCATCTATACTACCTATACTGGGGCATCTATACTACCTATACTGGGGCAGCTATACTACTCATACTGGGGCATCTATACTACCTATACTGGGGCATCCATACTACCTATAGTGGGGCAGCTATACTACCCATGCTGAGGCAGATATACTACCTATACTGGGGCATCTATACTACCCATACTGGGGCAGTAAATTAGTAGAGACCCAGAACATTTTTGTTTACAGTTTACATATGATCAAGGGATATATCCCATAAAACGGAAAGTTATTGTGGAATATTAATATCTATGTTAATGTTTCAGCCAGAATTTTCAATAAAACGTTGAACCCATTCATTGGAGAGAGCGTAGTATGCATTTGTTTTGGAGAAATCTACCTCTCATTAAGCTTCCTAAATGCATGTTACTGCTGACAATAGCTAAGAGTTGATTGATAGGTGTATCTGTAGGGTATTTCCATGATGCAGTGATAAGTTGTAGTGCAGAAATTAATATGTGATATATCAAAGGTCTAGAGGCGGGGGATTCTTCTTCTAGGTTATATAACAATAATGCTGTTTGAGGAAGGAACTTAAAGGGAACCTGTACTGAGTACAATTATTTAAAATAAACACATGAGGTAACTTCAAATGAACATTAATTACCTTGCCATCAGTTCCTCTCAGAAGCTCACCATTTTCATCTGACAACGATCCCTTCCAGTTCTGACAACATTTTGTCAGAACTGAAATATATCAGTTTGTCAGTTATATATCAGTTGCTGTCAGTTGTATCTGAGTGGACAACTGATGTGCCCGGTAATGTTCATGTTTCCCTATTGCGCAAGTGGGCGATGTTACAGTTTAACAGTGTGCTGACCAGAAAGCTGTTATGGGGTAATGGCCATTTTCAAAATGGAGGACGGAAAATTCCCTTGATCACAGTGGACAAACAGGATGCGAGAGAGGAGAAAGAGATTGAGAAGTAGACTACATGGCAGGTAAGTATGACCTGTGTATGTTTATTTTGACTTTTAATTTTCAGTTCAGGTTTTCTTTAAAGTGTGAAGATAATAAGGAATGTAAAATAAGCTCTATTTTTTCCAAAATTTAGTATCCACTGGACATTCCCATAACATATGCAATAAAGTACCAGCAGGCATATTACATCTCGAACATAACAAGGGTATATTATGGGAATGGTGCCAATCGTCTGGGGTGAGAAACCATCTGTTTAGAAATGTTTGATGTTTCCCAGTGGGAAATACATCTCGAGTATTTTAGAAGAGAAGTTGTAGCATTGATGAGTTGTGAGGTGTTGAGCTCCACCTTTAATTCAGCTGACCATGCCATCACATATTTTCTGAGTATTATGTTGGGGTCATCAAGTAGCTCATTATACCATAGGGAGATAGCTCCTTTAAAATATGATTTGCTGTTTAAGAACTTTAATATTTGATCAGGAATTTGATCAGGCATGCGTTCAATATTAGTAACGGATAGTATATGCCGTATTCTCTAATAAAGAAATAAGTGGGATCTTGATTATATTTGCTCACCAGCTTATCAAAGGGCATCAGATTTCCACAGTGTAAGGTATTGTTTAACGACTAGAGAGAGGTTTGAACCTTGTTAGGTTTTTATTAGTGTATTTGTCTCCTCTGAGACTGTCAGGATTTCTCTCCATTTTATGTCATTGTGGTTGACAGGAAGTTGGGAAGATCTTTCCAGCGGTGGCACAGACAGCAAAGACAACTTGCCACAGGTTGCAAACTTTCAAAACATTAATCAAATGTGTACAGTATTTACAATAAAAAAAGATCAGTGTCACATTAGTTATTTTGTATTTAAACAAGTGTATTGTCCTGACTCCTATTCAAATTTGCTGCCATCCATGATTTCTCCTTTCTCCTTGCATCCATGACATCTGGTTTATGTTTGAAGAGTCCCATTTTTCTGTATGAATACCTTGTCTCTCTCTCTCTTTTTTTTTTTTGCTGATGTGGAACTCTAGATGTGATTGCAGCAGGCTGATGCTGCCATGTAGCATTTGTAGATCCATTGCAATGGCTTTGTTTCTGTGCAAGCATAAAAAAAGAAACAGGGTTGGTATTAACCTTTGAAGACCACTGTATATGAATATGAGCTTAAACACAAACAAAAACAGTTTCTGCTGCCGAGGACCTTCTCAAAACCAAGGTTTAAGTTTACTATGTATACATTGCCTTGTTGTTTTGTTAACTCAACGTTCAAACAAGCCCAGGCTGGATCCTCTTCCTTTAGTCCTCTCGGAGTTGATTTTGGTCTTTATGGATTTAATAACAGTTAAAGCTGATATTTTCCAAAAATCAGTAGAGACCCAGAACATTTTCGTTTACAGTTGACATCTCACTATAGGTTTTATTGTACATTTGCAGCAAACAATATTTGAGAGATTTCTGCCTGTAAACCTGATATTATTATTTCCATATGTTGCTGAGAGATTTGAAATATTGAATGTAGCAGTTTTATGGAAGGGCTGGTCCTAGTGTGTGGCAATTTGTACACTGGTAGAGTGCTTCATGCTCTGTAAATATACATTACATGACTCTGGAATGAAGTCCAAGTCAGTTGAACAGTTTCAAGTATGTATTTAAAGGGAACTAAGCAGGGGAATTTAGACTGGATTGGAATTGATTTTCTGTAAGTGTTCTCTGAAGAAAATACTGTGTTGCTTTGCAGGTAGTGGGTAAGTGTGGAGGTAAGAAGTCAACAATAGCCTAGAATAAAACATCTAAATATTTGTTAATTTGTTCTGCCAGACAACCATTCCCTGAAATAATTGGTTCCCTGGTGGATCTGTTTTTTTTTTAAGTATTTCTTGAAGATAGTAGCGAAAATGAGTCTACCGGTAGATCACAAGGACTTAGCAATGTGCCCAGTCAATGGATTGCAGGCTAAGACACCATGGGCTTGGTGCACGAACTTGCAGTAATATTGCTGTGCACAGACATCATACAACTATATTATTCTTACTGATGTCACAGTGTGAAAAATGCTTTCATCTACCCTTTGTTGTGATCATATCATTGGTTCTTCATGTGTTTACATTAAAGTGCACCTGTGTCTTATAAGTGTAAACATTTTTAACGTTGATTTTTTTTTCAAGTAAAGTATTACCTTCTTTAAACAGAAGGTAACTTCAGGTTATTATTTTAAAACTATGTACTAAAAGGAAGCAAACAATAAATCTCTTATACAACAAGCAGGTGTGCGTTCTAACACCTTTGTGCCATGGTCAACATTGACCTTTACTGTGGGTTTGAACTAAATGGCCTGGTCTTTGCTTGGGTACCTAGGACCTGCCCCTAGTTAATTGGTTCTCCTTGGCTTGGATCACTTTTGGTAAGTACTAACCACAGCATCACTGCCATTTTCAAAATGCTCTGACCCACCCAGTCATCTAAGCTTTACAATTTAGTCATTGTAAAAGTTACTTATATTCCCTTCAAGCGCTAATTGTTCACTTAATCACTTAGGGCCCATTTCCACTAGCAGGGAAACCGGGACGAACCCTCAGAGTTTCCCCGCAGGATTTGCCATAGGGAAGAATAGCGTCGCCGGCCGAATCGTTTGCGCTATCGATTCGGCCGGCATCTCCATGCTAAATGGTGCGGGAGGCTGCGAATCCCATAACCGTGCATGGCACGGCTGATGGATTTGTCTGTGTCCCCGAAGACCGGAAATTGCAGCTGCGCGTCTTGCAGACGCGTGCGGCACAAGTGGAAACGGGCCCTTAATGCTTAATATCCCCCCTCCCCCTTGGAGGGTATCATTACTATGAAATAATCAATGTTATTCACTTCACCTGTGAGTGATTTTAATGTCATGACTGTTGCGTACGCCCCCATGTTTAACCGTTACCAATGTGTATTTTCACCAAATACTACACCATTGTTTCTACAAGCAAACCTTTGGTGATTTCAGTGAAATAGCTACAGTTTTCAAGTCCATAAAACATAGTTCCCAAAGGTCTCTTTCTTGGCTAAAAGCTATTTTGTATACCTCTGTTGTTACATTCTGTGAAAAGGTCATGTATAGAGCTTTCTGCTGATGACTATTCCATGCTCATCATGTTTGTGCAAGTAATGCTGTACTGTGAAACAGTGCAAAACCACTGCTGTGTAAGCCAAACTCTTCTATAGGTCCTTTGCAGTCATATAAGGCTTTGTAGACCAGAGCCATAGTTCCACACCACATGGGGACAAAAGTAGTGACCAATGTAACATCCACATGGACTGTCACATCCGCTATAGGAGTAGAAATGCTGGAGCTTACTGCAAAAAAGTGGGGATCACAAGCAATTTGTATTCCTGGGGAAAGGAGATCACAAGCAGTTTAAGTTCCTAGAAAAGAGTGCAAGAGTCGCAGCAAGTAGAGGATCACAATTCCTGTGTAATAGAGCAACCAGATGTAGATGCAAACAAAGTTCCACAATGTATACAGAGATCCATGCAGAGGAAGCATTTATCAAATCATAGACCCATGGTGACACCTGGTCTAAAATACATGTTCACAGTTCATCAGCAAAGTTCAAAAAGTGAGACATCCATCAAACATACTGTTTATGTGACTCAATGATCAGTGGAAAGTTCAATGAAGTATCAATCAGAGAAGTTACTGTGCTTAGAATATATCAATTAGTGGCATCGAGAAGATTGTACCCTCAAGGGCAGATGTGCAGTAACAAGTCCGCCAGGGATTACTCACTTATGCAGGCCAGCGAATAATTATTGTCACATGATGATAGTCAAAGGTGGTATAGACCTTATGGTTGATTATCACTTCTCAATATTGTGCTGCACTGTGCTATAACCAGAGCTAGGTTGTAATTCCGCTTGCAATCATTTCACTGTAGATGTTTTGCATGAGTATACTCATCCGTCCTGTGTGGTGTCTCTCAGCCAGTAGTTGTCCCCCGGGTGGAGCTAGGCTTCTAGAAGGCAATGAGCCCTGGATTGACGACCGGTTTGACTGGCAAAGTCACCAGCATCATCAGGGCAGGCTCATCGAAGGTTTCCCCAAGTGTGAGTGCCGGCCTAAAATGGCGCCCGGCGGCCTGGGGACACCACGCTGACTCCGGACCCGCCCCCCTACGCTACGCTATGCAGTGCGCGCGCAGATGTCGGGTGTGAACTAGAGGCGGCGTCACAAGTTCACGTCAGCCTCCAGCCACAACACGCGCCATCTTGTAGTAAATATGTAAATTAGCCACAGAGGAACTGTAAACAGTTCTTAGGCGCATGATGGCGAGAGGCCGGCAGCGGACCTGAAGCAGCCTAAAGAGGCCACCCTAAATGACGCCCCGGGGCTACCTTGACACCATACCACAAGGCTCCCCAAGGCAACAGCAGACAATCCAGCCCCGGGGCACCGCGGGGCTGCACACATAGGGATAGGGAAAAAATTTATAAATATACATCCCCGGGAACAAATCATTACATAATGCGGGATATACAATAATATAATAACATTTGTTAAGTGCTTTTCTCCCATAGGACCCAAAGCACATAGTTGTGTCTCAGATCAATCCAGGGTTGCAGGCTGGACTGTGAGACAGAGGAGATAGTCAGGTGTTCGTAAATGCCAGACTGGAGAGGTGGGTTTTTAGTTTAGACTTAAATGCTTCCAGGGATGGCGCTATCCTGATTGCGTGTGGCAGGAAGTTGCAAAGTCTAGGGGCAGCATGACAGAAGGCTCTGTATCCAAAGGTTTTGAGGTGGACTCTGGGGGTGACCAAGGTGTTAAATCCTTTTGAACTAAGATTGTGGGGGTTATGATGCAGTTGCAGCAAGTCCTTCAGGTATCCAGGGCCCAGATTGTGCAAGGATTTGAATGTCAGTAAGCCATTCTTAAACAAAATTCTCCATTTTATTGGTAGCCAGTGGAGTGAACACAGGGTTGGTGTTATGTGGCAATGGCGGGTTGGCTCGTAAACAGCCTTGCGGCGGCATTCTGTACTGATTGCAGGCGACATAGGTCTTTCTTATGAAGGCCTGTGTAGAGAACATTGCAGAAGTCCAAGCTTGATGTGATAAAGGCATGAACTAGGGTTGGAAGATCCTCTGAAGGAATGAGGTGTTTAATCCTTGCAATATTCCTTAGGTGAAAGAAGGAATGTTTTACAACAGCTGAGATTTGATTCCTGAAGCTTCATTTCCAATCAATCAGTACTCCCAGGCTGCGCACGCAGCCTGAGTTGTTCAGGTCTGAGCTCCCTATACTTAGCAGTGTTGGTTGAGACTGGGGCTGCTTTGCTGTCGAGCCCTGACCTTCGATAACAAGAACCTTAGTTTTGTCAGCATTACGTTTTAGCCAGTTATTATTCATCCACTCCTGAAGCTCAGCTAGACATGCGTTTATCTGTGGAGTAGGGTTTGCAACGCCAGGTTTGAATGACAAATATAGCTGGGTGTCATCAGCGTAGCAGTGATATGTCAGGCCATGTTTTTGTATGATTTCTCTAAGTGGCAGCATGTATATGTTGAAAAGTAAAGGTGATAATATCACGCCCTGGGGTACACCATATTTTAGTGGTATAGGGTTGGTGAGGAAGGGCCCTAAGGCTACCCTTTGTGTTCTACCAGCCAGGAAGGAGTTGAACCACCGGAGAACAATGCCATCTATGCCACAGTACTCTTGTAAGCAAGATTTTATGATCAACTGTGTCAAAAGCCGCTGAGAGGTCAAGCAAAATCAGGATGGAACATTGGCCTTTGTCTCTTGCCATGAGCAGATCGTTGCAAATCTGGGTGAGGGCTATTTCACAGCTGTAATATTTCCTGGAGCCAGATTGAAGAGGGTCAAGGATGCTGTTTCTGGAGAGCCTGGCTTCAAGTTGGAGGTAGACAGCCTTTTCAGTAATTTTCCCCAGAAAGGGGAGGTTTGAGACAGGTCTGTAGCTATTTAGAGCGTCTGGGTCTAAGGATGGTTTCTTGAGTAGTGGCCTGACGATTGCTTCTTTCAGACAAGACGGAAGCCACCATTCTTGTAAGGAGCTGTTGACTATTTTGTGGTATGCCGGTGTAAATAGCTCAGGGCATTTCCACATGAACTTAGTGGGGCCTGGGTCCAGATCGCAGGTAGTCTGGCGAAGGTTTGAGAGCATATCCAAGATGTCTTTTTCAGTGATAACCTTGAAATCAGACCATGGTGGTAGGCTATTTTTGCATCCATTATATGCCTCTGCATAGGTTTCCGGGGCTGTGAATTGTATGGCAGATCGTATGGAGGAGACTGTCTGAGAAGAAGTGGGCAAATTTCTCGTACAGGTCCTGTGAAGGTCTGACGCTGGATTTCCAGCCAGATGGGTTGCAGGGATTCTCAACCGTGCGGAAAAGTTGGGCAGGTCTGTTGGCTGCATTTGCAATCTCGTGAGACAGGAATAAGGACTTCTTTTTGGTGATCAGCATTTGATATTTTTCTAGGTGAGCAATTAGGGAAAGCTTGTCTTCAGGGGACTGATGTTTGTGCCACTGTCGTTCCAGTCTGCATCCCTGTTTCTGTAGTTCCTTTACAGAGTTATCAAACCAGCGAGCGTGATGTAATGGTGCGGAACGTTTAATTTTTAAGGGAGCTAAGGAGTCAAAAGCGGCTGAAACATCATGATTATATTTAAGGACCATGGATTCAAGGCCTAAGTTGTGATCTGCGCAAAAAAAGTGGGATCAGCGCATCACCAGGCCGCCTCTGAATGGCCTCAGCTCAGAGATGCGCTGAGCCCCCCAGAAACTGCAAACGCACCTTGAACCCAAACAGAGGCTCTGCATATACACCAAAGGAAAACTATTAAGTGGGAGCAGCTGACCAGAAATAAATCAATCAAACATAGCAAAGAAATGAACAGCGCTACTTAAAAACAGATGAGTGCTTACCTGCAAAAAAGTGCACACCCCACTCATGGGATTCAAATACACAATGAGCATACACATGACCTGTCTACCACTTGGAGGATGTTAGTTTCCGCTAACAATTTGCAATTTGTTAGGTACTTGTCCCTCCCACTGTCGAAGAAGTCTTTCCTCCATGGGAGGGGACCTAACACTAACTAAATTCTACCTATGCATATGCATAGCCTGGGCGCGCTACCAGTAAAATTGAGAATTGCGCAAAAAAAGTGGGATCAGCGCATCACCAGGCCGCCTCTGAATGGCCTCAGCTCAGAGATGCGCTGAGCCCCCCCAGAAACTGCAAACGCACCTTGAACCCAAACAGAGGCTCTGCATATACACCAAAGGAAAACTATTAAGTGGGAGCAGCTGACCAGAAATAAATCAATCAAACATAGCAAAGAAATGAACAGCGCTACTTAAAAACAGATGAGTGCTTACCTGCAAAAAAGTGCACACCCCACTCATGGGATTCAAATACACAATGAGCATACACATGACCTGTCTACCACTTGGAGGATGTTAGTTTCCGCTAACAATTTGCAATTTGTTAGGTACTTGTCCCTCCCACTGTCGAAGAAGTCTTTCCTCCATGGGAGGGGACCTAACACTAACTAAATTCTACCTATGCATATGCATAGCCTGGGCGCACTACCAGTAAAATTGAGAATTGCGCAAAAAAAGTGGGATCAGCGCTGAGCCCCCCCAGTTTGTAGCATCAGATAATTTCCTTATGCTGTACATTTGTTAACTGGTGACACATCCTAATGGCCTAAAAGGTCTAATGACATAATTAGGACCAAGTACCTTGCAGAAATGTCTGTCTTTGGATAAGTGGTAGCAATAGGGTATTGTACCATGTTAGCCATCAGTAAAAGCAAGACGTTTTGAATCAGGATGATACCATTTATTGGCATTTGGATAAGTGGAAGGCTGTTCTGACTTTCACACCTGCCACAAATACTATAAGACTTGTTTCTACGTTTTGAAGTTCATAAATGTGCAGTAACTATGCATTGACATTGCTAATGTTTTTTTAAGTTCACACATCCTTTGACTTAAATGTTGGTACTCAGTGAAAACACATTAGTTTCACTGCTACTTTGTTCTGTGTTTATACTTTTTTATGTGTTTAATTTAAAAAGGCTATGCAAATTCAGAGTAGAACCCACCTGAAGCCAAATGTTTTACATACTTCTTTTGGGTGAATAAAGCAAAGTATAAATGTTCTATAAGAAAACATGGAACAATATTTTGCTGGGCAGTTTTGAGACGTGAGCTTCTCCTTCCCTGTAGTCACCTGTTTGCTGCTCTTCAACTATGACCCCAATTATCCCTCGATAATAGGACAAGTAGGGCTTTGTGCCTATTGTGTATTGCCTATTGTTGTGGAATAGAAGGTATTGGAGCTAACATCCCTTCAATCAATCATCAGCAGAGAACTTGTGAGAATGGCTCCTCAAAAGAATGTGCATTAAATGCCAGAAGTTCACTATGATATTTAGACTGAATTGTGAAAAAGAAAGATGCTTACTGGCAGGACAGTTTTAAACCAACATCAGCTTGCTTGAAAGGGAAGCCATGGTGTTTTTACAATCAGCAATTTTTTTTACATTTTTATTTTTAAGTTACCTTACAGTTATTTTTGTGTGAGTTTTGTATTAATGTATGCTTTTTAAATGTCAGCTGTGTGAAAATACACGTCATAAATAACCGTGAAAATGGTTTAAAGTTAGGTGATTGTCAAGACTAGATTTATACTTTGTGTGCCCCTAGGCCAAGTATGCTGTGGTTCCTCTTCCATGTGCAGCAGCGCCCCTCCCATTCTATGTGCAGCCCCCTCTTCCATGTGTATCATCCATGTATGCAGCCCTTCTCTTTCATGTGCAGCTCCCTTGGGCATCAGTTTTCCTTTTTCATGTGTTGCTCCCCATTTTCAGCCTCCTCTTTCTTATGTAGCAACCCCTTTTTCATATCCAGGTGCCCCCCTGGGCTGCAGCCGCCCAAGGCCTGGGTCTTTGTGGCTTTTCCAGAAATCTTACCCTGGCGATTGTTGATCCTTTGGTGCTCCACCTGTGCCCTTTTGATAACCCTTTTGATCAATAAATTGTCTGAAATCGATCACGGTCAAATATTTATTGATTCTCAATAAAAAACACACTGGAGGGCGCTGCCCAAAATTATATGGAGTTATCAATTTCCTGAAGAGAGCTTCCTCCTGCTGCAACCACCCAAGGCGTGGCTACCCCCTTACCACACCTAAACTTTAAAATATGGTATATAATGCACTAGGGGGTGCGCTGGATTTAAATTAATGCACAAATATAGGTTTTTAAATAAAAACGTATTTATTTTAATAGGTCTCCCAATTAACAAATACTATTTCTCAAACATTTATATGTTCCATACACACATCCATTCATACAAAAAAAGCATGCTGGTTCCCCTTAAAAAATGGATATATATCCAGCAGATCTGCAAGAACAATTTGTCGGTAACTGAGTTAAAAAATCCTTAATAGAATAAAATAAAGGATCATGAACGCTATTTATATCTCCTATCGGGTGATCAATTGCCTCACTACTAAGGAACAATCAAAGGGTTAATTGCACCGCAAGCTCTTTGGCAAGTCTCACCACAGATGGGACCATGCACAGCGGGCTTCTTATCAAATCTCACCACTTATGGCGATGACGAGCAGTCTCTTTCCCAGGACACTTACTCCAAGCCTGAGGGATCCTTTCCCAATGTCTAGTGTCGCTCCGGGGGTGCAACCCACAATACCGCTCCAGCGGTCAGCTGTACCTTTCCGAGTGTTGCACTTCAGTCCTCTCGGACAGGCGACTTCCAGTTCTCCGTCCTTAGGGCAAAGACGTCACTTCCCAGTGCACGTCAGCCCGATTGCTGTAATGACTTCCTTGCGTTCCACCACTACGAATCCACTCCATCTGTCACAATTTGTGGGTGGCTGGTAGAGGAAACAAAGGATCACTCTGTAATCAATTGAGGCGCCCCTATACAATTACAGTTAGCAATTCGATTGACATGTTTCAACGGTGCGGCCATCTTCATCAGAATCTAAAGGACGGTATGGAAGTCTCCATCTTTATATGGTAATGTCCACCACTTAACTCCTCCTCATATTTCATTAAAGTGGTACTCCTCTCAGTTTTTTGTATGAATGGATGTGTGTATGGAACATATAAATGTTTGAGAAATAGTATTTGTTATTTGGAAGACCTCTTGAAATAAATACGTTTTTATTTAAAAACCTATATTTGTGCATTAACCTAAAATATTTATTGATTGTATATATTGATGTTAATGGATCAGTTGCAGATTTGATCAAATAAATGAAATCTACCATAAATACCCACTTGTATATGGCCACCTAAAGGTCATTTTACAGCCAGAATTACTTTTACTTTACATTTCCAGATTTGTGGATTTGAAGGAACTATGTTGATGATTGCTCTCTCTTTTTAATGAGTTAGGACAACATGATCAGCTACAGATAGAAAGCTCATTGCTTTTAGATGTAAACGCCTTGTACAAAGTAACACAGGACTTTGTCGTACAATGTCAGTTCATTGTGTGGGTTGTCTGGTTAAGCAGTGTATCCTTTCCTATGGAATTTCCTATGGAAAGGGTGGTAGGGTGAAGGCTGGGAGTTCCCTTGGGGACTGGTAGGCACTGGCAGTTGCTTGTCACCCATGTTTTGACAGATGGGTGGTGTCTTTACAGATGCAAACATCAAAAAATGATCATTATCGTTTCAGCCATCACAATTTAAATGTCTGTATGCAGCTATAACATTGCATTCAGAGAGATCAGATATCTGTGGTGCATCAGACACCAGGTGATAAATAATTCAGTGGTTAGTAAGAATGTCCTGATTGCTGTTCTTTTCCTTTAGACTTGCAACAATGTCAGCATCGGCTGCTCACTCCTACACCTCTTCTGTAACTTCTTCTGTCACCCCTCTTTAATCTTTTTTTTTTTGCTAATTTTACCACAGGATAGTCAGACTGTGCCAGCCGGTGACAACCACCTCAAAGTCAGGCCTTAGTTAACACTAGTTGCTGTTAAAAATCATAGAGTAAAGAGTCATTTGCCCTCCTGTTGCACTCCAGTACATTTTTACTGAGGTTAAAGCCCAACCCTAGGCATAAATGTTTCCCTAGTTCTGTGAACATTCAGTGGCAGAGTTTATTTATTTTTTCAGTGTATAAGCTGCTTGAGTAGCAAATGTCAAATAAATCACTGCTAATGTATCTGGTATAGAGCCAGCCATTTTATAACGCACACACTTCGAAGATTGGAAGGTCTAATCTCAGATAGCTCTGTCAGCACCCTATCCCATTGCAGTTCCACCTAAACAGCCTGCTGTTAGATCTTTTATCTGGCTTGCTTCAAGCCACTTGACCAACTTTTAGCTGTAGAAGCTTTGTTGTTGCACACACAAAAAACCAACTTTTTTCCCCCAAGTTATTAGTTGGTAAGTGGATAAAGCGCAAACATCTTCTGTGGTGCTGTACAATGCATAATTAATATTATTGTTATAATTACTATTGATTTATATCACTCCAGCATCTTCTGTGGCACTGTACAATAGATTACAAGGTATAACAATACAATATAAACAGTAAAACCGATAACAGTACAAGATAATGGTGTATTACATATTATGGCACAGACAAATCAATTACAGATTTTTACATAATGGTGGTAGATATGCATGCACATTACACAGCATTGTGAGGCAAAAGGGGAAAGAGAGCCCTGACCAATTGGCCTTACAGCCTAAAGAGTTAAGGGATAGTACAAAAGGCGAAGTAAAGCTGTGTATGAGATAGTAAAATAGTGGTCAGTTGCCAAGGTGTCCTAAGAGAGACAGTATGCTTGCCTGAAGAGGTGAGCTTCAGGTTGCGCCTAAAAAGGATAAGTGGGATTGAGTGGTGGATGTGTTGAGGGAGAGTTTTCAAGAAGAGGTGGAGAGGAGCAAGAGAAGTCTTGTATGTGGTAGTGAGACAAGGTGATCAGGGAGGTAGACAGGAGAATATTGTTGGAAGAGCGGAAATGTTGTGTAGGATGGTATTTGGCATAAGTTTATTTAGATAAGGAGGTAGGTTGTAAAGAGATTTGTAGCATCAAGATTTTTAATTGTATTCTTTGTATAACTGGTAGCCAGTGTAGAGACTGACAGAGTGAATAGGGCTGAAGACGCAAGAGGAGAGGTGGATGAGTTGTGCAACAAAGTTCTTGATGCACCATAGTGTGGCCAAACAGTTAGTGGGTAGGCCACAGAGCAGGGAGTTGCAATAGTCTAGACGTGCGATAATTAGAGCATGCACAAGAAGTTTTGTAGTGTCCTGTGTAAGAAAAGGGTGGATGTGGGAGATGTTTTTTAGGTGGAGGCGACAAGAGGAGGATAGTTTGTCAATGTATGGTTTGAATGAGAGAGTCAAGTTCAATATTAAATCTGGGCAGCGTGCCTGGGGGGGGACAGGGGTGATTGAAGTGCCATCAACAGAGATTGTGATGCCAGGCAGGTGCGTTAGATTGCAGACAACAGACAAGTTACTTGGTCGAACAAGGGCACTTTTAGAAAAGATAATCAATAATTAGATTTAAGTGATTTTTCAAACTAGCTGTATTTTTTTAATTAATATTATACATACAAGCATACATAATCAGCCATTAGGCCTACTTAAAGAGACTCTGAAGCGGAAAAAAAAAATATGATATAGTGAATTGGTTGTGTACTATGAATAATTACTAGAAGATTAGCAGCAAAGAAAATATTCTCATACTTTTATTTTCAGGTATATAGTGTTTTTTCTAACATTGCATCATTCTATAATATGTGCACATTACACAACACTCAGCATTCAAAATGAGTCTTTCAGAGCAGTCTGTGAAGTAATGACCTCTCCTCTAGCAGAGGAAAAGTAAATAGTCCAGGAACAGTTGAGATAATAAAAGTCAGATAACAGCCCTCTCCAGGACTAACTTAGTCCGAGAGCTTAATGGCTTGTTTGCATAGAGATAACAACTGGAGTTTCTCAACTCTTCCTGTACTGGAAACAATTACACTGATGTATCTGATCTTAATGTTTTATTTCTTAGCTGTGCTACACATACAAATCATAATATCATCTTTTTTTTTTTGCTTCAATGTCTCTTTAAACGGAGAAAAGACGTTTCAAGATGAAGAGAGTGGTCCAGCACTACCAGCAAAAGTCCAGATTTTATTTAGCCAATAAACATCTGCTTACTTGTGCATTTGAAGATTGATGCTGGTGGGGCAGTGGTTGCCAGGTGATTGAGCCTGGCGGCCTTTTCACACAGTTAAGCACTTCCTCTAAGGCAGGCTCAGAGGAAGTGCTTAATGGCACAAAATGGCCTTCAGGCTTCATCTATATTTTGCTGTATATTGTATATAGCCCCACCCTCCCAGTAGTATCAAACCTAGGCTGATTAGCTATACGCACTTCTTCTCTCAGTACACTCTGGGAGAACAGGTGTTTTTCCTATTCATCTCAGAACACCCAACCATTTTGCAGTGATGCACCTTGTCAGCACTAAAGATGTCGCTACCCGTGATACGTTTCACCCTGTAAATCAGGGTGAGAAAAAATAAAAAAAAATCGGCAGACCCTGACTAAATAATTTGTAAAGAAATATTGTTAAAAAAAATGCAATTTGATTCATTACATTACTTTCACTACAATTCTTCTTTAAAGTGAACCTGAGGGGAAAATAAACTGATGAGATAATTAATTGTATCTATCCTCCTACTTCTAAAAATGACTTTTTCAGATATCCCATGATTTTATTTCATGTTTAAACATTTACAAAAATAGATTTAATGTTTTATTGTCGCTGCTCAATGGCAATATGTCAAGAGGGGTGCATATTAATTCGGCGCCGCTTAGTGCGGTGCGGTGAGAGCCGAATGACGGCTCTCACCGCTGCCGCTAAACTCCTAGATGGCGTTAAGTACTATTTCCCCTCCGAGTTGTCGCAACTCGGAGGGATATGTAATTCGGGGTCTACGCTACGCGCCCCCTGCAGCATAGTATTGCTGCTATGGGGCGCCTAGTTTCGGTGCTCGGTTCTCAGAGCCGTGTGCCAAAATCAGCTTATCCGTCTCAAGAGTACCAGTGTTAAAATATATGAACTATTGACATTTTTTTTATCTATCCCTTATCAGAAGTTGTTTTCTGTCATAAAAATTTTAATGGTTGTAATTCAGTGTTTCTCAAACCTTTCCTTGTGACTCCTCAACGTTGCATGTTTTGCAGGCAACCTCACCTATGCACGTGTGTGTGTGTGGGGGGGGGGGGGGAGAGAGGGGGTAATTAGAGTCTCACCTACATGGAATCAACCTAGCTAAGAGACTAATTACCCTTCCTATGCATAGATGAGGTTGCCTGCAAAACATGCACTGAGAAACGCTGCTGCAATTCCTAATCTGTGAGGGTTACAATGTAATCTAACAAGGTTCCTTCCAACAGGAGAGAAGTTGTTACTTGCATTTAGGCATTTAGGCAGTAAAATAGAAAAAGCAACTCAGCCTAAGTATTAATACATTTGGCACAGTACATACATAAATGTATCTCATCATGTCACATGTCACCTTTGGTTAAAAAAAAGAATAAGTAAGACAGTGGTGGTGTAGTGTTGCTGTCTGTTTGGTCACCCCATTATCAAGGGACACAAATGTAGGAAAGGCCCTGCAGGTCTATAAATATTGGGACCAGAATGCTTTGCAGGCAATAAAGATTAGGGATGGTAATTGAGATGCAAATAATTTTGAGTTGATGCACAATAATCCGATTTTTGTATGCAAAATTATGCAGCTTGAAAATGAAGCAATCAAATCTTGCTAAGGTAAAATTTGGTGGGTCCATTATTAAGCTGCATACATTTGCATAATCATGCATCAACTCGAAATTATCTGCACCTCATTGACCATCACTAGTGAAGTGTAAGGATCCGCTCCTCTCGGCCGTAGTATGGTCTGATGCGACGATTGAGGTAGAGTCAGCTGACACTTAGCAGGGGGTTTATTTTAATAATATAAAATTATAGTTTATGACCCTGCCTAAGATTGATCCCTGGTCTCCCACATCAGAGGTGGTGAGCTTGACCACTGTGCTATGGTTAATACTCTCAGAAAGCTTTGCTGGTCAGCATTGGGTGGGTCAGCTGACCTGTTGTGATCATCTGTTTCAGCTGATCTCACTGTCAGCTGATTTATGCCTGTGTGTGCTTGGCGGTTGTGTGCATGTGGCCGGACACTGATTGGTTGCATGTAGTATATAAGTCTGCTGAGTGCTTCCTGTCATTGCCCGTGATAGCGTTAGCTAGTCTAGCTGCTGGGTGTGTGTATCCTGGTTGGAAAACTATTCTTTATTGGATTACTTGGATTTTTGACCTCTGCCTGATTTTTGCCCTTTCTTGCTCGCTGCCTGAACTGACCCCGGAAACTCTCGACTACTCTCTTGCCTGCTCCTTCTGTACTGCGAATCTCGGATACCTGTGTATGACCCCGGACTGTTATTGGACTCTGCTTTTGTTTCTTGTGTTTGGTGTTGGTGATCTATCTATACCCACCTTGCATTCAGCCTCAATATCTTGTGCCCTGAAGGCCTGGGTGTAACTGAAGTCGGGTAGGTGTTGTCTCTCACCTCCCATTCAAGCGGGGTCGCACCACACATGGCGAAGACGGTGGAGGTAGATTGGGACATTGAGGCTGATTTGTGGGTGGATAGGTTGCCAGGCCTTACATGAAGATTTGTTGCTCCCTCTTGTAAGGTACTTGCTGGCTCCTTTGTCCTGGCCAGCCCATTTCCACGATCGATTAAGGAGTTTATGACTCTCTAGAGGTAGGTCCTCAATGTACACACACACACACACACACACGGAATTCCATGCACTCCTTGCTGCCATCTTTAAATTTTAAATGCACTTTGTTGCAGACTTTTTTCTGGTAGCATGTCATAATTTATTCCTTCTTCATGCTGATAAAAGTCTCCACTGACGCCATCGTGATCTTTCCATAGGCTGCCAGAAACCTTCTGTAATTATCAATAATTAATTATTTACAAAATCAGTAGAGAACCTGCCCAATGTCTTGAGTGCATACTGATAGTGAATTTTTTAGATGGAGTGAGCTCAGCTAAAAGATTAAAACATGAGATAGGTTAAACAGGTGTTACAGGCACTAAGGAAATCTAATGCACAAAACAGTCCATACCTTCAGCACAGATAAGTTCTTATTCTTTTCTTACCTCTTGTAAGTACAATCCTATGCAATAAAACCTAACTGTCCCTGTGTCATCCACTTTCCCTGTCTGTCCGTCCGTCCGTCCGAAGCTTTTTTGTACTGCGCATGCGTGCAGTACGGACAGCCGTTGGGACGGGAGGTTGGGCCAGGAAGCAGGGCCGGCGTGTGCGAGCGTGGCGGGCACGTGTGCTCGTGCTCTGAGTGACGGCGGTAGTTTAACTACCTAGAGCCCGTTAGCCTGTTTTAAAATGGGCTTAGGTAGCCTAGTTATAGTATAAAATTGGCTCCACACTCTTACAGTCGATTAGCTCCTGTTTAGGGAATTATAGATTTGAATACTATTTTACATTGTTTTTAGACATGCAGTTAATAATTTTTCCTTTAAAAATGCAGAACTGGCTTTTTGTGTTTGCCATAAGTTCATGTTTTTTTTAAATTCAAAAGTTGATTGGTATGTTGAAAAATGACACACATTGTTTGCATATTTTGCTGACATTGCAGACAAAGTATTTTCTATTTTGAAACTAGTGTAGCATTTACCTGCAGAACAATCATGGCATTAGCAATGGAATATGTGTTTGCACTGACAGATGTGTAAATATGTAACAAATAGATAACTTAGAACACAGCAGGTGTTGAAATGAGATGAAAATCACCCATGCGGCTGTGCTTGATATTGTTATGAGACAAGCACCTCTTCTTTTGTGTACTCTGTTTACAGGATGCTTTGCAGTTGCAGTAAAGATCAGCCCCACTGTTAAACTCTTTTCTCAGCTTTCAACTCTGTGAAGTACTGAAAAGTACCCCAACTACTGTGCCCTTGACACAGTGTCACAGTTGTCAATCATAGGAATGTTCATGGAAGAGGTCTGGGCCTCCTTGTCCTCAGGCAAAGCCCTTGTTTGCATTTCCTTTACAAAGGACATCTCCTTGTTATTACACCTGCCAGTGTTCAGAGCATCGACCTCTCACCTATCCAGCCATCTTTGTATATCCATGGCAATTAAAGCCAAGTGCCTTCACACTTAGCATAAAAATTGGCCACATCAGTACATAATTATAAGCTATTTATAGAAAGATTTTTTTCTTTGCTAAATTGTATTAATTAATTGTAAGCAGTTGCAGTCAAAATAGACTAAATTATTTGGGATTTTTGTAGTAAATAATATGGTCTAACCACCAGTAACCATTTATGGTCTAATCACCAATAACCAACACTTTATCTTAGTAAAATTTTACTGGCATTAAAAACAAACACCTAGACCCATTTATTTTTAACATTAAAGGGATACTTAAGTGATTAAAAAAGGGCAGTTTTACTTACCTGGGGCATCTACTGGCGTCTACTGGCCCCCTGCAGTCACCTGTACCCGCGCCGGTACTCAACGATCTTCCGGGGCCTCCGCTGTGGCTCAGTTTTGCTTTTGGCGACTGAGCCTGTTGCCATCCACTGCTCCTGAGTGGCCCTAGCCATGTGCGTCCTCATTTGCACTCCCGTCGCCAGGAGCATCCTTCACAGGCACAGTCTCTATTGCACCTGCACAGGATGCCCCCCGCGACGGGAGTGTGAACAAGGATGTATGCAGCCAGGGCCATGCAGGCACAGTGGCCGGCCACGGGCTCACTCACCAAAAGCGAAACTGAGCTGCGGCGGGGGACCGGAGGATCGTTGAGTACTGACGCAGGCACAGTGCAACTTCAGGGGGTCGGGAGAAGTCCCAGTAAAACTGCCTTTTAAAAAAAATAACTGAATGATCCCTTTAAATTTGTAATTAGAAATATGTGAGTAGGGGGGGTGTTTTGATAATTATAAGGAGCTGAGTTAAGGATTACAAGAATGGAGGGTGGGAGGCACAGAAGTTGGAAACCACTATTAAAAAGAGCATTTTGCTGATTAGATTTGGCAGTCTTGCAGCTAATGTTTTCTTTTAGTCCCTACCCACTAGCAGCACTTTTCTAAGCACTTGTGATTTACAAAAATCTTGCTAATATAATGCTAAGGGGGATTTAAAAAAAAATCAAATCCCTCAACTGGAATCACACCCATAGCATTACATTAGCAAGAGCTTTTCAAATCACAACCACTTAGAAATATGCTGCTAGTGGGTCCTAGGCCTTACCAGTAGATGGCATTGATTATAAACCTGAAGACAGGGCATATGCTTCCAAAAGAGCAAAAACCCAGCCCATCTCTGAGTCTCGAATCAATACCGTGTAATGGCTGAGGAGACTGTTGGCCAAAGAATGTCCAGTTGATTAGAACAGAGGCCTTTTGACTATGCAGGCAACATTGATTGCAAAAAATGGCCTAAACTCCTTTCAGCACAAGTGACTGACATATTTTCTAATGATTTTAACAAAGGTGAACTTACACTTTTAGGTTCTTTTTCGGGACATTACCAGTAGTCATGCCCAAAATGATCAGAATGATCACAAAAATCAGGAAATATTAATATTAATGCTACTAAATAATGTACATGTAACCAAACATGAATGTTTGTAAAATGGAGCAAGTAGAATGTATTTATTTTGCAGGCTGTTGTGAGATTGACTTTTCTGGAAGTAATTTGAGTAATAAGGGTTAGTTTACACTTTAAATGGAAACCCATAGCCAGAGATTGAAAAATATATAGTTTAAGCTCATATGTAGTGGCTGGATAGTGTACTTATTAAGGGCTCTGCATTTGACATGGAGATCAGGGTTCGAAACCTGGGTAGGGTCAGTACCTATTCAGTAAGAAGCCATTGGGCAAGACTTCCTAATACTGCAGGGTGGCTCCTTGAGCGAGTCCTTAGTGGCTGCGGCTCTTGAGCGCTTTGAGTCCAACAGGAGAAATGTGCTATACAAATGTTAGGATTATTTTTATTAGGATGTAGACATTGTGGCCCATAACTTATCTTTTCTCCTCCTGAATTTTCTCCAAGGAATACTTAATATCTTTAAAGCTCCCAGCATACAAGAAAATACTCAAAATAAGTTTAGTATTACTTGTTGGCATACTTTCTAGTACTTTTTCAAGTGGTAAGTTCTGAAAAGTTATTTTTATACATGATGAAAAATTATCTCCTAGAAGAAAGCTTAGAAGAAAATGTTAATTGCATATGGGCCTATGTGGATTGGAATAATTTTCTAAAAAGCGGCATCTCCCCTCCCCAGATGTCCCCCTCCGCGCACTCCCTGTCTCTTCCTCCCTAGATCTGCGGCACCTGCAAGGCTGGATTTGTACTTTTTACCGGCCAAGACTCACTACCTCCAGTTACCCCATGACAACAGAGGGGTTAGGATCTAGGATTATAGGACATAGGAAAGTGGAGAGGCTCGAACAGAGATACTGAAAGATCAGGATATCAGGGTTAGGTATTACAAAAAAAAAGTGATTAGTAGAGATTTAAGGCTAGGCCTTTTGGTAATTTAGGTTGAGGCTAGGAACTTGAGAATAGAATTTTGGGGAAAGGGTTAAAATTAAATATCAGGTTAGGGTTACTGATCACAAGATTAAATTAGGGTGATTAAATTGACTAATGCTGGGAATACACGGTTCGTTTCTGGCGCTCTATTCGCCTCTCGATTGTTTTTGCCGCTCGATTCTGCAGGCGATTCTCTTATCTTCCGCTTGTTTTACTTATCTTTTCCATTCACTTCTATCAGAAATCGAGTGTCGAAAGGTCGAAAGGGAGATTGGACATGTCGGAAATTATCTATCGAACCATCTAATCCCCTCAAAACGCACAGCATAAGGATGGTGACTATGTTCTCTGTGCTGCAGAAAGTATCAGTGCTAGATAAATATAATAATATTAATAATAATGATATTATAATAAACATAATAATATTAATAATAATGATATGTTAGGACATTAGACTATGATTATGGTATGATTAAATTGTGAGCTTCTGTGAGGACAGTCGTAACATGACTATGCACTCTTGTAAAGGGCTTCAGAAGATGTCAGTGCTATATAAATAAATAATAATAATATGGTAGTACATTAGACTATATCTATGGCTTGATTTGGTTGTGAGCTACTCTAAGGGCAGTCAGTGAGATGACTATGTACTCTGTTAAGTGCTGCAGAAGATGCAGGTGCTATATAAGTACATAATAATAATAATAATAATAATAATAATAATAAATCATTCTCAACCTGGGGTCCGCTGACCTGTGGGGTACATCAGCACCTGTCAGGGGGTCCCTCAGAGGCCACAGACAAAATGGAGTATCTTGTGGCAGGCAGTGTCCGCCTCCAGTTGCTGCGCTTCACCTTCTCACACCACCTTACCAGGATCTCATCCTTTCTCCATGGTTACCTGGCAGTTCCTCTCATGTCTTCAGAGGTGGTGCTGAAAAGTAACCATGGCGGTAGAGCACAGTGAGAAGAGGAGAGTGCAGCGAGAGGAGTCCGCGCTGGAATGGGGCTAAGTAAGTCTCTACTGAGGGCACCATCTGTACCTGGCTATCTTTACTGGGGCACCTATAGCTCGCTAGCTATACTGTGGCACCTGGCTAACCTATACTGGGGCACTACCTGTACCTGGCTACTTATACTCGGGCACCTATAGCTCGCTACCTATATTGTGGAACCTGGACCTGGTTAACCTGTACTGGGAACACCTATGCCTAGATACCTATATTAGGGGACCTATACTGAGACATTTATACAAAGGGCACCTATACCTGGCTAGGATATGGGGACAAGAGGTGACACAGGAAGACATAGAGGGGACAAAAGAGCCACCGGGGAGAAAAGAGGCACAAGAGGAACAGAGGCGGCACAGAGAGAACAGACATGAGTCAGGAACATGAGGTGACACAGAGGGATAAGAATGGACACAGTCCATATCTCATTTGTTAACCAGGGACTACCTGTATTTCGCTAGTATTTGGCTCCACCCACATCATATGGCCATGCCAACTTTTTCTTCGGTAGGGGGGACATTTTCTTTAGTATGACCCACAAAGGTGTACATGTGCTGAGAAGTTTGAGAACCACTGTGGTAGGACATTACTATGGTACTATGTTATGATTAAATTGTGAGCTCCTCTGAGGACAATCAGAGAGATAAGAGACATAATAGGAGCCAGCTTACAAGAGGGGAGTCCCATGCAGCCCTGTTTCAGCAGCTTCATATGTCACAGGCTTTCTTCACAGCAGCCTAGAAGCAGGCAGCATGCTGCAAGTTTGCAAAACCCTAGCTTTAACCCGCCCCAGTTCTCCTGTTGGCAGGTTTCCACCCTAGGCACCAGCCTATGAGGCCTGTGCGGAAATCTGGCCATGCTCACCTGCTCTCAGTGTACCAGCGATGGAATCTCCTTCCGCTCGTTCAGCGTCCTATATACATAGCTACAGCAGTGCCTCAATTGTGCAGCACATACTCGGCATCCTGAGTATCAGAGCCAGGATGCTGTGGGCCAGCAGTGAGGAGATGCCGTCTTCAAGGAAGCAGAGGGAGGTAAGCATAGTGCCAGTTCCTGAAATGCACAGCTCCCCTCTCCCTCTCTGGTCCGGATTTGCACACACACATCGGGGGTGGGGGGCGGTAGCTGTCCTTACAATTTATTGCTTCAGATGGCTAAAAGAACCATCCCTGGGCTTGTGTCTACAAGTTTGGCTTTTCAACAGACATTATCACTTTGCGCTCACCTACATAAGACCAAGCTTGAGGTGATTAACGGCCTTGCAAAATTTCTGACAAAGGGTTTCATCAATCCACTCTGCATTTGGTAATGCAAAACTGTAGTGATCAAAGGGGATCAGAAGGTTATTTTTGTAAGACAAATGAGTATGACATTTGAAACTAACAATATTTGCACCTGGAGTTGAACTTTATGCATCTACACATCAAGCTCCATAAATAATGTCAAGGGAAACTTAGAGCCACATGTGGCCCTGAAGCCACTCAGTGCTATCACACAAAACTGGGAAGCTGCCTCTGTTTGCTGCCTTATATCACTCATGCTGAAATAAAACTATAATCTTTACATATTGGAAGATGCCTTGCTGAACGCTTAGATTACCAGCAAAATCACTTTTAAATTAAGAATTATTATTGGCCTAGTGCCTCTTTAACAGTTACATCTTGTTAATGATACCAAATCCTCTTCTAAATAGAAACAAATTGTGCTTTTGCCATGCATCGCCTTGAAGTAGAAAATGGAAAGACTTACATTTTTTTCTCCATATGCCATTCATCCCAATAATTGAAGTTCACTTTACTTTTATGTACCGGAGCTTGGTAAGCCGATGCTGAGTACTGGTTTCAGCTGCCAAGCACAGTGTCACAAGTAATAAATAAATAAGGTCAGCTGGATGGCTTTAAGATATATTTGCTCCAGATGTTGCCCTCTGATGTTGGGCCTGTGAGGATAGAGTATTTCTCAACATGGATGAAAGCTTTGGATGATCATGTCTCTAGGCTTGGAGTTGACTGATGGGCATGTATGGTAGATCGTCTAGGCTTACTGATCACCACTCTCCATAGTCCATCTGTGACAGAAGAGAATTCTCAACATGTTCGTTTTTAACCATGTATACTGAGTTACAGCTTCATTTTTTAAGTCTGTTTCAAAGATTGATGTTATGAGTTGTTCCTAGCACCTGCTGAGAAAAATAAGCTAAAGCTGTGAGAAGTTCATGTATGGGCATTTCATGAATCCATCATTACATTTTAAAATCTCAAACAGGGACAAACTTAAAGCAGACCCATCACGTAAAATGAACCCTTCATATAAATCATTAGGACATGTCACCATTGCCAAAACACATGATCTTGAATGTAAAATACTTTCTTGGAAGTAATTAAAGTAGAAGTCACTGTAAACCTTTGTACTTAATTGTGGATAAAGTGATAAAGAGTTAAAAATTCTGTTATATACAGTATTTTTCATACTTGTTTCCTTGCTGTAGAGACCTTGCCTCGCTTTCTATCCCATGAAGAAAATGGGAGCTTACATGAACCTCTGACCAAAGCGAGGGAAAATGTCATCTCTGACATTTGTCACAGAGCTGGTGCTTCTCTGTGAGATTTATCCCCCAGCTTCGGTTTGGTGGACAATCAGACAATTTTGAAATTAATGTTAGTCTCTCACCCATTATAAAATATATAATGACATTTGTCAGTTTTAATAATATTATGCATATGTATAAAGCATACAATTGTTATTTTTACTGTGCATTTCCATACATTTTCTGCAACATTTTACAGTTTGTGTATGTGTGTTTGTATATAGTCCCCGTGTTATGATCTGCCATCAAATGAATGGCCCGCTGATAAGAATGGCACATCCATTCCGTTGTGATGATATAGTCTCCCAGCTTGGCAAGAGGAGACAGAGCAGCTTTTAACACCCCCCCCCCCCCCACCCCGTGCCCCCGTCTGTGCCCCCCCCAACCTAATCTAGAATGCTTAGTATGGGCACAGCAGAAGCTAAGCTTCTCTCACCTCCACACCGGAGTCCAACGCTGTGCGTAGATTGCATTATGGCTATTTCATTTCATTAGCAATTTCAAGCAGTACCAAGACACTTTAAAATGAAATATCCTGTCTGGTAGACTTGCAGTAAAAGAAAAAGAGTAGTAGGACATGTCAATGAATGGCTACATGACTACTCTAATGTATATTTAGTACAGATTTAGTACATTTAGTACAGTTTTAACATTGATATAGGAATTGAAGACATTGATACATATTGGTAAGTTGATGCTATATTATGCATATCTCTTACTTAAAGGGACACTTAAGCCAGGAATAAAAAATCAGTTTTACTTTCCTGTGGCTACTACCAGCCCCCTCCAGCCGTCTTGTGCCCTTGCAGTCACTCACAGAGCCTCCGGTCCCCTGCCGCCAGCTAGTTTAATTTTCGCTGACAGGCCCAACAGGCCTAGCCACATGTATTTTTCTTTGGGTTCCCATCCGCAATAGGGTCCTGCACCTGTGCAGGATGCTATTGAGGATGGGAACATGAAGAAGGATACGCGTGGCCAGGCCTTTGCAGGTGCAAAAAGCCTGCTGACTCCCTGTCAGGGCCTGTCAGCGAAACGAAATTAGCTGGCGGCAGGGGACTGGAGGATCCATGATTGACTGCAAGGGCACAGGATGGCTTCAGGGGCTGGTAGAAGCCCCAGGCAAGTAAAACTGATTTTTTTCCTGACTTAAGTGTCCCTTTAAGTATATAAAAAACAGCAACAATACAATTGAAGTTTTGCTTTAACGCAAGTCTCTGCTCTGAACTCACCTTGACCACAACTTTTCTCCTAAGCTATACCATATTGTTGTTCTCAGACCTTATTTCTCCAAAGGACAAATTTGTTTGAAAATGGGATCTTGAACATGTGACAAGATTTTTCTGTGAGTCAGTTAAAATAAAAATGCACCATTTTTGCATTGTTAGTTCAATGACTTGAGGAAGCACTTTGAACTAATCTGCTTTGATAAAGGTAAACTCGTATAAACCTGAAGAAAGTCAGCCTACAATCTGCCTTTGTACCTGTCGATAATATTAGATTCTTAAACCAAACTTTCAGTTTTTACTTTTTGATCTACTACAGTGGTGAGCCCCTATAATTATCTAAAATAATTTTAGATTGTTTTGGATTTGAAGAATGCAGAACAAAGTAAAACTTCTTGTAACTCCTCATCAACCTTCCTGGATTAATTTGAATAAACTGGCATTGTTGCCCTAGAAGATCTTTCCTGCACTGGATTCCTGGAACAGGCACGACACCAGAACACCATGTAACTGTTCTGCTTTCTGGTAACTGGGCCTTTCATAAGTTGCAGCTGGTACCAGAAGTCAAATGAAATCCACCCTCAGCCCAAATGCAGGCCCGCTACCTTCACTTGTTACCGCTCTCTTGTGTATGATCCAACTGAATATGAAGACTTGACTGGGCTCTGAAGAGTTATCTGACGGGAAAGCAACAATGTTGCTACAATGTCAAAGCTGTTACTTACCGTATATAACCTTTAGGTTTCGGTAAATACAATTCAGGACTGTTTTTTGTCCAAGTACAAGGTGCCTTCAAATACTGTTCATTATTCTTCAGTAACCTATGCTACTCAGGCCACACAGAATAAAACCCACTTGGTGGTACCGTATGTCACATCTCTTGTTAACTGATAAACTAATGAGAGAACTCTTTTTGGTAACTGAAATTACCACAGTGGTTTGTGAAGGACATCCCTGGACAGGCAAAGCACCACAATTCGGAAGTTAATTTAGTTTTCACTTCCAATTTGGAAACTCCCTGTATGCCCATGAAAAGTTTTAGACTAGCATATAGCTGAGATACTATAATTTACCTTTGCTGTCAAATATATATCTATCTCTATTATCAGGGACTGTATTCTCTAAAAGTAGAAAGTCTTCTAAGTTAGAAGATGCCACCTATGTAAAGCTGTTGCTTCCCATGGCCCAGAGTGCACTGTGATCACTGGCATACACCCATTGTGCCAGAGTCCATCTGATGACAATACTCTCATTATGTCAGCCAATCTCCATTTAAGACTAGCCATGTGTGAATAATATTCTATTACATCCTATAGTGTCTGTCTTGAATGTGATAAACTTATTCCCCACCTTTTATTTGCTTTGATTTATTTGACACATACGCAGATTAATTTAAGGAATTCCTAATTTTCATCAGACATTGACTTTGCTCACACAATAGCAGAGAAGAAAAATGACCATTGCCATATGGGGATTTTGTGTGGTTTCTGAAGTGGGTGTGCCTGTGGCTATATTTTCTAAGCCTGCATTATGTCATTCCTTTGTTGTAACAGAAATGCATTATCATACGTATTATCATATGAAAAATCTAGAGACTCTTGAAAAAGAGGGGATTTTTTTTAACTTATGATCTTGTAGGATTTAACAAAGTTGTATTGTGTTTTTCTGCTTATTTTCATGGTTACAAAGATTGCCCAGTTTTTTTTTGTTTTTTTTTTAGCAGGGTTTGAGATAGTGGCCCATATGCAATTCACCTTTTCTCTTGAGTTTTCTCCTAGGTGATATTTTCACAACTTGTCATAAAATTCCAGCAAGCAAGAAAATATTGAAAATACATTTTATAGTACTTTTTCACCAACTTTTGAGCAGTTTTCAATTGTAAAATGCTGAAAATTAGGTTTAAAGAGAAGATGAAAATTATCTCTTTGGAAATATATCAGGTGAAAAAGTGAATTGAATATGGGCCAGTGTATTTGTTGTAAGGGTTTAGCTACACGGGCCCATATGCAATTCACTTTTTCTCTCATGTTTTCTCCTAGGAGATCATTTACCATCTTTGATTTAAAATAACTTTTTAGCACTTTGCAATGAAAAAAATACCAAAAAGTAGGTGAAAAAGTGCTGTTATTTTGAGTATTTTTTGCTTTCTGTTGGTTTAAAAGACTTTTTATTGACAAGTTTGAAAATTTCACCTAGGAGAAAACTCAGGTGAAAAAGTAAATTGCATATGGGCCACAGACAGTTATGAACTCCAACTTCCTCAAATAACAGAGTATCTAGCAGGCATTAGTTAATATAATGTATTAAGTTTCATTGGTCTTCATTGCTATGGCCACAAGGACTCTGCCTCTCTTCTCCTCACACACCACTTTTTATTTTAGTTACCTCCCAGTTTCTGTATAAACTGACAAGACTGCAACACTGTATTACTGTTTTATTTAAATGCTATATAAAAGTAGTGCACTTACTGTATATCAGAAGAAAATGGCACCGCTTCCAAACACAGGCTGCACTGAGTTGACTAGCTGCATAGATGTACAGAGCCCAAAACACAGGCAGTTTACTCAAATTGCATTACAAACAGATGCAGAAAATGATGGACGTTAACAGTTTGTGCACAAATTGTTCAGTACTAGACTCTTCCACGACGATTAAGTCCCTAGGGGGCACTGCACACCTCTGTTGGTTTCATTTCAGTTGCAGCCTGATTAGGAGCACTGCAAATTTTTTGCTGCACTTAACTGTAAATACTTAAATGTAAACCAATCTGAGTGTAATCCGAGTACCTCGTTTTTGTTTTTTTCAGACACCAGAAAATTTGTTTAACCCAGGCTGCTGCTTTTAACGTCCCCATCTCCATTCTATATCACCTATTTAATGGTATAGTGGCCCTCTCCCTCCTTCATATATAATTTGCCAATGTCTAATGGTCCCCCCTCTCTCCTCCACAAAGTATTCCCTGGTGTCTAGTGGTCCCCTCTCCCTCCCCATTCAGAAAACCTGGTATCTAGTGCTTTTCCCTCTCTTCCACATACAGCATTACCCGGTGTCTAATGCCCCTCCCCCTCCCTCCCCTATACAGCATACCTGGTGTCTAATGGTCCCCTCTCTCTCCTCCACAAAGTATTCCCTGCTGTCTAGTGGTCCCCTCTCCCTCCCCATTCAGAAAACGTGGTATCTAGTGCTTTTCCCTCTCTTCCACATACAGCATTACCCGGTGTCTAATGCCCCTCCCCCTCCCTCCCCTATACAGCATACCTGGTGTCTAGTGGTCCCCCCTCTTCCCCATACAGCATACCTGGCATAAACACAAAACATTTGAATATCGTGCAAAAGTTCAGTCATTTCAGTAATTCAACTTAAAAGATGAACTATATATTAAATAGGAACCCTTTGCAGGTGTTTTAAATTAATTAGCTGATTTATGTTTAGAAGTTGACACTTTAAGCCTAGAATATTGAACATTTTCACAATATTCTAATGGTCTGAGATTTACATTTTGGGGTTCTCATAAGCTGTAAGCCATAATCATCAAAATTATAACAAATAAAGGCTTGAAATCTTGCTTTGCATGTAATGAGTCTATTTCGTCTATTAGTCTAGCCGTTAAAGCTGAATTACTGAAAAAAAATGGATTTAAATGATATTCTAAATTTTTCGAGTTGCACCTGTACATTGTCAGTACAGTTACCATATGTGACAACACCAGGCAGCCGCGTCTTACTATGCCACAGTTGCCAGTCCAGGTATCATCCACTAGAGGCTTCTGAAAGCGAATACACTGTAAACATAGTAAACGTTTAAGATTGGATGATGTGCCCATACATAATACAATCTCAATTGAATATATTATTTAAAAAAAGTATCGATTTTGTGCTGGAAATCTGATATTTGATGCCCCCACTCTCCAGATTGAAATGAGGTGGAGAGACCTTGGACTAACTATTCCTAAAGGGAAGACAAAATGCTTATTTGCAACCTAACTAGCCAAATCAAACAATTTATAAAGATAAGATGATGCGGTAGTGTGTCTCTACCTAACAGTTGAACAGATTGGTTGGATAAGAATAAGCAGAAAAGGGATATTGATGGCGACTAGTCTGAAAGTTCAAAATACTGTGTTTGACCATGTCCAATAAGCGGAAAAGTCTTTGTGTGGAATAATCCAAAGTATTGTGTTTTTGTTCACTGGCCTCTCTGTAAATGGAATTTGACAAAGATGATAGGCAAAGGACCTAGAGCTGAGTGGATCGCTGGGTTATACTCACTCTGCAGCCAGCTGGGGAGTGGCTATGACAAGCAAAGCCCAGCCAAGCTCTGCAATTGCAGTCCTTCAATTGCCCCTTCCTAGTCCTCTCCTTTGGCCCCCTAACCCCCCCACAAATAAAAGTATTAGAGTTCCCCCCCCCCCCCATAACAGTATGGCTTGGTTGCTATGGTTGCCTTTGTCCTCAACCCACCCCCCATAACAGTTAGGGTTGCTTTTGACACCCCCCCCCCACACCACACACACACACACAATCATGCAGAGTGCACAGGTATGTAGTTCCATAGTGTTTAACTGTGCACTCTACATGTTCGTTGATTCCCGCAAGTATGTACCTATGAACGTAACATTCCAGAAGGTGACTGGGACAGAGATGCCACAATGAGTCATAGAGATGTATAGACTTCCTGTAGGAAGAAGATGGAGGAGCACTCCGCTGTGCACTCTGCAACAGTCAGGGGTTTACCATCAGCTTGTGGCGCACTGTCATGGTGACTTCGTAAAGTGATGACATACACTCACCTAAAGGATTATTAGGAACACCATACTAATACAGTGTTTGACCCCCTTTCGCCTTCAGAACTGCCTTAATTCTACATGGCATTGATTCAACAAGGTGCTGAAAGCATTCTTTAGAAATGTTGTCCCTCATTGATACGATAGCATCTTGCAGTTGATGGAGATTTGTGGGATGCACATCCAGGGCACGAAGCTCCCGTTCCATTACATCCCAAAGATGCTGTATTGGGTTGAGATCTGGTGACTGTGGGGGCCATTTTAGTACAGTGAACTCTTTCAAGAAACCAATTTTAAATAATTTGAGCTTTGTGACGTGATGCATTATCCTGCTGGAAGTAGCCTTCAGAGGATAAGTACATGGTGGTCATGAAATTATGGACATGGTCAGAAACAATGCTCAGGTAGCCCATTGCATTTAAACGATGCCCAATTGGCACTAAGGGGTCTAAAGTGTGCAAAGAAAACATCCCCCACACCATTACACCACCACCACCAGCCTGCACAGTGGTAACAAGGAACAAAATGGGTTAGCTAAACTTAAAGGAATACTATCGATTGAAACAACTTTTTTTTGTAATACTCTATATTAGTGTACACATTACCACTAGTGCTAGGGGCACTTAATTTATTTACCCAGGTCTCTCTCTCGCTATCCCTGCTTAAAAATTCATTTCTCACACAGCTCATAGTAGTTTGGGTCACCCTGAGCTGCTTGGTTACTCTGTCACACAGCTCACAAATATATTTCACTGTGTCACTCACAGCATGCAGGAGACATGAGGAGAAACAGGCTGATCTGAGGTGATAACAGGTAACTAAATGAGCTTTAATATTGCTGGAATATAACTAGCTATAACACTAGTCTGTGTTTACAGACTGGCTGCCTGCTTGAGGTGATTCACTCCAGGCTGCATCCACTTTACAAGCTGCTGAGAGGGGCAGACCACTGTCTACAATTAGCATTATTAGTATCTTTATCAGTCAAGAGAAGCAAAGATAATACATACACATTGCTAGAATATTTAACCCCTTACCACCATATCAATAAGATTCTTTCAGCAAGGTGATAAACTCCTATAAACTGAGGAGTTGATAGCAACTCCCCTGTGTAGAGACATGGTCTAGCCCTCTGGGAGCCCAGCATTTAGATACATTTTGTATCCAACACTGACGCCAAAACGGACGGAGGATTTTACAGCTGAGAGGCAGAGCTGTGTGAGGAATCAAATTGCTCCTTGTACTTGTCCTAATGTGTGCTACAACATACAGCATTTAAAAATAAATGCATACATCGATAGTATTCCTTTAATAGGTTATGTTTTATGTTGTGGGTGTTGATTTTTAAAGTTTGCAGTAAACGGGATTGCGACTTAAAGAAAGCAAACACTGGATAGCTGTGGTAAACCAGTACCCAGTGCTGTTAATCAGCAACTTAAAGTATCTTGTTAATAGATATTCTTTCTCAGATATTCCATGCTACAGGGCATGATTACCAAGTAATAGGGTTGACCCACTTCTACACACTCTCTAAATCAAACAGAAGTGAATCTTTATTTACATAAGTCTTCCTTCTGTGCTAGATTTCTTAATGGATTTTGTTATCTAACTTAATTCCAGCAGATTATTATCTATTATAAATTATGCTTTTTATGAACAACATGCATGATAAATGATACCTGATAAAATGTAGATAGTTGTTGCTTTTATAGAAGTAGAAATATTGGAGACTGAAAATACCATTTAAAGGTCTTGGATGGAATTTGCAAGGTCATGTGGTAACTGCTGTTGTTCCTCATTGACCCATACAACTAAGTGCAATTAATGAGCAGTTCTTAGTTTTGAATAGAAGCTATAACCTTGTAACCCGAATTTGTAAATCTCTCAGTATTTGGCAATGGTTTTCAGCTGTATGTCAGCCACAATGGCATTATACCACACTGAAGATGGAAGATCATTGATTTTACTGCAAATGTGATGCAGGTGTGTGATAAACTTTTGCATAACTATGAATTGCCATTTGAGTTTAGGTTATAGTTATTTCGTTTTTTTTTCTTTAGTTATCTATGTCAGTGATCCCTGGTGGTTCCTCAAGTCATGCAAAGGGAACATCAATGCCAGCTTCTGATATGGCCTTCTATTGATCTGTTCCCTCATTGGTGAAGTATTTCACAGCTGACCCCTTATAACATGCATTCCTTTTTTTCTGGGAGAAATCACTTTCTTCCCTTTCTGTCATGATGTTATCAGGAGAGGAAATTTAAGAACATGCACAATCCGGATTTCAGAGAGGGGAAGATGCTAATAAAGATTTCATGTTCAATTTATGACAGATACAAGCGCAGGGGGTTCGCCTCCCTGGCGTTCAATTTCCTCAGGATTTCTGTGCAAAAAGTGATCAAATTAATTTTCATAACCTTTTTTTTTCCTGTAACTTGCCAAAATGTGTCAAGCAAAGGTCTAGTATACAGTGCAGGAGAGTATTGACATGTATGCCCGCAACATGTTTTGTATTGACGTGTATAACCATCAATACCGCTAGGGAGATTAGAAACAGTCATATTTGGTTGATAGACTAGCTGGCATGTGTAATGGACCTGCTCTGTCTAAGTGAGGTCTGCACCCTATATCAGTTTAGTTTTTAATTGCTGTTTGGGATATTTTTGTTCTTTTTTTTTTTTTTAAGCAACATTACAGATAGGATCTCTTTTCCTAAAATCCAAGATTTGTAAAAAAAACTTTCCACCAGCACAGCAGGATTTCCTAGTAAATACAGCCATGAGATGGATCGTAACTAAGAAACTAGCTGGCCTTTGTATTAGGCTTACTAAAATGTAAACTACTATTTATGGTTACATCATATTCCAAACGAATTTATTTTGAACTTTGAACTAACAGTGAAAAACTTTTTTGCACCGTTGATCCACCCTACTGAACATATTTGTTGTAACTGATTCATGTTTGATTTTCAAAATGTCTTTTTGATACAGCTGTTTGATGGAGAAATCCAGCAACACAATAAGACAGCTTCTTTAATCACCATGAAGCTCTCTGTACCTGTATCTGTATGGCAAGTGACAAATATGCTGTCACTGGTTCTTCAGGACTGGAGAAAGTTGCTATCGACTCACAATTCAGCTCTTTCTTCCAGTTGTATAGAGAAAAACATAGAAGACTTTGCTATCCACGTCAATTCCCCAATCCCTATAGACTAGGACACCATATCACTAGCATAGGATGCAGTAACCCATAGTAACTGAATGAAAAGAAGCTCAATGATCACTTAATCACTACTGCCTAAGTTGTGAGACAGCTTTTTTTATTTATTTTTTATTGCACAGCTTTTTATTCAGGCATGGTAGTTGGAAGGAATTTAGGGACATTTGTTGGTTTTCAGCACTAGCATGTTGCCAGTGTATGATTTTGGGACAGGACGACGTCCACTCACTTTATTTGGAGAGTGGATGCCGTCCACCCTAGCACCCTGGAGGGGAGCAGCGCACTGGAGAGGAGCATTGTGCACAGTATGGGGAAGGGCGGACGTTAATGCTGTGCGTCCCGCTGCTCTGGTCTTCACTAGACCAGACTAGCTGCACGCACAGTGTCAACTCGCCGGAACACTGGAGGAGGTAAGTCCCACCCACTGATGCCGCTGCCAGCCATCGCTGCCAGCCACCGCCGCAATCATTCTGGAGGGGAGAGCTAGGAAGAGGAGCCCCAAGGTGAGGGAAGGGGGGGAAACATCCGCCCTTCCCCGCTGCTCTGCCCAATGCTCCTCTCCACTGCGCTGCTCCCCTCCAGCTGGGGGGACACCTGGCGCTATATATACTGGGGGCACCTATACACCTGGCTATACCGGGGACACCTATACACCTGGCTACATATACTGGGGGACACCTATACACCTGGCTACATATACTGGGCACATATACACCTGGCTATACTGGGGACACTTATACACCTGGCTACATATACTGGGGACACCTATACACCTGGCTACATATACTGGGGACACCTATACACCTGGCTACATATACTGGGGACACCTATACACCTGGCTACATATACTGGGCACATATACACCTGGCTTCATATAACGGGCACATATACACCTGGCTACATATACTGGGGACACCTATACACCTCGCTACATATACTGTGGACACCTATACACCTGGCTATACTGGGGACACCTGAATACCTGGTTACATATACTGGGGACACCTATAGACCTGGCTACCTATTCTAGGGAGATCTATACACTTGGCCACCTATTCTGGGAATATCTATACACCTGACCACCTATTCTAAGGACATCTATACACCTGGCTACCTATTCTGGTGACATCTCTACATCTGGCCACCTATTCTAGGGACAACTATACACATGGCTACTTATACTGGGGACACCTATAGACCTGGCTAGCTATACTGGGGGTACCTATTTTGGGGGAACTGCTGTCAGATCTGTATTTTTGGGGAGCCGCTGATGCCAGATTGTGTATTTTGAGGAACCGCTGCCAGATTGTGTATGTTGGGAGACCACTGCTGCCAGATTACATGTATTTTGGATGTTACGTGTATTTTGGGTGATCCACTACCAAGTTTCACGTATTTTGGGGAACTGCTTCCAGATTATGTGTATGTTGGGGGAACTGCTGCTGCCAGATTGTCTATTTTGGGGGAACCACTACCATATTATCTGTATTTTGGAGGAACCTCTGCCAGATTATGTGTATTTTTGGTGAAATGCTGTCAGATTACATCTACTTTTTGGGGATACACTACGACAGAGCTCAAACTTCCCCTGGCAGACCTTTTATACCAGATTATGTGTATTTTTGGTGAAATGCTGTCAGATTACATCTACTTTTTGGGGATACACTACGACAGAGCTCAAACTTCCCCTGGCAGACCTTTTATACCACTGCTAAGGCCATGTATATTTGGTCCCACCCATGACCACGCCCACTCTATGCTTAACCACGCCCATTTTTGGCGCGGCGCAGGGGTTTTCAGGGTGAGTCCACTCACTTCTTTTTCCAGGACTAGACCCCTGGACAGGAATGTCACTATCAACATTATTATTTTATTTTATATTTATTTTATTATTATTATTATTATTATTATTATTATTATTATTTTTATATATACAGTGGGTTGCAAAAGTATTCGGCCCCCTTGAAGTTTTCCACATTTTGTCACATTACTGCCACAAACATGAATCAATTTTATTGGAATTTCACCTGAAAGACCAACACCAAAGTGGTGTACACATGAGAAGTGGAATGAAAATCATACATGATTCCAAACATTTTTTACAAATAAATAACTGTAAAGTGGTGTGTGCATAATTATTCGGCCCCCTTTGATCTGAGTACAGTCAGTTGCCTATAGACATTGCCTGATGAGTGCTAATGACTAAATAGAGTGCATCTGTGTGTATTCTAATGTCAGTACAAATACAGCTGCTCTGTGAGGGCCTCAGGGGATGTCTAAGAGAATATTGGGAGCAACAACACCGTGAAGTCCAAAGAACACACAAGAAAGGTCAGGGATCAAGTTATTGAGAAATTTTAAAGCAGGCTTAGGCTACAAAAAGATTTCCAATGCCTTGAACATCCCACGGAGCACTGTTCAAGCGTTCATTCAGAAATGGAAGTAGTATGGCACAACTGTAAACCTACCAAGACAAGGCCATCCACCTAAACTCACAGGCCGAACAAGGAGAGCGCTGATCAGAAATGCAGTCAAGAGGCCCATGGTGACTCTGGACGAGCTGCAGAGATCTACAGCTCAGGTGGGAGACTCTGTCCATAGGACAACTATTAGTCATGCACTGTACAAAGTTGGCCTTTATGGAAGAGTGGCAAGAAGAAAGGCATTGTTAACAGAAAGCATAAGAAGTCCCGTTTGCAGTTTGCCACAAGCCATGTGGGGGACACAGCAACCATGTGGAAGAAGGTGCTCTGGTCAGATGAGACCAAAATGGAACTTTTTGGCCAAAATGCAAAACGCTATGTGTGGCAGAAAACTAACACTGCACATCACTCTTAACACACCATCCCCACTGTCAAATATGGTGGTGGCAGCATCATGCTCGGGGGTGCATCTCTTCAGCAGGGACAGGGAAGCTGGTCAGAGTTGATGGGAAGGTGGATGGAGCCAAATACAGGACAAACTTGGAAGAAAATCTCTTGGAGATTGCAAAAGACTTGAGACTGGGGCGGAGGTTCACCTTCCAGCAGGACAATGACCCTAAACATAAAGCCAGGGCAACAATGGAATGGTTTAAAACAAAACATATCTATGTGTTAGAATGGCCCAGTCAAAGTCCAGATCTAATCTGTGGCAAGATCTGAAAATTGCTGTTCACAAACGCTGTCAATCTAATCTGACTGAGATGGAGCTGTTTTACAAAGAAGAATGGGCAAGGATTTCAGTCTCTAGATGTGCAAAGCTGGTAGAGACATACCCTAAAAGACTGGCAGCTGTAATTGCAGCAAAAGGTGGTTCTACAAAGTATTGACTCAGGGGGCCGAATAATTGCGCACACCCCACTTTGCAGTTATTCATTTGTAAAAAATGTTTGGAATGATGTATGATTTTCGATCCACTTCTCACATGTACAACACTTCGTATGCACCCAAACCATGAAAAACCCCTACCTCCCCAACCCTCCAGATCTCTCTTAATGGATTTTAGCCTATTGTGCCTGATACCTCTATAGAGCTAAAAGGAAACTTGTAACTGATCTTAAATTGTTCACTGGTAAATTCCCAACAATATGCCTAACCTTAACCTTTAACCACTTGAGGACCCACCCTTTACCCCCCCTTAAGGACCAGCGCTGGTTTGATTGATCTGTGCTGGGTGGGCTCTGCAGCCCCCAGCACAGATCAGGGTGCAGGCAGGGAGATCAGATTGCCCCCCTTTTTTCCCCCCTATGGGGATGATGTGCTGGGGGGGTCTGATCTCTCCTGCCTGCTGTGGGTGGCGGGGGGGCACCTCAAAGCCCCCCTCCGCGGCGAAATTCCCCCCTCCCTCTCCTACCTGCTGCCTCCCCCCGGTGATCGGGGCTGCACAGGACGGCTATCCGTCCTGTGCAGCCAGTGACAGGACGTCCCCTGTCACATGGCGGCGATCCCCGGCCGCTGATTGGCCGGGGATCGCCGATCTGCCTTACGGCGCTGCTGCGCAGCAGCGCCGTACAAATGTAAACAAAGCGGATTATTTCCGCTTGTGTTTACATCTAGCCTGCGAGCCGCCATCGGCGGCCCGCAGGCTATTCACGGAGCCCCCCGCCGTGATTTGACAGGAAGCAGCCGCTCGTACGAGCGGCTGCTTCCTGATTAATTAGGCTGCAGCTGGCGACGCAGTACTGCGTCGCTGGTCCTGCAGCTGCCACTTTGCCGACGCACGTTATGAGTGTGCGGTCGGCAAGTGGTTAAACATTTCCTAAGCTATCAGCAAAATTGACTTTGCCATATGCTTTTGCTTAACCTTAACCATAAAATGAAACTAATATTAACCGTACCACTGGTTAATATTGTCATCAAGATTGCAGGAAGGTGTGTTGGGAAACCGTGTGCCAAGATAACTGGTTTTAAATTCAACTGCTTTAGCTGCTCAGATGAGAGCACTGACACACTTCCTGAGTAGAGAGGCACATTTTTCAAAACCAGTGCAAGAATATTGAGCATGTCAGATGCAAAAGCAGGGCAGTTCCTTGGAACAACTAATCAGAGTCCTTGATCTGGGCACCTGCTTCATTTTGCCACTTCTGCTCCAATTTTCCTTGCACCTGTTTTGATAAGTAGGTTTGATAAATATTTACTAGTATATTGTCATATTCATATGTTTAGTGGTGTTTACATGTTCTAGATTCTTTTCATTCTCCTACTATAGTTTCTATACAGTTGTACTGTATAACTATAAGATTACACTACTTTTTGTTGTTTTATAAGTTTGCAGATCGGCAGATAGGAAACTTAAAGCTTCTCTTTGAGAAGATCCCATCAATTGCCTCTTTGAGATAGTTGAAGCCTATGTTATTTTCAGGATGACCTGTCATGACACAGGGTCAGTGCAATTATAGCTTTTTAAAGAAGTAAACTTTACTTTTCAAAAGTTTATGAGTTTATATTCCCTCAAACAGCTCGTTTTATGTACTGCGAGTGAAACAGTTATAGGTTTCTTATCAAATGCTTGTGATCTGCCCGTGGATAGCGATCATGTAGTGTTGCAATCTGTAAAGCTTCTAGAATCTGCTGACTGTGTTTTCTGAGGATTATAACATTGTTCATCTAATGATGATGAATGACATGTTTATTGACTGAAAATAAAATGTGTTCTTATTTTTCTTTATTTCCCTCTAGTGCTCCCTCCAGTGGGTGAATCATTTACAGTGGGTTAAAGGGCATGTCCACTAAAAAGATATGTAAGCTCTATGTGAAGTCTTGTGGACTTAGTCACCCAGTTGTTTCTTATATTGCTTGGGAACTTCAATTGCAAAGTTCTCCTGAATTCTTGAGTTTGCTCACACCTTCTATGTACCGTATATACTCGCATATAAGCCGACCCGCATATAAGCCGACCCCCCAACTTTTACCTGAAAAAAACAGGGGAAAATGATTGACCCCCATATAAGCCGGGGGTAGGAAATGCTGGCCGCCTTATTCCCCTAGTGTGTCCCAGTATAGCTAGTAAAGTGCCCAGTATGGGTAGGTAGTGCCCCAGTATAGCTAGTATAGTGCCCAGTATAGCTAGTATAGTGCTCAGTTTAGCTAGTATAGTGCTCAGTATAGCTAGTATAGTGCCCCAGTTTAGCTAGTATAGTGCTCAGTATAGCTAGTATAGTGCTCAGTATAGCTAGTATAGTGCCCCAGTTTAGCTAGTATAGTGCTCAGTATAGCTAGTATAGTGCTCAGTATAGCTAGTATAGTGCTCAGTATAGCTAGTATAGTGCCCCAGTTTAGCTAGTGTAGTGCTCAGTATAGTTAGTATAGTGCCCCAGTTTAGCTAGTATAGTGCTCAGTATAGCTAGTATAGTGCCCCAGTTTCGCTAGTATAGTGCTCAGTATAGCTAGTATAGTGCTCAGTATAGCTAGTATAGTGCCCCAGTTTAGCTAGTATAGTGCTCAGTATAGCTAGTATAGTGCTCAGTATAGCTAGTATAGTGCCCCAGTTTAGCTAGTATAGTGCCAGTTTAGCTAGTATAGTGCTCAGTATAGCTAGTATAGTGCTCAGTATAGCTAGTATAGTGCTCAGTATAGCTAGTATAGTGCCCCAGTTTAGCTAGTATAGTGCTCAGTATAGTTAGTATAGTGCTCCAGTTTAGCTAGTATAGTGCTCAGTATAGCTAGTATAGTGCCCCAGTTTAGCTAGTATAGTGCTCAGTATAGCTAGTATAGTGCTCAGTATAGCTAGTATAGTGCCCCAGTTTAGCTAGTATAGTGCTCAGTATAGCTAGTATAGTGCCCCAGTTTAGCTAGTATAGTGCTCAGTATAGCTAGTAAAGTGCTCAGTATAGCTAGTATAGTGCTCAGTATAGCTAGTATAGTGCCCAGTATAGCTAGTATAGTGCCCCAGTTTAGCTAGTATAGTGCTCAGTATAGCTAGTATAGTGCTCAATATAGCTAGTATAGTGCCCCAGTTTAGCTAGTATAGTGCTCAGTATAGCTAGTATAGTGCCCAGTGTAGTGCCCGTCCCCGCACGCTCCCTCCCTCCCTCCCTCCCTCCGCGGCCGCTGCTGCTGCTATTACCTGCTTTAGGCAGCTGCCGCTTCCTAATCCGGGTTCCCCTCTTCATCCTGCGGACTCCGTAACTGTATCACAGCAGCGCACCCGGCGCGGCTGCTGTGACGATGCAGGGGCCAGGAAAGAGCGGTTCCCCTGGTAACGGCGATGCGCCGTTACCAGGGGAACCGCTCTTTCCTGCCCCCTGCATCGTCACAGCAGCAGCGCCGGGCGAGCTGCTGTGATACAGTTACGGAGTCCGCAGGATGAAGAGGGGAACCCGGATTAGGAAGCGGCCGCTGAAGCAGGTAATTTAGCAGCAGCGGCGGCCGCGGAGGGAGGGAGGGGGCGAGGGAGGGGGCGAGCGAGCGGGCGAGCGAGCGGGCGGGCGGCGCAGACCACCACCCACGACTCGCATACAAGCCGACCCCCCCAACTTTTGGGGGTCAAAAATTCGGCTTGTCTGCGAGTATATACGGTATTCTAGTATGCCAATGCAAAATTAACTGTCACCTGATTTGCTGCACCAAAAATTACTTTGTTTGTTTAAGGTCATTTTGCGGTGTTCCCAGTTGTGATGGCATATTCTCTTGCATATATCAAAAAAGGGTGGGAGGGAAATTTGGGTGCAGGGTGAATCCGCTAGGAGATAGTAATGCTGCCAATATTCTGCTATTGGGTGCTGGATAATTGCAATAATAGAATATCAGTAATTTTACCAATATTTTAGTTTTGCTTTACCCAACCTTCCTCTCACACTAACCTAAATCTACTCCTAACACTACTAACGCTTGAGTCTGCATACTGGTCAGAGACCGTCAGTGGAAAACTGTTGTGGAGTAGTACTACCACCCCTCTATGTTTCTTGTCAGGGGGGGCAAGGAAAACTCAGGAGTTGGATTTGTGAAGAAATCTAGGAGAGGAGCACCTAGTGAAGTGTGTTTCCTGGATACAAATTAATTTATTATTTATTGTATTTATAAAGCGCCAACATATTACGCAGCGCTGGACAATAAATAGGGATCAGGTCAATGTCTATTGTAATCCAGGAATGCATTCCTTATTTATTTTAAATAATACTACTTAGTTCAGGTACTGTTTAAATCACAGATGTCAAACACAAGGTCATGGGCCAAATGCGTCCCTCCTTGCCATTTTATGTGGCCTCAATGCAGGGCCATATTTACAATAAGGCACTGTAGGCACGTGCCTTCAAGCGCCTAAAGATGGGAAGGCGGCTCACTCAGCTCCCTGAGTGCCTTCCTCCCTCCTTCCCTATGCAGAGTCCTGAAGAAGAGTGTAAATGAGAGGTTACTCACCCTGATCTCAGCATTCTACTGATGAGATCTGTCTTCAGTCAGGGGCTACTTAATTCTTGGGGGCATCTCTAGCTACTTAATGTTGAGGATATGTCTGGCTACCTAATACTAAGGCGCACCTGTAGCTATCTATGACAGACAAGGGATGTAAGGGAGAAGTGACAGGCAGCTGGGACAGCCAGCACACTTGGTGTGCAGTTCAGTGGGGGTTTGTAGGTTCATGGAGGGCAAAGTCTAAGGTGCCAGGAGGACATCTGTGCCTATAGGCTTCTGTGAGGTAAATCCGGGCCTGACTCAATGAGCTTCAAATGTGCATCATTAGAAGCAGTAAAAGAATAACAGTACACTGCAGTCTCATACAGAGGATGACAGTGTTTCTGGTTGAAACATTGTCAGTTTGGGCCTGGATGTAGCGACATCCCATGGGACCCTGTCTGTGAAATTGGCAGGATCCTAATCCCCTCCTCCCATGTGCCTGGTAAAACACACACACCTACACACCTTTCCATCACCCATCCACTATCTCCCCATGTAGTAGTGCAGTGTAGCAGTGTAATATTTACCTGCTTCCAGGGCTGCATCTTGTCTTTGTTCTTCTCGTCAGCTGCACACTATAAACTTCCTCATCTCCAGCTCCTGATTACATGACATACATTCAGAGCTAGAGGTATGCATGATAGAGCATGGGTCTGTCAGGAAGATCAGAGGAGACCTGAAGCAGCACTGGAGCAGGCAAATATAAAACTGCTCCACTTCACTTCTCTCCAGAAGGGGGAGGAGCGGGGATCCATGCCCCCCACGGTCACTATAGTTATACCACTTAATTTGAGATTGTTCAAAAAATGTTAAATCTTAATAAACAAATTGGCCCATGACTGAGACTATGTTTTAGATTTTGGTCACTTATGTGACACCCCTGGTTTAAACTGAAGATAAAAAATATATATGCATGAGATGCAACCTAGCACTGTGAACATGGCGTAAAAGCTGTGGAGCTTGTGTGAACAGGAAGTGTAGGAAAATGTCTTCAATGGTATTAGAATGGTAAAATCTCTAGAGAGGTTCTGACCTCTAATAAAATATGTTTTCATAAAGTTAGGTTTTTGGAAGTTAGAAATGTTTGTCAGTTCAGAGTGCAGGTACTGATGTGAATAGATTTCCAGTGTACTCTGCCAGTCATTTCTAAAAGAACCCTAAGAAATATTGTATTAGTCTGCAATTTTTTATTTCACAGTTTTGCAGTTAAAAGTCTAATTAAGAGAATACCACCAGGCCAGCAAGTGTTTAGTAGTGGTACCCTGTGTAAGACATAACAGCAACACATCGCTTTGTGTGGTGTTACTGCAGACACAACACCATAAGCTCACACTGCAAATACAACACAATATCAAACACCAAGGGTGCTGAGTCAGCCACCAGAAGGTCAGCCCCAAATTAGTCACTACATGACAGTGAGACTTTTTATGCTCATTGTGTTGAATTTTTGGAATACCAGCCGCATCTGTAATAGTGCTCCCTATGTAAAGAAGAAACACGTGCTTCTGTTATAGTGTGATGACCCATCGTAAACTGTTACGCTTGACAGGTATGAGTCAGATTGAGCCATGGTGAGTAATAATGTAGCCCAGACTGGAATTAGTACATTTTCTACTCCAGACAGGATGCCCATTTAGAGAATGACTGCAAAATTAATGTTTCATCTTATTTTACAAATACCGTATGTTTGGTTATTTTGATTACACATACTGTAGGCATTAAACAGTCATTGCAGATAATTGTCAGATCAGGAAATTATCATATGTTTGAGGATTATCTCCTGCCTGTGTGGGTACCTCATGCGTGGGGAGGAATAATCCAGCATGTATTATTATTATTTAGTATTTATAGTATTTATTTATATAGCGCTGACATCTTACGCAGCGCTGTACAGAGAATATAGTGTTGTCACTACCTGTCCCTCAGAGGAGCTCACAATCTAATCCCTACCATAGTCCTATGTCTATGTACTGTATGTGTCGTGTAGTGTATTTATTGTAGTCTAGGGCCAATTTAGGAGGAAGCCAATTAACTTATCTGTATGTTTTTGGGATGTGGGAGGATACTGAAGCACCCGAAGGAAACCCACTCAGACATGGGGAGAACATACAAACTCCTTGAACATGTTGCCCTGGCTGGGATACGAACCGGGGACCGAGTGCTGCAAGGCGAGAGCGCTAACCACTACGCCACCGAGCTGTATGGGGCATCTCTTCTGATCTCTTTTGTTCCCTGAGATAAGGGCGGCACCTGTGGTATCTATACAGTGCCTAAACATGTATAGTAGGTGTTATAGTGTAGGAGCCAAGACAGAAGCAGAATAATGTTGTAATTACACATTTTATCAGCTAACTGAATAGCAAACTTTTAAAGGCCATCCCCAGCCACAAGTCTAAAAATATCATCCAATCGCTTAGTAACCAGAGTGTTTCCATGTTACCCTTAATGTGTAAAATGAGGCATGCGCTGCTAACATTTCTGCATTGAAATTTTGATCACATGATTGGAAGCAGAATTTGGTGAGTCAGCTTTCAGACTGGATGTGGCTTGTGCAAGAGCCTGCATTGCATCACCCCTAGAAGAGAAGACAGTCTTAAAGGGGTTCTGTGGAGGGGTTAAAAAACAATTCCCTTCTATTGGCCCCCTGCAGCTGTCCCGCGCCATCCTCCTATGATCCTCCCTTCCCCACCACCGGTCCCAGTCTAATTATGTGTCTAACTAGACGCACGTGCTCGCTCCCGCGCACGTCAGCGGAAGCTTACTACGCAGGCGCAGTAGAAGAAAACTTTGTACTGCGCCTGCGCAGTAAGCTTCTGATGACACGTGCGGGAGCGAGCACTATTGGTCTAGTTAGACGAATATTAGACCGGGACTGGCAGCAGGGATCCGAGGATCGTAGGATGACGGCACGGGACATGACAGCTGCAGGGGGCCGATAGAAGCCCCAGGAAAGTGTTTTGTTCATGGTGAAGCAGAATACAGATACTAGAGGAATTCCAGTGTAAAATAATAGTCAGATATTATAACCAGAAATAAGGAATGTTGTGGAGTAAGTTCACATAAAAATTAAAACAGAAGGTCAACTTGGAAGTGTTAGTATTTTCCTATTTTTGCCCTGTCTGGATATTACTGTTTGTTCATTTGCGTGGTATTTTTATTGCAAAACATTAATATGGCCCTCTTGGCCCACCTAGATCATTGGGTTTCTGCTTTAAATTTGAGGTTTTGGACATTTCATCCATATTACTCCTGTCGCACTAAAGGCTAGTACCCACTCCGAGATCTCTCTGTCAATTTACCTGATGACCAGCGATTTTTTTTTTCTCTCTACAAACGGTCATTTCCATGTATGTGTGTACAGGCGCAATGATCACGTGAATGTCACTAAGCATCCGTGGTGATAACGACCATCATAGCGGATCAGATCTTTGAGATCTCTGTCAACTCCTACACAAAGTACCACAATAAGTCTCATTCGTGCACACCGTGTGACGTCACACATACTCGCCAGCAGGAAGATGGAATGGGAAGCGCTTGTCATCGTGGGACGTCACTGTGATCCATCTTCCTTTGTTACGAGGTGAGCATTTAGCTTTACTGGCTTTCTGTTCATCTAATCAGGGACATAACTAGAAATCATGCATTCACATAGCAAAATACTGATTATATTAGTGAGCTTTGAGCACAGATGTCACAAGTGGGTAAGTTTGGTGTAACAGTAAAAGATTGTGTTAGAAAAGCCATACAAGACCTTATAAAAGCAAGTAGGGCAATAAACATAGCTTGAAACAATGTACCTCAATAGAGAAACAATAAGGACTTCAAAAGGGCTTGTAAAACTGACCACACATATTACACTTGGTCTTTGTAGGCCATACAAGCTGATAACTTGCAGCCTAATTTACTATATGCTGAGATTATTCAGCATGTAGTGTCATCTCTGTAATCGTCAAACAGTTTTTTCTTCCTGTTCATATCAGCTGACTGTCCTATAAAAATATAACTGTGAATTTAGGAGAAAAGAAAACAACACAGACAGACATTTCCTCATGTGGAAATCAACATTGCCCATTCTCAGTATTTCTACTGAGTTAGACAGGAAGTGGTTTGATCTGCGAAAAACGAGCTGAACAGAGTAATAGTCATGTCTGTTTATCACTAAATCATATTGGATAAATATATTATTTCCCTCCCCATTGACTGCATCCTCTCCCCAACATCTCTATTGCTATCAACAACACATCCATCCAACCTGTCCCTTAAGGCCCATACACACGTCGGATTTCCGTGAACGACGGGTCGTTTGAACGCCTCGTCGTTCAGTCGTTCGCCCGCTAAATCGGGCGTTTGTACAGGCTGTCGTTCGCTTGATAAGAGTGAGTTTGAGCGATCCGCCCGTCGTTCACGGAAATCCGACGTGTGTATGGGCCTTTAAAGGGGAACTTCAGCCTAAACAAACATACTGTCAATAAGTTACATTAGTTATGTTAATTAGAATAGATAGGTAATATAAGCTCTTACCCACCCTGTTTTAAGAGAACAGGCAAATGTTTGTGATTCATGGGGGCTGCCATCTTTTTGGTTGAAAGGAGGTGACATGGAGCAGGAGACACAGTTCCAACTGTCCTGTGTCCTGATTAGAGATGTCGCGAACCTCCGATTTTCGGTTCGCGAACCTTCGCGGAAGGTTCGGTTCGCGTAAAAGTTCGCGAACCGCAATAGACTAAACTAGGGATGCGAACTTTGAAAAATAGAAAAAATTATACTGGCCACAAAAGTGGTGGAAAAGATGTTTCGAGGGGTCTAACACCAGGAGGGGGGCATGGCGGAGTGGGATATATGGCCAAAGTCCCGGGGAAAAATATGGATGTGACGCAAAGCAGCGTTTTAAGGGCAGAAATCACATTGAATGCTAAATTGCAGGCCTAAAGTGCTTTCAAACATCTTGCATGTGTATACATCAATCAGGGAGTGTAATTAGAGTTCTGCTTCACACTGACACACCAAACTCAATGTGTAACGCACCGCAAACAGCTGTTTGCATAGTGACGGCCATGCTGGACTGACGCGCAACATGGCCAGAGTGCAGGCCGTGGCAGTTTTCCAGCCCATATGGTCGCCGGGCTGTGGTAGCTCAATGATAGAACAACAGTGACTGTCCAGCTGATCAAATTTGGTCTGTCCACAATGAAGCAACGACCTTATTATCTTCTTGTATGTAGGTAGGCATAGGTAGGAGTCCCAGTATAGGTAGGTAGGCATAGGTAGGTGCCTCAGTAGTTAGCTAGGCATAGGTAGGAGACCCAGTATAGGTAGGTAGGCATAGGTAGGAGACCCAGTATAGGTAGGTAGGCATAGGTAGGTGCCTCAGTAGTTATCTAGGCATAGGTAGGAGACCCAGTATAGATAGGTAGGCATAGGTAGGAGACCCAGTATAGGTAGGTAGGCATAGGTAGGTGCCTCAGTAGTTAGCTAGGCATAGGTAGGAGACCCAGTATAGGTAGGTAGGCATAGGTAGGAGACCCAGTATAGGTAGGTGCCTCAGTAGTTAGCTAGGCATAGGTAGGAGTCCCAGTATAGGTAGGTAGGTGCCTCAGTAGTTAGCTAGGCATAGGTAGGAGACCCAGTATAGGTAGGTAGGCATAGGTAGGAGTCCCAGTGTAGGTAGGCATAGGTAGGAGACCCAGTATAGGTAGGTAGGCATAGGTAGGAGACCCAGTATAGGTAGGTAGGCATAGGTAGGTGTCCCAGCAGTTATCTAGGCATAGGTAGGAGTCCCAGTATAGGTAGGTGTCCCAACAATCAGCCAGGAGAAAGCCAAGAGCCTAACTAATCTTTCCCTAGGAGAAAAAATCTGCAGCAGCTCTCCCTAGTCTGTCTATTAGCAGCAGGCCCACTAGTGAGTGTCATGGCCAGCGAGCTTACCTTATATAAAGGGGGGGGGGTGGGACTCCAGGGCTTAGTGTAGCCTGAATGGCTACAATGTGCCTGCTGACTGTGATGCAGAGGGTCAAAGTTGACCCTCATAGTGCATTATGGGGCGAATCGAACTTCCGCAAAAGTTCACCTGGTGCAGGCGAACGCGAACCCCCTAAGTTTGCCTGGAACCGTTCGCAGGCAAACCATTCGCTACATCTCTAGTCCTGATAACCCCTCCCAGCTGCACACACTAGGCTTTAAATGTCAAATTCAAAATGTAAAAAAAAAATTGCACCAAAACAGCAGAACGAGAACAACAACATCAGAAATCCCATCATGCTTTGCACAGCATCAAGGGAAAAATGCCCGGGCAGTTTTCTTCTGTGCAGCTAAAAATGAGGCTTGGGTAAGAAAAACAAAGTTCTGCTGCTGTGAAACTGTTAAAGAAACACCAGGCCGTTTCAGTGCTGCTGAGTCGATTTTTAGTCTGGAGGTTCACTTTAAACCAGCTACCTGGATGTCACTCTCAACTCAGCACTTTTCTTCACCCCTGCATCCAGAATTGTCTCCAGGTCCTGCCATTTCCATCTCCGCAACATTGCCCCTACCTAACCCCTCACACTGTCAAATTCCTGGTCTATGCCCTGGTCATCTCCCTTCTGGACTATTAGAGCAGTTTCTAGGCTAAATTGCCCCCAGGGTGAGGGTGTAAACATCTCCCCCACCTATACCCCCCCCCCCCCCCCGGATATAGGAGCCCACAGTATAGGTTAGCCAGGTAGGTGCCTCCAGTATAGGTAGCCAGTATTGTTGCCCCCAGTATTGGTTAGCCAGGCATAGATCCCCCCCAGTGTAGGTAGCCAGTATAGTTGCCCCCAGTATATAGGCTAGCCAGGTAGATGCCCCCAGTATAGGTAGCCAGTATTTTTGCCCCAGTACAGGTTAGCCAGGTAGGTGCCTGCAGTATAGGTAGCCAATATAGTTGCCCCAGTATAGGTTAGCCAGGTCGGTGCCTCCAGTAAAGGTAGTCAGTATGGTTGCCCCAGTATATGTTAGCAAGGCATAGACGCAGCAGCGGGGTAGAGCGGGCATAGCGCAGTAACAACTCACATTCCGGCATCCTCTATCTTCATCCTCTCCTTAGTTGCAGTCTATCTACTTTGTTTTCCTGTTTCATTACTGGAACTCATAGTTTTTGAGGTTACCATTTAATATCAGAATGTTGTAAAAATTGTGACACATTACTTATATGGACTTAAAGGATACCCAAAGTGACATGTGACATGATGAGATAGACATGGGTATGTACAGTGCCTAGCACACAAATAACTATGCTGTGTTCCTTTTTTTTCTTTTGTCTGCCTGAAAGAGTTAAATATCAGGTATGTAAGTGGCTGACTCAGTCCTGACTCAGACAGGAAGTGACTACAATGTGACCCTCACTGATAAGAAATTCCAACTATAAAACATTTTCCTAGCAGAAAATGGCTTCTGAGAGCAGGAAAGAGATGAAAAGAGCCAATAGTTCATAGATTTTAGCAGTGGCATACTTCAATGAATGTATCATTGAGCAAAAACACTAAAACAGAAAAAAATAAAAAGTAGATTTAAATATAAAATAAAACTGTGGAATATCTTAACCACTTGCCGACCGCCCCCAGCCGATGGGCGGCGGCAAAGACTGGGCCCAAACGACCGCAATACGCCCATCGGCGGAGGCGGCGGCAGGCATGGTTATGCGGCGATCGCGTCATTAGTGACGGGATCAGCCGCCGGCGACTGGCTCCGCCCCCCTCACGCTGTAACCCGCCGGCCGTTCGGAAGCGCCGGCGGGTTACTAGCACCCGGATGCACCCAATCACCCCCCTAATCACCCATCAATCACTCCCTGTCACTATCTAAAAACGCTATTTTTTTTTTAACCCTAAACTGCCCCCATGCTCCACCCTGATCACCCCCCCCCCACCCCTCAGATTCTCCCCAGACCCCCCCCCCCCCCCCCGTGTACTGTATGCATCTATCCCCCTGATCACCTGTCAATCACCTGTCAATCACCCATCAATCACCCCCTGTCACTGCCACCCATCAATCAGCCCCTAACCTGCCCCTTGCGGGCAATCTGATCACCCACCCACACCAATAGATCGCCCGCAGATCCGACGTCAGATCACCTCCCAAGTGCAGTGTTTACATCTATTCTCTCCTCTAAACACCCACTAATTACCCATCAATCACCACCTATCACCACCTGTCACTGTTACCCATCAGATCAGACCCTAATCTGCCCCTTGCGGGCACCCAATCACCCGCCTACACGCTCAGATTGCCCTCAGACCCCCCCTTATCAATTCACCAGTGCAATATTTACATCTCTTCTTCCCTGTAATAACCCACTGATCACCTGTCAATCACCTATCAATCACCCATCAATCACCCCCTGTCACTGCCACCCATCAATCAGCCCCTAACCTGCCCCTTGCGGGCAATCTGATCACCCACCCATACCAATAGATCGCCCGCAGATCCGACGTCAGATCACCTCCCAAGTGCAGTGTTTACATCTATTCTCTCCTCTAAACACCCACTAATTACCCATCAATCACCCATCAATTACCCCCTATCACCACCTGTCACTGTTACCCATCAGATCAGACCCTAATCTGCCCCTTGCGGGCACCCAATCACCCGCCTACACGCTCAGATTGCCCTCAGACCCCCCCTTATCAATTCGCGAGTGCAATATTTACATCTCTTCATCCCTGTAATAACCCACTGATCACCTGTCAATCGCCTATCAATCACCCATCAATCACCCCCTGTCACTGCCACCCATCAATCACCACCTGTCACTGCCACCCATCAATCAGCCCCTAACCTGCCCCTTGCGGGCAATCTGATCACCCACCCACACAAATAGATCGCCCGCAGATCCGACGTCAGATCACCTCCCAAGTGCAGTGTTTACATCTGTTCTCTCCTCTAAACACCCACTAATTACCCATCAATCACCCCCTGTCACTGCTACCCATTAGATTAGACCCCTATCTGCCCCTAGGGCACTCAATCACCCGCCCACACCCTCAGAACGCCCTTAGACCCCAGCCCTGATCACCTCGCCAGTGCATTGCTTGCATCTATTTCCCCCCTCTAATCACACCTTGAGACACCCATCAATCACCGCCTGTCACCACCTGTCACCCCCTAGCACACCTACCCATCAGATCAGGCCCTAATTTGCCCCGTGTGGGCTCTTGATCACTCGGCCAAACCCTCAGACCCCCTTCCGATCACCTCCCCAGTGCATTGATTGTATCTATTTTCCCCTCTAACCACCCCCTGAGACACCCATCAATCACCTCCTGTCACCCCCCTAGCACTCCTATCCATCAGATCAGGCCCAATACAACCTGTCATCTAAGAGGCCACCCTGCTTATGACCGGTTCCACAAAATTTGCCCCCTTATAGACCACCTGTCATCAAAATTTGCAGATGCTTATACCCCTGAACAGTCATTTTGAGAAATTTGGTTTCCCGACTACTCGCGGTTTTGGGCCCGTAAAATGCCAGGGCAGTATAGGAACCCCACAAGTGACCCCATTTTAGAAAAAAGACACCCCAAGGTATTCTGTTAGGTGTATGACGAGTTCATAGAAGATTTTATTTTTTTGTTAACAGTTTGTGAAAAAAACAATAAAAATTGATTTCCGCTAAGTGTCATTTTTCACTAACTTGTGACAAAAAATAAAATCTTCTATGAACTCACCATACACCTAATGGATTACCTTGGGGTGTCTTCTTTCTAAAATGGGGTCACTTGTGGGGTTCCTATACTGCCCTGGCATTTTAGGGTCCCTAAACCGTGAGGAGTAGTCTAGAAAACAAATGCCTCAAAATGACCTGTGAATAGGACGTTGGGCCCCTTAGCGCACCTAGGCTGCAAAAAAGTGTCACACATGTGGTATCGCCGTACTCAGGAGAAGTAGTATAATGTGTTTTGTGGTGTATTTTTACACATACCCATGCTGGGTGGGAGAAATCTCTCTGTAAATGGACAATTGTGTTTAAAAAAAATCAAAAATGTGTCATTTACAGAGATATTTCTCCCACCCAGCATGGTTATATGTAAAAATACACACCAAAACACATTATACTACTTCTCCTGAGTACGGCGATACCACATGTGTGACACTTTTTTGCACCCTAACTGCGCTAAGGGGCCCAAAGTCCAATGAGTACCTTTAGGATTTCAAGGGTCATTTTGCGGCATTTGGTTTCCAGACTACTCCTCACGGTTTAGGGCCCCTAAAATGCCAGGGCAGTATAGGAACCCCACAAGTGACCCCATTTTAGAAAGAAGACACCCCAAGGTATTCTGTTAGGTGTATGATGAGTTCAGAGAAGATTTTATTTTTTGTCACAAGTTAGTGGAAATTTATTTGTAATTTTTTTTTCACAAAGTGTCATTTTCCGCTAACTTGTAACAAAAAAAAAAATCTATGAACTCACCATACTCCTAACGGAATACCTTGGGGTGTCTTCTTTCTAAAATGGGGTCACTTGTAGGGTTCCTATACTGCCCTGGCATTTTAGGGGCCCTAAACCGTGAGGAGTAGTCTAGAATCCAAATGCCTCAAAATGACCTGTGAATAGGACGTTAGGCCTAAGGTTGCAAAAAAGTGTCACACATGTGGTATCGCCGTACTCAGAAGAAGTAGTATAATGTGTTTTGGGGTGTATTTTTATACATACCCATGCTGGGTGGGAGAAATCTCTCTGTAAATGGACAATTGTGTGTAAAAAAAATCAAACAATTGTCATTTACAGAGATATTTCTCCCACTCAGCATGGGTATGTGTAAAAATACACCACAAAACACATTATACTACTTCTCCTGAGTACGGCGGTACCACATGTGTGGCATTTTTTTGCACCCTGAGTGCGCTAAGGGGCCCAAAGTCCAATGAGTACCTTTAGGATTTCACAGGTCATTTTGCGACATTTGGTTTCAAGACTACTCCTCACGGTTTTGGGCCCCTAAAATGCCAGGGCAGTATAGGAACCCCACAAATGACCCCATTTTAGAAAGAAGACACCCCAAGGTATTCCGTTAGGAGTATGGTGAGTTCATAGAAGATTTTATTTTTTGTCACAAGTTAGCGGAAAATGACACTTTGTGAAAAAACACAATTAAAATCAATTTCCGTTAACTTGTGACAAAAAAAAAAAATCTTCTATGAACTCACCATACTCCTAATGGAATACCTTGGGGTGTCTTCTTTCTAAAATGAGGTCATTTGTGGGGTTCCTATACTGCCCTGGCATTTTAGGGGTCCTAAACCGTGAGGAGTAGTCTTGAAACCAAATGTCGCAAAATGACCTGTGAAATCCTAAAGGTACTCATTGGACTTTGGGCCCCTTAGCGCAGTTAGGGTGCAAAAAAGTGCCACACATGTGGTATCGCCGTACTCAGAAGAAGTAGTATAATGTGTTTTGGGGTGTATTTTTACACATACCCATGCTGAGTGGGAGAAATATCTCTGTAAATAGACAATTGTGTGTAAAAAAAATCAAAAAATTGTCATTTACGGAGATATTTCTCCCACCCAGCATGGGTATGTGTAAAAATACACCACAAAACACATTACACTACTTCTCCTGAGTACAGCAATACCACATGTGTGGCACTTTTTTGCAGCCTAACTGCGCTAAGGGGCCCAAAGTCCAATGAGCATCTTTAGGCTTTACAGGGGTGCTTACAATTAGGCAACCCCCAAAATGCCAGGACAGTGAACACACCCCACAAATGACCCCATTTTGGAAATAAGACACTTCAAGGTATTCAGAGAGGAGCATAGTGAGTCCATGGCAGATTTCATTTTTTTTTTGTCGCAAGTTAATAAATAAATATACACTGAATGTTTTTTTTTTATCAAAGACATGTAGCAGAATAACTTTCGCGCTCAAATGTATAGGAAATTTTACTTTATTTGAAAAATGTCAGCACAGCAAGTCATTTTTTTGACAAAATTCATGTCTTTTTTGATGAATATAATAAAAACTAAAACTTGCAGCAGCAATCAAATAGCACCAAAAGAAAGCTGTATTAGTGACAAGAAAAGGAGGTAAAATTCATTTATGTGGTAGGTTGTATGACCGAGCAATAAACCGTGAAAGCTTCAGTGGTCTGAATGGAGAAAAAGGCTCTGGTCCTTAAGGGGCGAAAAGACTGTGGTCCTCAAGTGGTTAAAAAGTCATTTTTAGGTGAAGAAAGATAGATACAATCGTTTATTTCATTAGTTAATTTTTGCTTCAGGTGTCCTTTAAGATGGTAGCCGCATGTGTAAAATATAATCCAACTACCATATTTTATCATATCCAGTGATGGCTGTACAAGTATGCACAATAAGCTTGGCCAATTGTCCCAGTTCATTACAATGAACAAAAGGAGGAGAAATTTATTGGGGTAATATTCTGGTAGGTGAGGACAACCAGATACATATTTTAGCTTCCTTCTATACAGTTCTGCCTGGAAAACTGCTTTAGTCATGTGTGGTTTGTGTTATTAGCAAACCTTCACTTTTCTTATTAGTTAAAAAAATGTGTTTCATGTGTTTTAATAGAATTAACTTTGGCACTATACTTTCACACATATAACCCATTGACGTGCTGCACATTTCCAACAAGATCAATTACACTCCCTGTTCTTAGCTTTGTTTACTAATTTAATTTCATTCTTTTCCCCTTTGAAATTTTTGCACAAGTAAAGTCAAGTCATGTAAAGCAAATCTGATTGAAGTATAAGAATTTGTACCTTTAGCTTTACTTTTTTTTCCTCTCTGTTTTAATTAGGGTGGCATACTCTTTACATCAAAGTATAAATACCATTTGTTGAATAATTTCACTGGAGATCAAAATCCAAATTCTTGGCTGAACTCCATACCCTGCGTCTATAACTATCGGTTTAAGAAAAAAAAGTTTCTTGAACAGATTTTCATCTTATCTGCAGTCACGCATTCCTTCTATCCATACATCTCTTTTCAGAGAGGAGACCTGAGCTCAGCCTACCATGAGGAAAGCAGGAACTTTACAATGCAGGTCAAAACTCAATTGTTTTAATGTCTCAATAATGTTAAAGTCTTTTTTTCCTACACTTTCCCATCAAGTGAAATTTTCCTCTGTACATTAAAACGACATTTGCAATTAGCATGTTAAGTACATGTGCTGGGAACAGCTGTTACCATTTAAAATGGTGGATACATCAGATTATTTACCCTGACTGCCTGTTTATTGTTTAAGGACATGATTAGCCATTGTGAATAATGCATGTAAGATGCAGTGACATGTCGCACAGAGGATGAAATATGACCCACGTGTGCTAACTGTTTTTGCTTCTAGTACTCGAAATTCATTTCAGTGACCTTGATTGAGCAAATTTAAAATGAATTTCAAAGTCAACGAGTAGGTTTTGGTTGTGGGAAAGTGGGATGGTGCAGGATCAGGATACTAAAGCGCAAGGTGGAATTTCAAAGCATGACAAAATTGTGCCTTACCGAAAATCTTAAAGTCATCCTAAACTGATTATTTACTGTTTGGTGAGTGAACATCAGAATTAGCCTTATCTGCCATGTATGAAAGGGGTCCTACCTGGAATTGTTTTTGGTACAGACCGACTCTGCAATAGTAACAGAAAGGACAGGAATTCGATAGCAATAATTAAAATATATTGGACAATAATACAGGTAGAACAGATTAAGTATTAAATAAAGTAATGTGGATCCTGCGGACAGTAGTTGACAGGTTGACTGTAATACAGGTTAACAGATAAAGTACAGATATAGAGGTTCCAGTGAAATTAATGTTTAAATGTGGAGGGCAAGGAGATTTGGTTGGTTAGAAGACTTGTATTTAGAAGTAGGATGGCTTGGGAAAAGAACATGTTTTTGTGTCTGGAAGTTGTGGTGGAGAAGTTTGAGGTAGCACTTGCCTTGTTGGTTTTTAGGCCCTCGTTTCCAGTCTAGAGGTGTGAATGAGGTCCAGCAGTGGCAGCAGTGTTCCAAGGACACTGTTGGCAGAGCTGATGACTCTTTGAAGTTTGTTCCTGTCACTTACGGAGATATAAGACGATAATGCAGGAACGGAGGATTGACTCAAAAGTGGTCAGGTAGAAGCAGGTTCTGTGGCAGTCCAAATTGTTCTGTGGCAATCCAAATTTTTTAGTTGTCGCAGGAAGAACAGCCTTTGTTGTTGTTTTTTTCCTGGGTTCTGACAGCGTTCTCACCCCATTTCAGATCATTGGAAATGATGGTGCCTAGTAATCTAACATTTTATAATTATTATTTTAGTATGTATGTAGCCCTGACATCTTCTGCAGTGCTGTACAGAGTATATTGTCTTGTCAGTTAACTGTCCCTCAGATGGGCTCACATACTAATTCCTACTATAGTAATATGTCTATATATGTATTGTGTAATGTATGTATCGTAGTCTAAGGCCAATTTAGGAGGAAGCCAATTAACTTATCTGTATGTTTTTGGAATGTTGGAGGAAACCGGAGTGCCTGGAGGACACCCATGCAGACACAGGGAGAACATACAAACTCCTTGCAGATGTTTACCTAGCTCAGATACGAACCTGGGACCCAGCGCTGCAAGTCGAGAGCCAGCAGCGTTTCAGTCACCAGGCAAGTCAAGGCGGTCGCCTGAAGCACTGGAGGAGGGGGACAAAAATGTATTGAGTCTTCTATTGCATTAGCATTGGGGGGAGGGGTGTATGTAGTGTTTTTTTTTATATATTACCTTTTTATTACATTTTCATAGAATTATAAACATACATCACATAGAAGGCACATAAATTGCATAATACAGGATGCTGTACAGAAGGTATCCAGCAAATGATCCACCGGAACCATAATCACATTGTTCAGCATAAGGTGGATCAGAGATAAAACAAGGAACAAATAACATACAATCTATAAACTGAATAAAAATGTAGGCAATGAAACTATATTAAAAAAGCAACCAAACACATGGGTAATCCGAGTACCAACAAAAGGCAAAAATAGAACATGAAAACAAAAAGAACCAATGAAGGAAAGGTCTGCAGAAAGAAAGGGTAAAATCTAAATTACGTAAGAGGGCCATAGTCCTCCACTGTTTTCCAAAGTTCCCAAAGACCCCAAATGTCATCAAACTTATGTTGTATGTGGTTTGAGCTGTCACTAGGTGGGCAAGCTGTGCTGGACAGAGTTTGTGAGGCTGAGTTTGAGTTATGCAGGTGCAGCACCACTGATGATGATATCAGCAGCAAGCATTCTGAGGTGATGCTGCAGTATTGCTGCTGAATCTTAGCCTCAGTCTGTCTTTCTCAGTCAGTGTCTCTGATTTTAAGGGATACCTTAGTTTCTAATGAATTCTATAATCGACACCCTGTGTGTTTGCGTAGGTGTGCATAGGCTTACCGCACCTCCCGTGGCCTGACGGCTGTTTCCGTTCCAACCTGTAAAAGGTCCCCTTCCAAAGTAGTGTCCGGCGCAGGCGCAGTATGTCCGCGGGAGTACGCGTGCATTCTCGCGGGAAGACGTAGCTGGCATGTGTGCACTGGACTAGAGGTCAGCGGGGAGCAAGGTCACCAGGTGCTCAAGCGGACATTCAGCGCATGCAGTCAGTGGAGGTTGCACGGACACACTGCTCCTATGTCGACCACTACTTTACAGATGATTGGAAACAGACTCCGGGCCACAGGAGGTGCAATAAGCCTATGCGCACCTCCCCCCACACACACACATGGTATCAGTTACAGAATTTATTCAATTCATTAAAGGGAACCGAAACAAAAAAAAAAGTTTAACTTTCCTGGGGCTTCTACCAGCCCCCTGCAGCTGCCCTGTGTCTGTGCCATCACAGATCAAGTTTTCTTGCCGACTGGCCAGTCGATGGCCACTGCACCTGTGCAGCTCTGTCCGTGCGCGTCCTTGAATATACACAAACCTATGTATATGTGCGCTCACCCAAAAATTATAATATCAACAGCCAATAAGTATTAATGCTCAAACAAATTAATCAAAAAGTCCATAAACTTAAAGAGACTCTGTAACAAAATGTTCAGCCTTATTTCTTCTATCCTATATGTTCCTATAGCTGTTCTAATGTGCTCTGCTCTGTCTTACTGCAGCCTTTCATATTTGCACAGTGGCTGTGTTATCTCTGTTATATGATCTAATCTTCTCTCTTCTGTGGGCTCTGTCCGCTGAGGCTGGAATGTGTGGAATGTGCTGCACTGCTTGTCATTGGCAGAAGCTATACACACCCTCTCCAGGCCCCTTGCACACTCTGTATGACTCACACACTAAGCTACTCTCAGCGTATCAAATTGCTATGCCTTTTGTTTGTAAACACTGCATAAAAATGGCAATTTCAAGCCAGGATTGCAGCAAGGAGAGGCAGAAACAGCACAGAGGGGCCCAGGAGAACATAATGAATAGAATGATATACTTTTTATTGTAAGAATTTTACAGTACAGATTCTCTTTAAGTCCATTCACTTAGCTATATGTCCATGGATCGCAGCATCAAATCACTAAGCATATGATGTAGTTTCTGTACTGTAGCCAGACACTGCGCTCACATATACGCGTTTTGTGCATGCGCACTCATCAGCGCCCCTAATGAGAACGCATGCACGAAACACGTAGGGCGGAGCTACAGGCGCAGGAGAGTCAGCGTGGAGAAACTTTTATGTTATACGCTTGTTTACATTAGAAGCATGTGAGTGCACTGTTTTAAGATCTTTTAAATAAATGTATGGTTTTACGCTATGATGAGCCTTTTAGTCACTAGATTGGAATAAGAATGCTGCTCTTCTGTGGATCCATCTGCTGAGCTATATGCTGGGAGAGATAAAACGAATGAGCTGTCTTATAATCTGGACGGCAAAGGTATAAGGTGAGAGGCCATGTGTGATCTTGAGGAACACCTGTGTGTAGGGGAGAGTGCGTGATTCCTAAGTGTTGGAGTGCTTTTATTGTTGTCTGTTACCTGGCAGCTACACTATATGGTGAGGACCTGTGAGACCTGTTTGGTGGTGTAGGCATGGATACTATTTATAACACTGGTGATATAGGAAGATGGCAATGTGTTAATACAGTATCACACTATGGTTTTGTTTATTTTTCTTTGAGTATCATCGCTGCAAGAGGACTGCCTCTGGTGTATATGTGAGCGCAGTGTCTGGATACAGTACAGCGTCCTCGAATATGCTCCTGTTGCCGGGAGTGTCCTACGCATGTGCAGTAAGAGATATTCTCGATCTGCGCATTCACAGGACCCTCCTGGCAGCTGGAGTGTGATCGAGGACGCACGCGGCCATCAACTGGGCAGTTGTCAAGAAAAAAACTAAGTGGCAGCGGGGGACCGGAGACTCGATCTGTGACGGTGCTGGCACAGGGTGGCTGCAGGGGGGCTGGTAGAAGCCTCAGGAAAGTGAAATTTTTTTTGTTTCAATTTAGGTTCCTTTTAAAGACTAAGGTATACCTCAGAGTGATCCTGGGTTCAAAAGAAGATATTAACCTGAACAGAGGAAAGCCTCAGTATCCCATTGAAGCTTCAGGCTTCCCTCGGTGGTCTAAAATCCCCCGTCGCTGAACGCAGCCCCACCCACCACATAGGGATTGTGCTTCTCCTCTGTTACAAGCGGGGCCGTGCAGTAGCCATGGCCGCACATTCGTAGTAGCATGAAACCTGCGGCTCCAGCTTACTGAGTGGGTGTGCTTGTGCGGCTACTGTGCAGCCATGCTGAAGGAAGAGGAGGTGCGCGGCCCCAGTATCATAAGCGACAGTGCCTTTTCACTAATCTTCCGGGGGCCTCACTCAGTGACTGGGGTCATCAGAACCCTGAAGGAAGCCTCAATATGATCCTTAGGCTTTCATTCACTGTATCCCAGCCAGGGAACCATCTTCGCAAAGTTTGTATGTTCTCCCTTTGTCTGCGTGAGTTTCCTCTGTGCACTCTAGATTTCTCCCCATAGGATGGGGGGGGGGGGGGGGGGCGCCACAGGTTTTCCTGCTTGGAGTGACAAAATGGCTAGAGATGCCCCTATCGAGACTGCTAATCACTACGCCACCATGCTGCCCATTTAGTACCCTAGCGACTTCAGTGCCTTCTATGGTGATCAGGTTGATTGTGTGGGGATTCAGACAGTATTTTGTTGTACAGTTATTGCTGCATTAAGGATAAGCTTGTTAATCTTGCACCAATTTCAAATTCTCTCGATCTCATGACGATATATGCTACTTCTCCATTTTTATCCACAAGGCCCAGGATGGTGGCATAGTCTGCAAATTTGCTGACCTTAACCAAGTTGTTCCTTGAAGTGCAGTTGTTTGTGTACACAGAGAATAGCCAGAATAAACTGTCACTTGTAACAGCTGAAATACGTTACCATTTGTGCTGTATCTTTGTGATATGTTTCCTGGATATTACAGATCTGCCTAGAAACTTGGGGAAAACAGAACATTTTCTTTCCAGCCTGAGAGCCATTTGTGGGGGACTCAATTTCTTCTTTTCACAGATCATGACTTTTTGGCAAGATTGAATATTCACTGTTACTAGTGTATTTTAGTTTTTTGGCGCCTCAGTTCGCTGTATACTATACCAGTGTCCACCCCGGGTGGAGGGGTGTTTTTACCCCTCTTCATTCTTTTAATCTACAGACAGCGACTTCTTAATCCTGAGTGGGGACAAGTCTAATTTCCACACCTGCATTTACAGTGGTTGCCTTGGAGGTAACCCTGGTTTGTGAATATTACTTATCTACTGTACATTTACCAGTCTATACCAATATGTACTACACTATATTGGGCTCTCAGTGTCCCCTCCTCCTCCTTTTACGCTGTAACTATGTTCAGTGGTGCTCAGCAGAGCTCGAATATTCGAGTAGCTCGAATATTCGAGCTCTTTTTCAGCTATTCGAGCTCGGTATTCGAGCTCCGAATAGCTGCAGCTATTCGAATGGGCTATTCGAGTAAACGCGAATAGCCCATTCACTATTCGAGCTATTCGAGCAAACGGCGCTATTCGAGCTCGGGTACCGAGCTCGAATAGCGTCATAGCCCAGATTGATGTCCTTAGAGCCAATCAGAGGGCTCCCAGGCCCTCTGACGGCAGCCAATCACAGAGGGGGACCCTGGCCAGCCCCTACCCTATAAATAGCGGCCGCCATGTTAGGTTTTTCCGTCCTTGCCTGAGACTTGCATAGAGAGAGAGTTGCTCCTTTGTGCTTTGGCTTAGCAAGAGCTCTATTGTGGTCATTTACCTAGCGTTTTTGCTCACATACACCTCCTATACACACCTATATTGTTGTTAGTTAGATAGACATTGTATTTTAGTTAGTAGCTTTTGTGTTACATAGACAGAGACAGCTGCTGCAGGCAAGCTTACAGCTTTAGGCCTCAGGGCCTGCCTGTGTGGGCAGCTGTTCTCTCCTGTCCTCTGTTAGTATATTTCTCTCATCTATACCAGTATTTCTGCTGTCCTTTACTACCGATTGATTCTGTATTTAGTATTGTAGTTATACTGTACTAGGACACTCACTGTCACTGTTCATAGGCTAAGGCTAAGGCTACTAGCTCCTGCGTGTGTGCACTCACTGTCTTGTACACACACACTCTATTTCCTTCTGATTACTGATTGATTATTGTAATTAGTTGTACTTACTGTTACTACTTACTCTTACTGTACTAGGAGTCTAGGACACTCAGTCACTGTTCATAGGCTACTAGCTCCTGCGTGTGTGCACTCACTCACTGTCTGTGTACTGTAGTGTACACACACACTCTATTTCCTTCTGATTACTGATTGATTATTGTAATTAGTTGTACTTACTGTTACTACTTACTCTTACTGTACTATAGGAGTCTAGGACACTCAGTCACTGTTCATAGGCTACTAGCTCCTGCGTGTGTGCACTCACTGTCTGTGTACAACACACTCTATTTCCTTCTGAAGTTCTGATTACTGATTGATTATTGTAATTAGTTGTACTTACTGTTACTACTTACTCTTACTGTACTAGGACACTTAGTCACTGTTCATAGGCTAGCTCCTGCGTGTGTGTGTGCACTCACTGTCTGTGTAGTGTGTACACACTACACACACTCTATTTCCTTCTGATTACTGATTGATTATTGTAATTTCTAGTTGTACTTCCTGACTCTTACTACTTACTTACTGTAGTAGGGACACTCACTCAGTCACTGTTCATAGGCTAGCTCCTGCGCGTGTTTGCGCGTGCGTGCACTCACTGTCTGTAGTGTACACACACTAAATTTACTTGTGATTACTACTGATTATTGTAACTTCTAGTTGTACTTCCTGACTGTTACTACTTACTTACTGTACTAGGGACACTCACTCAGTCACTGTTCATAGGCTAGCTCCTGCGCGTGTTTGCGCGTGCGTGCACTCACTGTCTGTAGTGTACACACACTAAATTTCCTTGTGATTACTACTGATTATTGTAACTTCTAGTTGTACTTCCTGACTGTTACTACTTACTTACTGTACTAGGGACACTCACTCAGTCACCTCACCCACCAACCCACTCCATTAAAGTACCCCACTTTTAACCCGCCCTTTTAAAAAACTTTTGTCTTTACGCCCAAAACATCGAAGATGTCTGGAAGTGGCAGCCAGCGCGGTTTGGGCAAGGGGAAGGGCAGCAAGGGAATCAGGAGGAGAGGGAGCAGCATTGTGGCAGGCCGCGGCCGCGCCACCATGCACAGTTCCGCAGCAGCAGCGTCAGTGGCTAACATTCCTCCCATAGCCACTGGCCGTGGACGCCTTGGGCGCCGCCCAGCAGGAGCATCTGCAACTCACGCTGCAGAGACACAGCAGCAGCAGCGTGTAGCACCTGCTCCGATTTTCCTCCAGCCGGGTCGGAAACGTCCCATTGAGGAAAAGCATGCAGACACTGTGGTGCAACTCATGACGGAGGATGAGCAGCCCGCCATCAGCTCTGCATCCGAGGCCTCCACCCTCACCACCACCACCACCACCCCTGTTCGCAGCAGCCGCCCAGCAGGGTCTGGGGAGGAGGCCAGTTCACCGTCACAAGTTGGCGACCTGTCACTCAGCAGTATTTTTACCCCAGGCACCATCAGGGTATTGTCTGCTGTTGTTGGCGATTTGGAGGAGGAGATGCTGATGGGCACTTTGGGGGATGAGGGATTGGACAGCAAGACTGTGGCGACAGTCAAGCAGCCCATCCATGCATCAGGAGAGGAGTTTGGGGGGTCATCATCCCAGCAGGACATGTTTCAGGAGGGGGAGGATGATGATGATCCGGTGACAGACAGAGACTGGGTGCCACCACCTCCAGGGGATGTCGTCCTCAGCAGCTCTGAGGAGGAGGAGGAGGATGCGCTTGTGGGCCTTGCAAGGAGGCGCATCATTGCAAGCATTGGCAGCAGTAGGCAGGTCCCACAGCCTGCTGGTGTCTCAGGCTCAGCAGCAGCAGCAGCAGCAGCATCTGCCAGTACCACCACCAGCCGCACCCAAGCCCCCCCCAACCACCACAGGGAGACAGGCGGCAGCAGCGCTTCCATGCCGTAGGGGGATGTTTCTGTCACCAATCTGGCGATTTTTCACCATGCCCACTGTGTACAGCAAGTACGCCACTTGCAACCACTGTCAGCGGAAGTTGAGCAGAGGTGCAGACCCCTTAAAGTTCAGCACCAGCTCGCTCATCAACCACCTTGCTGCGAAACATTTCCACCAGCATGAGGAGTTCCAGAGGCTGAAGGCATCTGGTGCTGGCAGTGGCACCACACCCATCACTGCACAGCCTTCAGCTGCAGCAGCAGCAGCAACAGCAGCCACCCGCCCTCCTGCTCCTCCAGCAGCACCAGCAGGAGTGCGGAAACGCACTGCTCCTCCCCCCTCTGCAACTCCTGCCGCCGACACTGAGGCCTGTTCTGGCAGCCAGTCCTCAGTGGCCTCCTCCGCTGTGTCTGCTGATTCCCGTGCCAGCAAAAGGCCACGCCAGAGCCTTTTGAGCGAGTCCTTCCAGGGGGTGGTTAGGGCTCTGCCTCCCAGCAGCCGTCGCGTGCGGCAGCTGAACGGCTTGCTGGCACGGGCCATGTGCTCCCAACTCCTTCCGTACACGCTCGTGCAGGAGGGGAGCGACATTCGTGCGCTGCTTGCTTGCGCAGCCCCAGACTGGCAGCTCCCCAGCAGACACTTCTTTGCCCGCAAGGCCATTCCTGCACTGCACCGCTTTGTGATGGCCAATGTGGAGCGAGGGCTGGAGCACGCGGTTGGTGAAAGGGTCCACGTCACCATGGACTCCTGGAGCAGCCGCTTCGGGACAGGCCGCTACCTGTCCTTCACTGTCCACTGGGTCAGCTTGGTGGAAGGGGGTGAGGATGGGAGAGCAGCAGCGGGCACAGCAGCAGCAGCAACACAGTGGGTGGTGCCACCCCGCAGGGTCAGGGGAACTGCAGCAGGTTCCTCCGATCCTCTGCCATCCTCCGGCACACCTGGCCAAACCCCCCGCCTCAGCAGCAGCGTGAAGGCCCGCCACTGCCAAGCGCTGCTGCACTTGGTCAGCCTTGGGAAGACCAAGCTGACGGCAACCCATGTGTTGGCCAAACTCCAGGAGCAGGAGAGGATTTGGCTGACCCCCAGAGGCCTCAGAGTCGGAGAGGTGGTGGCCGACAATGGGGCCAATCTGGTTGCCGCAATAGACAGGGGAAACCTGACCCACATCCCCTGTCTTGCCCACGTGCTGAACCTGGTGGTGCAGAAGTTCTTGCGCACCTACCAGGGGATGGGCGAACTGCTGGAAACGGCAAGGAACGTTGTGCGTCACTTCCGGCGCTCGGCTGCAGCCTGTGCGAGCCTGGAAGACGTGCAAAAGGAGCTGGATCTGCCACGCCATCGGCTGATCCTTGATGTTCCGACTCGCTGGAACTCCACCCTGGCGATGTTGGAGCGTCTGGTTGAACAGAAGCACGCTGTCAACCAGTACCTTGCCCTGGCCACTGTTTCCGCCGCTCAGAGAAGGGACAAGACCAGCAACATCCCGTCCATCGTCCCCGATGATGACTGGAGGCACATGCAGCAGGTGTGCTTAGTGCTGGCTCCCTTTCTGCAGGCCACTAACATGGTGAGCAGGGACCATGCTATGGTCTGCGAGTGGGTGCCCCTGGTTTGTCTGCTGAACAGGGCCCTCGATGCTTTGCTGGAACAGGGAGCGGCAGCCTTGGACCAGCAGGAGCGGCAAGCAGCTGCACAGTCCACCTCTGAGGGGGAGGAGGAGGAGGACTTGGTGGAGGTCCCTGACCTTGCTGCTGATGAGGGGGAGCAGCACAGTGCAGCTGAGTTGGTGCGGGGGTGGAGAGAGGATGAGGCTGACGAGGCAGAGGAGGAGGATGAGGACAGCAGCACTGCCGTCGATGTGCCAGCAGACGTGGCCCGCCTCTTCCTAATGGCAGCGCACATGCTGACGTGCCTGCGCAGGGACCCCAGGGTGATCCAGATGAAGCAGAGGGAGGACATCTGGATCAGCATGATGTTGGACCCACGCCTCAAGGGGAAGTTGAGCCAGTTCCTGCCGCCTGCAGGAGGAGACCCAGCACAACAAATAAGGAGCTTGCAGCAGGCCCTTGTTGAGCGCTTGGAGGAAGCCTTCCCCCAGCCTTCCACCCCCACTGTCCAGCAGCCAGCACAGAGGCAGCAGCAGGTGCCTGCATCCAGCAGCAAGCGCCCCACAGACCTGCTGTCTCTCAGCCACGAGCTCTACAGGACTGTAGAGGCTCCGGCAGCAGTGACTAGAGAGGAGGTGCATGCAGCAGCATCCTCCTCCGGTCACAGCCAGCGCCTGACCCGCATGGTGGCTGACTACATGGGGTCCTACAGCGGGCTTGACAGCGATGCCCCTGTTGATCCCATGGAGTATTGGGTCAAGCGCCTGGAGATCTGGAGCGAGCTGGCGCAGTACGCCCTGGAAGTGCTGTCCTGCCCCCCTTCCAGCGTGCTGTCCGAGCGCTGCTTCAGTGCAGCTGGTGGTGTGGTCACCGAGAAACGCTCACGTCTGTCTCACAAGTCTGTGGACAGACTGACGTTTCTCAAGATGAACCAGGCGTGGGTGGAAGGCGAGTTCCTGGCCCCTGTTGTCGGCGAGAGGGGGACATGAACTGGCTAAGAACCATCGTTAATGTGCCTTACCACCCTTTACCACCTCCTGGCTCCTGCTCACTAAGCCAGCCTGGTTCACTTTGACTATTACGTCGCCTGCAGCCACACATTTTACACCTACAGTGGGCTGCTGTGTACTGCCCTTCTGCTGTCTGTCTGTGTTTCCCACTGCCAGGGTACACAGATTTACCTTCTGCTGCCACTCTGCCACCAGCTATTACGTCAAACAATAGCTATATATCTGTGTAATTTGTTTTACAAACAAAACCAAAAAACCATTAAAAAAAAAAAGGTTTAATTTTTCTGAGGTGCCCGGGTTGAAAACTGTGTTGTCCCAGTTGTGTATTGGACACGATGTGGGCTGCACGACCGCTGTCTGGGACCTCCTGTTGTGTTCATTTACGGCCTGGTATCACCGCTAGGTACCAGGGCTATTATGTCACGCTGCCTGCCTGCTGCCACACTCACACTACTCCTCCATTCCTCCTGCTGCTGCTGTCTGTCTGTGTTTCCCACTGCCAGGGTACAAAGAATTACCTTCTGCTGCCACACTGCCACCAGCTATTACGTCAAACAATAGCTGCTCACATTACTCCTCCATTCCTCCTGCTGCTGCTGCTGTCGGTCTGTGTTTCCCACTGCCAGGGTACACAGAATTACATTCTGCTGCCACTCTGCCACCAGCTATTACGTCAAACAATAGCTATATATCTGTGTAATTTGTTTTACAAACAAAACCAAAAAACCATTAAAAAAAAGGTTTAATTTTTCTGAGGTGCCCGGGTTGAAAACTGTGTTGTCCCAGTTGTGTATTGGACACGATGTGGGCTGCACGACCGCTGTCTGGGACCTCCTGTTGTGTTAATTTACGGCCTGGTATCACCGCTAGGTACCAGGGCTATTATGTCACGCTGCCTGCCTGCTGCCACACTCACACTACTCCTCCATTCCTCCTGCTGCTGCTGTCTGTCTGTGTTTCCCACTGCCAGGGTACACAGAATTACCTTCTGCTGCCACACTGCCACCAGCTATTACGTCAAACAATAGCTGCTCACATTACTCCTCCATTCCTCCTGCTGCTGCTGCTGTCGGCCTGTGTTTCCCACTGCCAGGGTACACAGAATTACATTCTGCTGCCACTCTGCCACCAGCTATTACGTCAAACAATAGCTATATATCTGTGTAATTTGTTTTACAAACAAAACCAAAAAACCATTAAAAAAAAGGTTTAATTTTTCTGAGGTGCCCGGGTTGAAAACTGTGTTGTCCCAGTTGTGTATTGGACACGATGTGGGCTGCACGACCGCTGTCTGGGACCTCCTGTTGTGTTTATTTACGGCCTGGTATCACCGCTAGGTACCAGGGCTATTATGTCACGCTGCCTGCCTGCTGCCACACTCACACTACTCCTCCATTCCTCCTGCTGCTGCTGTCTGTCTGTGTTTCCCACTGCCAGGGTACACAGAATTACCTTCTGCTGCCACACTGCCACCAGCTATTACGTCAAACAATAGCTGCTCACATTACTCCTCCATTCCTCCTGCTGCTGCTGCTGTCGGTCTGTGTTTCCCACTGCCAGGGTACACAGAATTACATTCTGCTGCCACTCTGCCACCAGCTATTACGTCAAAAAATAGCTATATCTGTGTAATTTGTTGTAAAAACAAAACAAAAAAAAAAAAAAAAAAAAAAAGGTTTAATTTTTCTGAGGTGCCCGGGTTGAAAACTGTGTTGTCCCAGTTGTGTATTGGACACAATGTGGGCTGCACGACCGCTGTCTGGGACCTCCTGTTGTGTTCATTTACGGCCTGGTATCACCGCTAGGTACCAGGGCTATTATGTCACGCTGCCTGCCTGCTGCCACACTCACACTACTCCTCCATTCCTCCTGCTGCTGCTGTCTGTCTGTGTTTCCCACTGCCAGGGTACACAGAATTACCTTCTGCTGCCAGTCTGCCACCAGCTATTACGTCAAACAATAGCTGCACACATAATTACTCCTCCATTCCTCCTGCTGCTGCTGCTGTCTGTCTGTGTTTCCCAACGCCAGGGTACACAGATTTACCTTCTGCTGCCACTCTGCCACCAGCTATTACGTCAAAAAATAGCTATATCTGTGTAATTGGTTGTAAAACCAAAACTACAAAACCATTACAAAAAAAAAGGTTTAATTTTTCGGAGGTGCCCGGGTTGAAAACTGTGTTGTCCCAGTTGTGTATTGGACACAATGTGGGCTGCACGACCGCTGTCTGGGACCTCCTGTTGTGTTTATTTACGGCCTGGTATCACCGCTAGGTACCAGGGCTATTATGTCACGCTGCCTGCCTGCTGCCACACTCACACTACTCCTCCATTCCTCCTGCTGCTGCTGTCTGTCTGTGTTTCCCACTGCCAGGGTACACAGAATTACCTTCTGCTGCCAGTCTGCCACCAGCTATTACGTCAAACAATAGCTGCACACATAATTACTCCTCCATTCCTCCTGCTGCTGCTGCTGTCTGTCTGTGTTTCCCAACGCCAGGGTACACAGATTTACCTTCTGCTGCCACTCTGCCACCAGCTATTGCGTCAAAAAATAGCTATATCTGTGTAATTGGTTGTAAAACCAAAACTACAAAACCATTACAAAAAAAAAGGTTTAATTTTTCTGAGGTGCCCGGGTTGAAAACTGTGTTGTCCCAGTTGTGTATTGGACACGATGTGGGCTGCACGACCGCTGTCTGGGACCTCCTGTTGTGTTTATTTACAGCCTGGTATCACCGCTAGGTACCAGGGCTATTATGTCACGCTGCCTACCTGCTGCCACACTCACACTACTCCTCCATTCCTCCTGCTGATGCTGCTGTCTGTCTGTGTTTCCCACTGCCAGGGTACACAGAATTAGCTTCTGCTGCCACTCTGCCACCAGCTATTACGTCAAACAATAGCTGCTCACATAATTACTCCTCCATTCCTCCTGCTGCTGCTGCTGTCTGTCTGTGTTTCCCAACGCCAGGGTACACAGATTTACCTTCTGCTGCCACTCTGCCACCAGCTATTACGTCAAAAAATAGCTATATCTGTGTAATTGGTTGTAAAACCAAAACTACAAAACCATTACAAAAAAAAGGTTTAATTTTTCTGAGGTGCCCGGGTTGAAAACTGTGTTGTCCCAGTTGTGTATTGGACACAATGTGGGCTGCACGACCGCTGTCTGGGACCTCCTGTTGTGTTTATTTACGGCCTGGTATCACCGCTAGGTACCAGGGCTATTATGTCACGCTGCCTACCTGCTGCCACACTCACACTACTCCTCCATTCCTCCTGCTGATGCTGCTGTCTGTCTGTGTTTCCCACTGCCAGGGTACACAGAATTACATTCTGCTGCCACTCTGCCACCAGCTATTACGTCAAACAATAGCTATATATCTGTGTAATTTGTTTTACAAACAAAACCAAAAAACCATAAAAAAAAAGGTTTAATTTTTCTGAGGTGCCCGGGTTTAAAACTGTGTTGTCCCAGTTGTGTATTGGACACGATGTGGGCTGCACGACCGCTGTCTGGGACCTCCTGCCTGCTGTGTTTATTTACAGCCCTGGTATCACCGCTAGGTACCAGGGCTATTATGTCACGCTGCCTGCCTCATTGACTGCCTGCTGCCACACACTCATCCTCCTCCTCCTGCTGCTGAATTTACCTCCTGCTGTCTGTGTGTTTCCACTGCCAGGGAGCACATACAATGGCGCTTCCAACATGCGTGCGCCACCAGCTATTTGTTACGCTCAAAAATAGCTGCATTTCTTTAAAAAAAAAATTGAAAAGAGAAATAAGTGAAGAAGAAGACGATATAGAAGAAGATGAAGAAGATGAAGAAGAAGAAGATGAAGAAGAAGAAGAAGAAGGAGAAGAAGAAGAAGATGAAGAAGATGAAGAAGATGAAGAAGATGAAGAAGAAGATGAAGAAGATGAAGAAGAAGATGAAGAAGATGAAGAAGAAGATGAAGAAGATGAAGAAGAAGAAGATGATGAAGAAGATGAAGAAGAAGAAGAAGAAGAAGATGAAGAAGATGAAGAAGATGAAGAAGATGAAGATGAAGAAGAAGAAGATGAAGAAGATGAAGAAGATGAAGAAGAAGATGAAGAAGATGAAGAAGAAGAAGATGAAGAAGAAGAAGATGAAGAAGATGACGAAAAAGAAGATGAAGAAGAAGAAGATGATGATGAAGAAGATGAAGAAGAAGAAGAAGACAATATAAAAGAAGAAGAAGATATAGAAGAAGAAGATATAGAAGAAGAAGAAGAAGATATAGAAGATAAAGAAGAAGAAGAAGAAGAAGTATATACAGTACTGAACAAAATTCTGGACACAACTTCTCTTTTCACCTTTTTTTTTTTAAAGGAACATCCACACATAATTATTTGCTGTTGTTACTTGGAAAAAAAGATGTTTCTTGCATCATTCACCCTCAAAACAAGTGTAGTAAGCTATTTAAGGCCAATTCGAATAGTCAGCTCGAATAATGAGCTCGAATACCGACTCGAATAGTGAGCTCGAAGTCCGAGGTCGAATCGAATAGTAAAATTTATTCGACTCGAATATTCGACTGACCTCGAATAATTTACTATTCAAATTCGACCAAACTCGAATTTTGAAAAGGGGTATTTGAGCACCACTGACTATGTTACAATGTAAAGTAATTTATTGTAGAAGAGTGACTTTCTGCATTAATCATTTTGATTAGTTTTTTTTTTGGGGGGGGAAATTCATTGCAACACTTGGTCTCAATGATAATGGCCATGTGGGTTGCTGTGCAGCCCCCAACATCTATAGACTGCACATAATATAATTTGCCCAAACTGCATGTTCCCTACAGAGTTACCACATGGTAGCTCCAAAGTCACCAAGTAGTAATGAGGATTTCTGCTTAATGGCTAATACGAAAGCAGTTTACACTTATAAACTCCCGTTATGAAACTTTTTTCAACTAGCTATTAAAAAGTATTTTCACTTTTAGAACATTCACTTTTTAGAATTACCTACGTAATTCTTTTGGCTGACGAAGTACAAACACAACTTTTTCTTTTGCTGTGAATATAAACTCAAGTGTAAGTGATCGGTCTGCTTTAATAATTTCTGTTGTTGATGTCCCCTAGTAAGATGCCTTCATCCCTATGCACTTTCCTGGCTTGGATAGGTGTACAGTATATGCATTTTTTTTGGCCCATTGCCATTTTTTTAGCTTGTCATGCTACAGGCTGCCTTTTCATCTTTTTCTGCTCCATGGATATAAACATGACAAAAGAAACCAACAATAGTGGTCCAATGATTTACAACCACAACAGAATAAATAGGTTAAATGTTGGTAATAAAGGTGTATGTTCTGGAGGTGCCCAAACTTTTGTTAAGTATGACTAGCTCAATTCAAAAATAAATAATAAGTGTAAGGCTAGTTTTACAGTGGTCAGTTGCATAATGTATGCATTATATTGAGTGTGAACTGCAATGGAGACTGGACATAGACAAAAACTAGCCGAGTGGAGTACCGGCTAAAAGAGCCTGGGGAGAACACTGAGAAATATCACAAATAGGCAGCAGTTTACAATAATGGGCACAGTGTCTCCTCACCTGGCTTCTGTGTTGGCCTGGGTACTGAGCTCGGCTGGCCTGGCAGTGATGTATGCTGGGTTAGCTGGCCGTGGTGCTAGCCGGCTGGCAGTGATACTGGCCTGGCTGGTGGTAATGCTGGTCTGGCTGGCCTGGTGGGTGGTGATGATGGTCTGGCTGACCTGGCTGGTGGTGAGGCTGGACTAGCTAGCCTGGCTGGCAGTGATGCAGGGCTGGCTGATGGTGATGCTGGTCTGACTGGCCTGGTTGAACGTGATGCTAGGCTAGCTGGCCTGGTTGAACGTGATGCTGAGCTGGCTGGCTCACCTGGCTGGAGGTGATGCTGGGATGGCTGGCTGACCTGGCTGAAGGTGATGCTAGGCTAGCTGGCCTGGCTGGAGGTGATGGTGGCAAACGGTGCACTTAAGTCCTTACCCAAGAGCAGGGGGCAGAAGTGTTCAGGAGACGGATGTGTGCAGGGGGTGGGACTATAGATGCTTACACTGCCCCCCTGCATACATCACATGGGGCCAGACAGCCAATGAGGGAGAAGTGAGCCTCATGTGACATCTGCAGCCAGGCAGTGTAAGCATCTATAGGTTTGCCCCTGCACCCGTTTGTCTCCTGAACACTTCTGCCCCCTGCACATAGGACTTCAGTGCACCAAGTGCTGCCTGTAATGGCGGTGACATGGTACATAGCAATGGGCATTGTGGCAGGGCAAGATCTGGGACACCCCTGCAATGGATCCAGGGTAGTGCCCCGGATCTATCATGCTAACAATGCGGGGATACGTGGGGATATCACTGCTTTAAGATTTTACATTATTTATAACACAAATAAAATTTGGATGAACTACTCCTTGGTTAGACATAAAATCATGGGTGATTGCTTTAACTTGATCAAAAACTTGTGTGAAGCTATCAGTGTGAAGAGGTGAGGCAGTGCAAAGTACTATATACAGTATGGACAATGCTCCTGCTCATAGGCTGGTGGATGTAATGCCTGCCATAAATCATGCTGGCTTTGAAATGCCTGGAGCAACAACTGTCTGTGTTTTTTAGTTTGAGGGTGAGTATGTTGATAAATATATTATTGATTGTGTTAAGGGGTATTGGGGCCACTGTGCCCACACTAGGTTCTTGGCAGAGGCAGAACCATCTAGCATGCTGTAACGATTGTGGAATCGTATTCGCGGTCAGTGCACCAGACGTGCGCTGACGCGGCGGATTTCCTCCACAAGCGTATATTTGAGGACACCCAGGCTAGGTGCTATTCACCCGCAGAGGGCAATTCCCTCCGGCAGATGGCGCTGTGGAGTGCAGACGAACACAGTCGCTGCACAGCCACAGATGCCAGACGGGAATTGTACAGATCCAGGACAAGGTACGATCAGGCAGGGCTGGATAGCCCACAAGAAACAGAGCAAAGGTAAAGAACCAATGTGTGTCCACCAAACTAGTCGCCACCCAGCGACAGTGAACACACAACGGCGGAAACGAAGTGGGAATGCAATCGCAAGAATGGCGATTGCCGACAGAGACACAAGACTGAGCAAAACAGGGCACAAGGGTAGCAAAGGCACAGCAAATAATACAATGAGGAGATACGGAAAATAACAAACGCTAGCTAACCGCAAACACCGCACTCATTCGCAACAGTGCACGCGGTTATGCGCTGTCTCCACGTGATAAGCACAATAGAGACAAGCACGCCTACCTAACCATCGACAGACAAACATGAAACAGAGGACGCGAACGCTTGCTTAACGGTTACCTCACCGAGCCTCCAGAAAGTGGTCGTAGCAGACAAGACAGACACACGAAAACAGGGACAAGCGAGAGATAGGATCCACAGCACTAGCGAGAAGCGAGTGCGATCCAGGTACAGAGTAGCAGAACAGAAGGATCCCCAGCGCTAGCGAAAAGTGGCTAGCGCGATCCCAGAAGACAGAACAGAAGGATCCCCAGCGCTAGCGAAAAGTGGCTAGCGCGATCCCAGGAGACAGAACAGAAGGATCCCCAGCGCTAGCGAAAAGTGGCTAGCGCGATCCCAGGAGACAGAACAGAAGAGTTAGCTGGTAGCAACCGCTGCACCAGCTATACTCCAAAAACAGAGATCAGAACCATTTCCTGTCGACCACCGTTGGGACAGGACAATGGCAGCAGAACAAACAAACAGATAATATAACCTGACTGGGCTAGAAGGGGAGCCTAAAGCAACCCCCAGGAATTAACTATACTAGATAGCAACGGCTGACACTCCAGCAGTGTCCATCAGGAACAGACCATGGAAGGGAAATGACCAGCAAAGCCTTCTGGGAAACATAAAGCTCTTATAGTGCCAGTCATCAAAGAAGGCAGGTAGGGGATTTGCATAACGAATGTATGCAAATTCCCCAGCAAGAGAACAGACCAGAACTTGCAATGGAAAGACAGCATGGGCGTCCGCACATATGGCAAAATCGGGCATCTGCCCGACCCTGGCCACCCGCTGCCCCCCCCTGGCTGCGTGCCCGTGCAGCCGGCAGGAGGGGAGCAGGAGGGGAGCAGCACAGAGAAGAGGGAGAGCTATGGGCACAGTGGGGAAGGGCGGACGTCTCCCCCCCCTTCCCTCACCTTAGGGGGCTCTCTCTCCCTCGCTGTCCCCTCGGGAACTAAGTGTGCAGCGGCTGGGCAGCGGACGGAACTTACCTCGTCTCGCTCCTGCGCCGGAAGTTCTGGTGCCGCACTCTGGTCTGGACCAGACCAGAGTAGCGGCTAATCCATCCGGCGCCTGCGACGAGACGAGGTAAGTTCCGCCCGCTGCCCAGCCGCTGCACACTTCGTTACGGAGGGGAGAGCGAGGGAGGGAGAGCCCCCTAAGGTGAGGGAAGGGGGGGGGGAGACGTTCGCCCTTTCCCACTGTGCCCATAGCTCTCTCTCTTCTCTGCGCTGCTCCCCTTCTGCTGGGGCACACCTGGCTACTTATTCTGGGGACATATACCCCTGCCTACATATACTGGGCACATATACCCCTGGCTATATATACTGGGCACATATACCCTTGCCTACATATACTGGGCACATATACCCCTGCCTACATATACTGGGCACATATACCCCTGCCTACATATACTGGGCACATATACCCCTGCCTACATATACTGGGCACATATACCTCTGGCTACATATACTGGGCATATATACCCCTGGCTATATATACTGGGCACATATACCCCTGCCTACATATACTGGGCACATATACCCCTGCCTACATATACTGGGCACATATACCCCTGACTACATATACTGGGCACATATACCCCTGACTACATATACTGGGCACATATACCTCTGGCTACATATACTGGGCACATATACCCCTGCCTACATATACTGGGCACATATATCCCTGGCTATATATACTGGGCACATATAGCCCTGCCTACATATACTGGGCACATATACCCCTGCCTACATATACTGGGCACATATACCCCTGACTACATATACTGGGCACATATACCCCTGGCTATATATAAAGGGACATATTCACCTGCCTACATATACTGGGACATATACACCTGCCTACATATACTGGGACATATACACCTGCCTACATATACTGGGGACATATACACCTGCCTACATATACTGGGACATATACCCCTGGCTACATATACTGGGACATACACACCTGCCTACATATACTGAGACATATAGACCTGCCTACATATACTGGGACATATACACCTGCATACTGGGACATATACACCTGCCTACATATACTGGGACGTATACACCTGCCTACATATACTGGGGCATATACCCCTGGCTACATATACTGGGACATATACCCCTGGCTACATATACTGAGACATACCCCTGGCTACATATACTGGGGACATATACCCCCTGGCTACATATACTGGGGACATATACCCCTGGCTATATATACTGGGATATATACACCTGCCTACATATACCCCTGGCTACATATACTGGGACATATACACCTGCCTACATATACTGGGACATATACACCTGCCTACATATACTGGGCACATATCCCCCTGACTACAGATACTGGGCACATATACCCCTGACTATATATACTGGGCACATATACCCCTGCCTACATATACTGGGCACATATACCTCTGGCTACATATACTGGGCACATATACCCTTGACTACATATACTGGGCACATATACCCTTAACTACATATACTGGGCACATATACCCCTGGCTACATATACTGGGCACATATACCCCTGACTACATATACTGGACACATATACCCCTGACTACATATACTGGGCACATATACCCTTGACTACATATACTGGGAACATATACCCTTGACTACATATACTGGGCACATATACCCCTGGCTACATATACTGGGGACATATACCCCTGGCTACATATACTGGGGACATATACCCCTGACTACATATACTGGGCACATATACCCCTGACTACATATACTGGGCACATATACCCTTGCCTACATATACTGGGCACAGGCAGCTGAGCGGATTCTCACACATGCATACTATGATTAAAGGTGGCCATACATCTAGTGATTTCACGGCCCGATTGACCATCTAGCTCGATAATTAAAGGGAAGGTCCAAGCAAAAAAAAAAAATGAGTTTCACTTACCTGGGGCTTCTACCAGCTCCATGTAGCCATCCTGTGCCCTTGTAGTCACTCACTGCTGCTCCAGTCCCCCGCTGGCAGCTTTCTGACCTCGGAGGTCAGGGCCACATTGCATACATTTTTACGCATTCCAGCTAGTGCAGGAACAAAAATTTACGCGTTGCACCACTAACGCGTAAAAATGTATGTGTTAATGTTCCTGCACTAGCGGGAATGTGTAAAAATGTACGCAATTTGGCCCTGACCTCCGAGGTCAGAAAGCTGCCAGCGGGGGACTGGAGCAGCAATGAGTGACTACGAGGGCACAGGATGGCTGTATGGGGCTGGTAGAAGCCCCAGGTAAGTGAAACTCATTTTTTTTTTTGCTTGGACCTTCCCTTTAAGGATGAAAATCTGTGCCACATGTCCGCACAGTCAATGCATTGATAGGACATGCTGTAAAATCTCGGTCTGACGTGGTCGATCGTTGGTACCGCCAAGTGTAAAATGTCACCTCTGATCTGTTGCTTGATCCATCTTCCCATGCATAGCTAGATGTATGGGCACCTTAACTCCTTAATCCATCACCATACACTGTAAATTCCTGCAATTTCACACATTGCTTGACTTCACCAAGGAAGAATCAAGCTTCAAATTCAGACTTTTGAAACATACATGCGGCATACAATTGCAGTAATACTCTTTACTTGCTAAACGCCAAACCCTGCAAAGTCTTACTACCTCTTGCTGAATTCTGCATGCAAATAATGCCAGTAGCTTTTAATTACATGGAACTTAATATCCAAATTTTTGTCTTCTTGGTAACATGTTGCCACTGTGCTGTTGAGAAATTATTTTCTTTTTCTGAGACATGTGTATGCAGTTTGTTTTAGCTGATTTGGGGGGAAATCTGAGAGAACTAACGAACCTGAATGAACCAGTCTTCGAGTCTAACAACAAATTGTGGGTCCGGTTTAGTTTTACAGTAAAGTGAATGCTTTCCTGACAGGCCCTCCTATGAATGGATTATCCTGCCATTCTAGACATTTTTATCGTATTGATTCATTCTGGAAGAAGAATGTTCGCTTTTACATATTTTAAAAATGATTCCAAATGGCCTGTCCAGATTACATCTCGCCTGTGAATTTCAGCCGAGATTCGGTTACAGCACAGACTGACAATGTTTAATTGGTAAAGTGTAGTCAGCAATGCAAAGGGAGAAACGCACACAAACTGGCCTTAATAAATTAAGAAAATTAATGGGAGTTTGGATACTGTATATCAATGTATGGATGTGTATATATTAACTTGCTGACCATTATGCATTATCCTGAGGCATTGAGTATAAAAGATTCATTTTATGCATTTTACATTGGGAAAAGGTTCATGTACATTTCGTAGTTGTAGGAAAAAATATGAGCATTAAAAGAGTGTCATTAAGGACATAATGTGCACATAGAGTGCTTGATATAGCAGTTGATTTTGTAGGATCCATTAGTTTAATCTGACTCCAGGCACAAATGTCACCCTAGTTTTGTGCAGGAAGGCAGTGGTAACTCTATGTAAGCTCCTCCATTAGCTGATGTCAACCAAATCATCAGTTCAGGAGAACCTTTATCAGCCTCATAGCATGTACCAGTGTGAGCTTGCAGAAGGAGAAGAAAGAACACAGAGAGCACAAAATAGTGTAATAATACGTCCGGGAAGCTTTTGCTAATAGTAAGGTGTGTAAGAGTTTACACTCACAAATGTGGGTTACCTCAAACGCAACCATAAAGATGGTGGGAGGAGCAATCATAAGCATCAAGGTCTGTAGGTTTCTGTTGTGCTTTTGGCAGGTGACTTGCTTCTTCAGGGCCATACTACAGATTGCAGGAGGCAGATGTACTGTATTGTAAACCACTGATCATGGCTGTACAGCAAATAAAGGTGCAATCTCAAGAAAAGATCTGGCTATCTGGCATCCATGCTGCACCAGTTCATACATATTCTTTTGTAATACCTTGGGCAAATCACTAAATGCAATTGTTTGCTATCTTCTCTATATTATTCTATCTATTAAAATGCAGAAAACATGCAGCAAGGTCAGTTTTTGCCTTTTAGAAAACCAGAACGCATTCAGTGTGAATGCATTCCCACCATTCCCATCAAACAAGAGCTGATCTTGCGATCAGCAAAATACCAGCTTTCCTGAAATCGGATAAGAATGCTCTTGGTGTAAGATAGCCCTTAATGCTGAGTTTTTTTGAGGGCACCAAAAAAGGTGGTAATTTAGCATGCCTCTCCTCCTTAGACCACTGAGCCAGCCAACCAACATGACTTTCAAAACTGGATGATTTCTTGCATGTGAGGGCTGGAAACCTACCCCACCTTTCAATGAAGAAGGTAAAAATGGCGCAGGAGGAGTGCCAGAAAAATGGCGCCTTGATAGGAGGCAATAGTAAAAGCCGCAATTAGCAGCAATAAAAAATAATTATGGCACCCGAAAAATAATGGGAATCCAGCACCCACTATCTATTTGGTGCCATAATTATTATTCATTGCTGAAGATTGTGGCTTTTACTATTGCCGCACATAATGGAAAACTGTTGAGATTACGGTTAGTCGGGGGGAGGGGGGGGGTTGTTTGTGTTAAAAGTAAGGGAAGGTAGTCCTTAGGGGTTAAGTCTAGGCATCGTGAGGAGTTAAGGTTAGGCATGGGGGGTAGGTTAAGATTAGGTACAGAGGTGGTTATGTTTTGGCACCGGGGGGATGGTGATTAAGGTTAGGCAGCACCAGGGGGGTTTTAGATTTAGGCATAGGTAGAGGGAGGGTTCTGTGTAAGTATAGGGTTAGGCCAGGTCATAGTAAAATATCGTTAAAGATTACTGATATTTCGCTATCAGTATTAAGTAGCAGAATATAAGTAATGTTACCGATATTCTACTAGCAGCTATCTCAGTATCTTTTTTTTTTTTAGCGGGCACCATTATATAGGTATTGTAACGATAGGTGTCAGCAACCAGAAGGAGAATCTGATTCTTGGCGATCTGCAGTATCCCAAAGAATACAGATATACCTGATTATTGGGGATCTGCAGAATCGCCAATAATCAAATATGTCTAACTTCTAGACACCTGAGTGTGTAAGTGTTTTGGTGCAACAGTAACCCTTGGACCACCGGGGTAGCAGGTGGTCCAATAAGTAGAGAAGACTCTACTGCAGTCAAGGACACCTGGAGAGGGAGTCCCTGACTGATAAGGAGCAGTGTCCCCTCTGTAGAGCAGGGGACCCCTGCGGAAAGGCTGGACACCCTGCGGGGGGTGACAGCCAGAAGGTCAGACAGGCCGGGTCGGCAACAGAGTATCAGATATGCAAAGTACCAAATCAGAGATCAGAAGAATAGTCAGGAACGCTACAGGTCATAACAGATATCAGAACAAGGCCTAGTCTGAGGTGTGAGGTCCGTGATCTCAACACCCTGGAACTATGCTAGAGAATAACACAGATGATATACAGTATTCCTAGTCTGGGGTGTGAGGGCCGTGATCTCAACACCCTGGAACTGTGCTAGAGAATAACACAGATGATATACCGTATTCCTAGTCTGGGGTGTGAGGGCCGTGATCTCAGCACCTTGGAACTATGCTAGAGAATAACACAGATGATATACAGTATACCTAGTCTGGGGTGTGAGGGCCGCGATCTCAACACCCTGGAACTATGCTAGAGAATAACAAAGATGATATACAGTAACTGGCTAAGTGTGGATTCCCAGGTCCTCCTAGTTCCACCACACTGAAGGATCTGACTAAGGTCTGAGTGCTAACACATAGGCATTTGCAACGCCAGACAACCAGCAACTGAACAGCAGGAGATATATGTAGTAAAGCACTCCACAGCGCCGCCCAGCTCCCATCAACCAATCACTGACTGAGCAGGGATCAGCTGACCGCCCTGATCAGCTGATCTTCCTCCTATTGGTATAAAGAGCTTGTCTTGCAGCGCGCGCGTAGCTCTCCATCTGTGTGCACTACTAGGTCCAGACAGCCCAGACACATGTTGCTGCGGGGAAACCGCCGCACTTGACGCGGAATCCGCCGCCTTACCGTCAGAATACGCGACGGCCCCCACGCCATTCCTCCCATGTGCACCACCAGTTCCAGACAACCCAGACGCATGCTGACGCGGACAAACCGCTGCATCAGACGCGGAATCAGCCGCCTTACTGTCAGAACATGCGGTGGCTTTTCCGCTATTCATCACAGGTATGCTCTCTTAAAGCTCCCTTGTTCTGAAAGTTGATGGACGAAGGGACTCTTGCCCATGTGGCTTGATAGTATATGGGTTATAAGGGCTCTGCCTCTGACACAGGAGACTTAGGTTCCAGTCTTGGCTCTTCCTGTTCTGTAAGCCAGCACCTATTCAGTAGGAGACCTTGGGCAAGACTCCATATCACTGCTACTGCCTATGGCATGCGTCCTAGTGGCTGCAGCTATGGTGCTTTGAGTCCCTCAGGAGAAAAGGGTGATATAAATGTTATTTGTTTTGTCTTGTTTATGTCCATCGAAAAGGACCTAGAGGTCATACAATAGAGGGGCCTGTCTGATAACCTCATTTAGTTTTTGCTTTGTTTGCAAGGTTTTTTACAAGTTCAACCTCTTGTGTAAAAAATAAGATATCAGAAGCAGACATATTCTCTAGATTGAGAATATGGGTCCCCCCGTTAGGGAAAGACCAGATAGTGCATGAGCCCACCCTTTCTATTATCCCAAAAGTGATACAGATATGGAAGATATATACATCTCTGGCACTGTATTTGGCCTGAGGAAGTGGGTGTTAGACGCACTAAATGCGTTACCTGTGCATGATTAAACTTCATATGTGTATGAATGTGTCATTATTGAGGTAAGCCACCTCTTCCTTTATTATTTTAGCGCTTTTTAATTTTTCACAGACATGTTTTCAAATGGACAGACAAAGTTAGAGCCATTTGCTGTCAGAAAAACTGAGTTTTGAGGGAGTGTTTAAAGATTTCAAAGGTTAGAGAGTGGTGGTTGTGGGGCATTCCAGAGGATGGGCAAAGCACATGCAAAATCTTGTATACGTGAACGCAAGGAGGTAATGCTAAAGGAGAACAAAAGAAGGTTGAGTGCAGATTTGAGATCACGGTTTGGTTGGTATCTTGAAACTAGTGAGTAGATGTACAGGGGAGAGAGATTGTGGAGAGCTTTGTAGGTTAGGGTTAGGAGTTTGAAATTGATCCTCTGGTTGACTGGCAGTCAGTAAAGAGCTTGACAGAGAGAAGCAGCAGAGGAAGTGTGAGAAGAAATATGAATGAGTCAAGCAGCTGAGTTCAGTACAGATTGGAGCAGTGACAGTCTGTTAGTTGGTAGTCCACAAAGCAGTACATTACAATGGTCCAGATGAGATATTATGAGAGCATGTACTAACATTTTAGTAGTGCCCTGAGTGAGAAAAGTTTGGATGTGAGATATGTTTTTGAGTTGGAGATGGCAGGAGCTGGAACTGATCAAGTAGGGAGTTAGCAGATAAATAATGGCTTAGATCAGCATGTACAGTGGAGGAAATAATTATTTGACCCCTCACTGATTATGTAAGCTTGTCCAATGACAAAGAAATGAAAAGTCTCAGAACAGTATCATTTCAATGGTAGGTTTATTTTAATAGTGGCAGATAGCACATCAAAAGGAAAATCGAAAAAACAACCTTAAATAAAAGATAGCAACTGATTTGCATTTCATTGAGTGAAATAAGTTTTTGAACCCTCTAACAATAAAAGACTTAATACTTAGTGGAAAAACCCTTATTTGCAAGCACAGAGGTCAAACGTTTCTTGTAATTGATGACCAAGTTTGCACACATTTTAGGAGGAATGTTGGTCCACTCTTCTTTGCAGATCATCTCTAAATCCCTAAGGTTTCGAGGCTGTCTCTGTGCAACTCTGAGCTTGAGCTCCCTTCATAGGTTTTCTATTGGATTAAGGTCCGGAGACTGACTAGGCCACTCCATGACCTTAATGTGCTTCTTCTTGAGCCACTCCTTTGTTGCCTTTGCTGTATGTTTTGGGTCATTGTCGTGCTGGAACACCCATCCACGACCCATTTTCAGTTTCCTGGCAGAGGGAAGGAGGTTGTCGTTCAGGATTTCACGATACATGGCTCCGTCCATTTTCCTGTTAATGCGATTAAGTTGTCCTGTGCCCTTAGCAGAAAAACACCCCCAAAGCAAAATGTTTCCACCCCCATGCTTGACGGTGGGGACGGTGTTTTGGGGGTCATAGGCAGCATTTTTCTTCCTCCAAACACAGCGAGTTGAGTTAATGCCAAAGAGCTCTATTTTGGTCTCATCAGACCACAGCACCTTCTCCCAGTCACTCACAGAATCATTTAGGTGTTCATTGGCAAACTTCAGACGGGCTTGCACATGTGCCTTTTTGAGCAGGGGGACCTTGCGAGCCCTGCCGGATTTTAATCCATTGCGGTGTAATGTGTTTCCAATGGTTTTCTTGGTGACTGTGGTCCCTGCTAATTTGAGGTCATTCACTAACTCCTCCCGTGTAGTTCTAGGATGCTTTTTCACCTTTCTCAGAACCATTGACACCCCACGAGGTGAGATCTTGCGTGGAGCCCCAGAGCGAGGTTGATTGATGGTCATTTTGTGCTCCTTCCATTTTCGAACAATCGCACCAACAGTTGTCACCTTCTCTCCCAGCTTCTTGCTAATGGTTTTGTAGCCCATTCCAGCCTTGTGCAGGTCTACAATTTTGTCTCTGACATCCTTGGACAGCTCTTTGGTCTTTCCCATGTTGGAGAGTTTGGAGTCTGCTTGATTGATTGATTGATTCTGTGGACAGGTGTCTTTTATACAGGTGACTAGTTAAGACAGGTGTCCTTAATGAGGGTGACTAATTGAGTAGAAGTGTCTAACCACTCTGTGGGAGCCAGAACTCTTAATGGTTGGTAGGGGTTCAAAAACTTATTTCACTCAATGAAATGCAAATCAGTTGCTATCTTTTATTTAAGGTTATTTTTTCGATTTTCCTTTTGATGTGCTATCTGCCACTGTTAAAATAAACCTACCATTGAAATGATACTGTTCTGAGACTTTTCATTTCTTTGTCATTGGACAAACTTACAAAATCAGTGAGGGGTCAAATAATTATTTCCTCCACTGTATATGGCATTTAAAGAGAACCTAAACTAAAAATAAAAAGTAAAAATAACCATACACAGGTCATACTTATCTACTGTGTAGTCTACTCCTCAATCTCTTTCTCCTCTCCTGCATCCCGTTTGTCCACTGTGATCAATGGAATTCTCCGTCCTCCATTGTAAAAATGGCCATTAATTACCCCATAACAGCTTCCTGGTCAGCACACTGTTAAACTGTAATATCACCAACTTGAGCCATAGGGAAACTTGGACATTACCTTGCACATTCAGTTGTAACTGACAGCTGCTGATATAACTGACAGCAACTGGTATATTTCAGTTCTGACAAAATATTGTCATTACTGGAAGGGATCACTGTAAGAAGGAAATGGTAGGCTTCTGAAAGGAACTGACAGTGAGGTAAGTATGTAATATTCATTTGCAGGTACATCATGTGTTTATTTTAAATAATTTTACTCGCTTCTGGTTCCCTTTAAGTAATTTGGATGCAAATGGTGAAAGTGACAAAGGGTGGTAGTTGGTGAGTTCTGTAGGATCTAGAGTTTTGTTTTCTAAGTAGTGATGTCACAACAGCCTTTTTGAGTGAGGATGGAAAGATGCCAGCGGAGAGGGATAGGGTAAATAGCGATGTTAGTACAGGCACAGTGATGATGCTCACAATGTGAAGCTCCAAACTCTTCTGACCAACATGACAATGCCTTGGTCTTTCAGACTTGCTGCACGCTCTATGTATGTACCCATATCTGATTTTCATGTTTGCACAGAGTGTCCGGTAACCTCTTTAAAGTGAACCTCCGGACTAAAAATCGACTCAGCAGCACTGAAAAGGCTTAGGGCTTGATTCACAAAGCGGTGCTAACTGTTAGCACGCCTGTGAAAACCCCCTTAGCACGTCTAAACAAGCTTTTCGCGCATAAAACTTTACGCGCGCAAAACTTTATGCGCGTAAAACTTTATGCGCGTACTGCACAGAGCACAGGGCGCACCGAGCGAAGTGCCCATTAAAGCCTATGGGACTTAGCGCGCGTAAAACTTTGCGCGCGCAAAGTTAGCGCACGATCTGATTGAGAAATCCGGTGCTAACCTACTTAGCACCCTGGTTAGCGCGTCTAAAGACTTTAGACGCGCTAAGTAGGTTAGCACCGCTTTGTGAATCAAGCCCTTAGTGTTTAACAGTTTCACAGCATCAGAACTTTGTTTCTCTTATACAAGCCTTATTTTTAGCTGCACAGAAGAAAACTGCCCAGGCTTTTTTCCCCTGATGCTGCGCAAAGCATGATGGGATTTCTGATGTTGTTGTTCTCGTTCTGCTGTTTTGGTGCAATTTTTTTTTTTTTTACATTTTGAATGTGACATTTGAAGCCTAGCGTGTGCAGCTGGAAGGAGTTATCAGGACACAGGACAGTTGGAACTGTGTCTCATGCTCCCTGTCACCTCCTTTCAACCAAAAAGATGGCTGCCCCCATGACAAAGATGGCAGCCCCCATGAATCACAAACATTTGCCTGTTCTTTTAAAACAGGGTGGGTAAGAGATTATATTACCTATCGATTCTAATTAACATAACTAATGTAACTTGATGACAGTATGTTTGTTTAGGCTGAAGTTCCCCTTTAAGCCCAAGGTCAATAGACAATAGATGAAGGCACGTATCCAGATGCCTGTTTTCAGACATCTTCAAATGTTATTTATTGTTTACCCTGGTCAATGGTTTACTTTAAACTCTGCAGGCCCAATATTTCCTCCCTCTGATTGTTTTCTGTATTATTACAAAAAACTTAAAACGGCAAACAGTGAAACCATTATTCTATCGCCTGTTGAGTTCATGATGTTGCACTATTGAGAAATTTCAAGCCAGAGCTGAAATGTGAGGTTGCAAAATGTAAAGTTTAGCTGTTGATCACCTGTTTTTGGGGGGTCACTGCCTCTTTTCTTCTATGTTGTTAGGAATATGTCAAGCTGATTTGTTTATCCTGTTCTGATTATTTTGATTAGCCCAATCCTTGGAAACAAACATCAACAGCTCCATTCTGTATGGCTGCATCCTGCTGATTCAGAGAGGAATTTGATGTCTGTGTAAGATATAAGTGGTGGAAGTGGTTAATCAGATGCCTATATTGGCAGATATTTGTACTCCTGCCCTTTGCTCTAGCATCTTCATCTTCACTATTAATGCCTTCCTGAGGATAGAGAGAGTTCAGTTCTAGGGCAATGTTGATCTAAACTGTTGATTAGCTTGGCAGTCGCTAGTGTATCCAACTTGAGTTGAAACCTTCAAGATTAATATCAGGAAATTAATCTAACAGGGATATTACAAAATAGAGAACCATCACACAACCATTTTGTGAATGTGCAATTAATCACTTAGCACATTTGTCTTTTATGATAGAAAGTTTATGTGACAGTGTTAAATTGTAAAGTACTGTCTGTACAAAACATGATTGTACTTGCTCAACTGTGTGTACAGACCTCTCTCTTGATTTGAAGCCCAAGTCCAGGCACAGATCTAAATAAACATGCAATAGGTCAGAAAGCAGAGTGTCCTACAATTGACATGTTGTGTCAAACAAAGCTTTTGCAGCTAAAAAAAAAATCCTGTTTTAAGTGTTTGCATTTGAACTTGATATTTCCCTAACAGAAGAATTTACAGCAAGCTCTGTGCAAGGCTGCTATTGCTTGGCTCAACATGATCATTCTGTTCAGAGCACAGAGACTATTGACAGGAATGTAGGCTGGAGCTCTGACAGTTAGTGCTACAGGAAATGGCAGTCAGTATTATTGACAGGAATGTAGGCTGGAGCTCTGACAGTTAGTGCTACAGGAAATGGCAGTCAGTATTATTGACAGGAATGTAGGCTGGAGCTCTGACAGTTAGTGCTACAGGAAGTGGCAGTCAGTAAGGCTCCTGATTCTGTACTTTCTATCATCATGGAACTTTTTGTATATCCTACTTGTCACACTCAGCCGTCCCTGGATCCAGTGACTTGTCTGCCCTCTGCTACAGTGTCTGCTAATGGGTGGTCAGCTCCTCCTGCCGGGCATACTGCTGGGGAGTGCCTGCCTTGTGCATTTTTAGCACTGACCCAAATGCCAGGGTTATTTAAACCCTATTTAAATAATGTCCAGCGCTGTTTCATCATTGTAGCAGCAACATCGTGTTGCCAAACGTTCAGTCTTTCAATTAGTCCTGTCCTGTTAGTCAGTCTTATTCGGCCAGTCAGCCCATTCCTGTCAGTCATTAGTGTCTGACGGTCAGGCCAATCCTGCTAATCAGTCCTGTTTTGCCAGTCAGTCCTGTCAGTCAGTCCTCTCCGTCAGTCGGTCCAGTCTTGTCAGTTCTCCCTACCTACACTGCAAAGTTTGCCCTCCTGTACTTTCCACCACCGGTGGGGCAATCGCTAGGGGTGATGGCCAATCATCCCTTGTGGTCACTTAGATTCCACACCCTAGCAGCTCTCACACCAACCACTGGTGCAGAGATCAACAGAGCACTGTGTCACAGTCACCTCCCAGATGGACCAGTGCCGAGATCCTCTGCTGCTGCAGCATCCACCGACATCATTCCTGAAGCCCTGCCAAGATGGCATGGATGCCGTCCTTACGTGTTCCTGCTGGGTCCTCTCCTTGAGCTTATATCATCTAGTGCACTTTCTGTGCACAGTGGGGGGAGAGATAAGACACTGGCTCAAAGGCCAGGGTTATTGGCCAGTTCAGTGTTGTTTTAGCCACCACGTGTTGCCACACTGTATAAACTGTCAGTCAGGCCATTCTGCCAGTCTTACTATCTAATCCGTCCTTCCAGTCCTACCTTTCAGTCCGTCCTGCCGGTCTTCCCTTACAGTCTGTCTTGCCAGTCCTATCTTCCAGTCCATCCGGCCAGTCCTACCACCCAGTCTGTCCGACTAGTCCTACCTACCAGTCCATCTGGTCAGTCCTACCTACCAGACCATTCTGCCAGTCCTACCTTTCAACCCGTCCTGCCAGTCCTACCTTTCCAGTCCATCTTGCCAGTCCTACCTTACAGCCCATCCTGCCGGTCCTACCTTCCCATCCATTCCATAAGTTCTACCTTCCAGTCCGTCCTGCCATTCCTATCCTCCAGTCAACCCCGTCAGTCTCTAACTTCCAGTCAGGCTTACCAGCCCTACCTGTCAGTTACTCCTACCTATAAAGTATTGTATCAGAGGCGCCCAGCGGGTATCACCACACCACAAGAAGAGTATTTGTCGCAGCCGTGCAGGAATGAATTCTGTTATCCAAATTGCAGATTTTTGTGGTAAAGTACAGCGCAGATGAGTTCTTCTAATGTTATATAGTTGTCCACTTGGCCACCACCTGTATGTGCACTCAAGGTGCAGAGAAAACAAAACAGGGATGCTCTCAGTGGAATTAAAAGTTTTCTCTTTATTTCTGGATAAAAAGGCAGACCAAGGTACAGGAGGTTACACTTACTTTGTGAGGTTCCTAATCCACTTAGGACCCCCTTCTGTGTATCACGCTTCCCACCCAATGTGGTACTAAGACTCCTCATACAAAGACCTCGGTATATGCTGCTTGCTCTTGTGCCGACTAGTTTTGGCTATCGCCGTCCTCAGGGGAAGTAAACAACTGTTTACTTCCCCTGAGGACTGAGATAGCTGAAATTAGTCTGCGCTGTGCTTTACCACAAAAAAAAAAGTTACTTCTACCTACCTGCTAGTTTTCCTGCCCCTCCTAACCACACTCTCTCCACCAGTGAGGCATTTCAAGTGGTTGTGACCTGGTGGCCATTAGGCTGCAAAGTAGTCCATCATCTACAGTATTCAGTCTTTAGTGAATGGGCTGAAGATTACCATGAGAAATACTGTGAAGTGTAGCAAAATAAATAAATAAATAAATCAAAATCAAAAGCCGTACTCCTATCTGTTAAATTGTCATTTCTCATGTGTTTTTAAATTATGTAGGTCATAAGCAACCAAAATACATTGATGACGTTATTATATCAGAGCATTTAAATATACTTTGTTAAATGTTTTAGTAATGTAATTTAGGAACATTGAATAGAGATGACTATAATGGATTGCTTGGGATGTGGGAAGATTACAGTCTGTCTCTTTTGGTGACTACAGAGACCCTGTTGTTCAGTCTCAGTGTGTAAGATAAAAAAAGTTTAAATTTTTTTCCCATTTGCGCCAATTGTTTAGCCACACTACAAGTCCTAAGAAAATACTTTTTACTTTTCAAGCTGCTTGAAAGGCTTAATAGGCTTAATTTAATTTTTCCTTAGAGTCTTATCAGTGTTCAGCACTGACTGCAGTGAGGCTCAGGCCAGTTTCACATTAGCAGCCTGCGTTTTAGTTGCGGTGCAATCGGATGATCGCATCACACCGCAAAGATAAAAAGAAGCTTCGTCAACACCCAGGTTGATGCGTGGTAATGTAATTCTTGGCAGCAAACCAAACTGCAAGTGAGGCTCTATAGTGCTTACTTACTGTGGCAGAAATAAGAATTGCAAGGAAGTATATTCAAAAAAATATGTTTCCGCGCATGTGCACCACAACGCGATAAAGTTTAAAATATCTGCGGCACCATTGACTTACATGACTTCCGGTCTATGCATGTCACTGCGGATGCTGACCCATATCCGGCTGATGCTTTCGCATCCGATGCAATACTTCTGGCTTAACGCACCGTATCAGTTATGAAATGTCCCATAGACTTTCATTGCTTTAGTGTTACCCTGCAGTAAAAATGTGTAACGCAACGAAAATGCTCTAGTGTGCAGGGAGTCTCAGGCTGCTGAGTGATTGTTATTTTAGATTACAGGAAATAATGCTGTTTTATTGCAGGGAGCTTTTGTGTAGGAAAAGAACCATGCTTACTGATTCAACTGGATATTTCATAACTGACAAGACTACATAATCTGTATAGTGCTGTGTGGACGATGTCAGTACCATATAAGTATGAAATAATTACAATAATGGCTGCTTCCAGTACTGGCACCTGTGAAGAATGGGTTTGGGTATTGTTATTATCGCTCAAATGACATCACTTTGAGGTAATGGCAGGTAGGATAGTTACTTTGTCAATAAGGAGTTGCTACACAGGTTGTTAAATGTGTGTTATTTTAGGCTATATTTGTGCTTTACAATACCACTTCAAACTGCTTAGGCTGTGGTAAACTCAATGCAGAGTCTAGACCTGCTCCTTTTTTCCAAAACAGTGGATGTGTTGCCCATAGCGACCTATGGTGCAGTGCATCCACCCCCTGACATGAACGCAACATATAAATGGAGCAGACACTAAATTGGTCCGATCTAACCTGAATGGGCAGAAGCAGATGGCAGCCGAGCCTTACCCACACTGAAACATTTCTATACAAAGGACATTTTAACCACTTCACTACTGAGGGGTTTTTCCTCTTCTGCACCAGAGCAATGTTCACCTTTCAGCACTACTCCTATTCATTTGCCAATAACTTTATCACTACTTATCACAACTAAACGATCTATATCTTGTTTTTTTGCCACTAATTAGGCTTTCTTTGGGTGGTATGTCATGCAAAGAATTATTTTATTCCAAATGCATTTTAACAGGAATAATAAGAAAAAAAATTGAAAACAGGTGCATTTTTTCCGTTTTGCATCCCTCACTAATTACATGCACATATTTTCCGAAATAACAGTAATATACTCTCATGACATACATATTAAAAGAGTGGATGCCTTACCGGTACTTACTCTTTTGTCAATGACACTGGCATCTCATTGATGCCGGTGTCATTGACACAGGTGCTTAGATCAGTGAATGGGAACTGTGTTCCCATTCACTGATCGCCGTACTAAAGGACGGCGACAAGAACGCACGCTGGAACGCAGCGAGTGTTCACGCAATAGACTAATATCTACGTCCCTGGGCAGATACTGAAGTCCTAGGGTGCGTAAATATTAGGGTTGATCGAACAGGCAAATTCCGGTTTCGTCAGAATTCTGTGTTCCGCAGGTAAATTTCGAATTTACACTTTTCCAAGTAAAATTGGCTTTAGAAACAAGAATTTTCAGAAAACCGTATTAACATGGCAAAAAATGGCTTCTAAAACAAGCATTTTCAGCCTATATTGATGGCAACAAAATATCTGTCAGGGATTCCTCAGTACCTGGAGGCCATGTTAGAGTGGCAGAACAAGCAGTTTTGCACATGGATCAGGGATCCAGGGTACCAGGGCCATTCCCTTGTCCCCTGGACCCCCGTTCATGTGGAAAACCGCTCATTCTGCCACTCTAGTGTGGCCTCTGGGGACCAGGGACTCCCTGGCGGCAATTTTGTTGACATCAATATGGGATGAAAATTCTTGTTTTAGAAGCCAATTTTCACCATGTTAAAGAGAATCTGTATTGTTAAAATCGCACAAAAGTAAACATACCAGTGTGTTAGGGGACATCTCCTATTACCCTCTGTCACAATTTCACCGCTCCCCGCCGCATTAAAAGTAGTCAAAAACAGTTTTAAAAAATTTGTTTATAAACAAACAAAATGGCCACCAAAACAGGAAGTAGGTTGATGTACAGCATGTCCACACATAGAAAATACATCCATACACAAGCAGGCTGTATACAGCCTTACTTCTGAATCTCAAGAGATCACTTGTGTGTGTTTACCTTCTGTCCCCAGCTTCTCTCATGCACTGAACATTACAGGCTTCCTGCAGACAGCTCTCCCTATGTCGTTAATTCCTCAGTATGTGACAGACCAGCTCCTTTCACAGCCTCCAGAGGAGGATTTTTATCCAGCTCTCTTCTATCACTGATAAGATAGCAGAGAAGCTGCTGGCTTATGTAAATAAAACACACACTGGAGTGTGCATAGAGGAACAGTTCAACACTGAAGAACTTGGCAGCCTTCCAGACACAGGCCGACAAGTCTGACAGGGGAAAGATAAATTGATTTATTACAGAGATGGTTATAGTAGAAAGAGCTACAGTAAGCCAGAACACATAAGAATATGTTTAGGAACTTGTAGGATGGTAGAAAAAACGTTGTTATTTTTGTTACAGAGTCACTTTAATGCTCTTTTCTGAAAATGTTTGCTTCTGAGGCCAATTTTAGAACAGAACTCGGGACTCAGAACAGTGTAAATTCCAAATTTTGTGATTTTACTTGCAACGGCCGAATTCCGATGCAGAATTTCAGAATTCTGAATTGTTCCGATCCAAAAGCTTAACCCTAGTAGACATACTGCCTCAAATGGCATAAGTGCTTAAACTACTCCTTATACTGGTATTTCTGATACCTAATCTCAATGTTGAAGAATGAAAAGCACCACAAAAAAAGTTAAAAAAAAAATAGTGGGTGCAACTGCATTTATGCATATGCAAATTTTGCTTCCAAACAACTAAATGCAAACCGCGTGCTTCTACTTGTAACGATCTGCTAGTGTGTGAGCACTAACAGCCAGACAAACATCAGACGTTCCTTCAACGGCAATTGTCTACAGACAGTGTTAGTAGAAAGCAACACTAACACTGAGTACAGATAATAAGAATGGTCAGACAATCAGGGTCGGTAACAGATCTGACAGATACGGTACAAAATCGGCAGGCAAATACAAAGTTAGTAAACAGGCAGAGGTCGGCAACAATCAGATATGCAAGGTACAGAATCGGCAGGCAAGAGCTAAGTGAGTGTTCAGGCAGAGGTCGGCAACAGATCAGATTGGCAAAGGTACAGAATCGATAGGCAAGGAGTAGCCAGAGAATCAAGCAGAAGTCAAACACAGTATATCAATCAGTAATAATAATAATAGGCTAGCTAGTGTGGAATCCCCGGGGTCCTGCCGGTTCAAGTCACACAAGGAACTGGGGCCCTTCCTTTCCACCCCTGTATCACTTAAGTATGGGGTGCCCCAGGGCTCAATCCTCTCTCCCCTGCTTTTCATGATTTACATGCTACCGCTGGGAAAACTAATCCAAAAACATGGCCTGACATACCACTGCTATGCAGACGACACCCAACTATATCTTTCCTTTAAGCCTGGTGTGACAGACCCAACTCTAACTATAAACGCCTGCTTACGTGAACTACAGAAATGGATGAATGACAACTGGCTGAAACTAAATGCAGACAAAACTGAAGTCCTTCTGATTGGAGGGCAGAGCATGATAACAAAACAACTTAACTTGCAGTCTTCACCACTGGGAATAGGAGGCACGGATCTACGCAGCTCTGATCATGTGCGTAGCCTGGGAGTTCTAATTGATTGGGATTTAAACTTCAGAACTCAAATCTCTGCTGTGGTGAAATCATCCTATTTTCACCTGAAGAACATTGCAAAAATCAAGCACCTCATACCACCAGAAGATCTGCCAACCTTAGTCCACGCCTTCATCACATCCCGACTGGACTACTGCAATGCTCTCTACACTGGCCTTCCAAAAAAGGTATTGTACCGTCTACAGCTGATACAGAATACTGCTGCCAGACTGCTAACCAACCAACCCCGTCACTGCCACATAACGCCAGTCCTGCACTCCCTTCACTGGCTACCTATAGAATGGAGGGTCCTATTCAAGATCGGCCTACTGACATTTAAATCCCTGAATAATCTAGGCCCTGGATACATGAAAGATATGTTGCAGCTACGTAGCAATCCCCGCATTCTCAGATCCACAGGTTCTAATAATCTAGTCATACCCAGAGTCCACTTGGAAACTTTTGGTCCCAGAGCCTTCTGTCATGCTGCCCCTACGTTTTGGAACTCCTTACCTCAACAGATCAGGATAGCTCCATCCCTGGACGTGTTTAAATCCAGACTAAAAACCCACCTGTTCAGTTTGGCATTTGCAGAAATATAACTTTTGTTGTGTGAATACTTCATCCTACTAATTACTGAATCTGAGAGAGCCTAAGCGCTTTGAGTCCTATGGGAGAAAAGCGCTATAGAAATGTTATTGTATTGTATTGTATAAGGAACTGACTAAGGTCTGAAGCCTTCACTGCAAAGTGTTAGCTAGAGCAGACAGTGAGCAAGTGTCAGAACAGAGCTTAAATAGCCCGTGTAAGCAGGAAAACACGCCCCCAAGCCACTTGGCCAATCAGGAACCAGAGGTAGAGTCCTGCGTGTCAGCTGACGGCTGGTCAGCTGACCCGCTTTCTTAGAGCATAAGAGGGGCGTCGCCAGGCCCGTTTCTAGGGCCAAGCGTGGCGTGCCGCCGCCCGGGGCGCTGTTGGGAGGGGAGCGCTATAATGTAGGGGGGAGCCGGAGCCGCGGGGAGGGCAGCCCGACCTCTCCCTTCCTCTCCCGGGCCGCCCTCCGTGCTCCCCCCTCAGATGCAGAACGAGCAGCCGGGAAGCGCTGTTTACAACTCACCTCCCTGGCTCCAAGCGCTGCGCTCTCGCCGCTGGTCTCCTCTCTCTGCATAGATGTGGATACACACGCTGCTTCCTGAGAGGTCGGGCTGCCCTCCCCGCGGCTCCGGCTCCCCCTTCCATTATAGGGGACAGCTAGCTATCTAACCTATCCTGGGGGCACCTACCTAATCTAACCTACGCTGGGGGGCAGCTACCTAATCTAACCTACACTGGGGGGCAGCTACCTACCTAATCTTTACTGGGGGGCACCTACCTAATCTAACCTACACTGGGGGGCAGCTACCTATCTAACCTACAATGGGGGCACCTACCTAATCTAAGATACACTGGGGGCACCTACCTAATCTAACCTACACTGGGGGGCACCTACCTAATCTAACCTATACTGGGGGGCACCTACCTAATCTAACATACACTGGGGGGCAGCTACCTATCTAATCTTTACTGGGGGCACCTACCTAATCTAACCTACACTGGGGTGCAGCTACCTATCTAACCTACAATGGGGGCACCTACCTAATCTAACCTACACTGGGGGCACCTACCTAATCTAACCTATACTGGGGGGCACCTACCTAATCTAACCTACACTGGGGGGCACCTACCTAATCTAACCTATACTGGGGGGCACCTACCTATCTAACCTACACTGGGGGGCAGCTACCTATCTAATCTATACTGTGGGGCAGCTACCTAATCTAATCTATACTAGGGGGCAGCTACCTAATCTAACCTACGCTGGGAGGGCAGCTACCTATCTAACCTATACTGGGGGGCACCTACCTAATCTAACCTACACTGGGGGGCAGCTACCTATCTAACCTACACTGGGGGGCAGCTACCTATCTAACCTACACTGGGGGGCAGCTACCTAATCTAACCTATGCTGGGGTCAGCTACCTATCTAACCTATACTGGGGGGCACCTATCTAATCTAACCTTAACCTACACTGGGGGGCAGCTACCTATCTAACCTACACTGGGAGGCAGCTACCTATCTAACCTACACTGGGGGGCAGCTACCTAATCTAACCTACACTGGAGGGCAGCTACCTATCTAACCTACACTGGGGGGCAGCTACCTATCTAACCTACACTGGGGGGCAGCTACCTAATCTAACCTATACTGGGGGGCAGCTACCTATCTAACCTATACTGGGGGCACCTACCTAGCTAGCCTATACAGGTGGCCACTATACTGGCTACCTATATTGCAGGCACCTACCTAAATAACCTATACTGGGGCACCTACCTAAATAACCTATACTGGGGCCACCTACCTATCTAACCTATGCTGGGGGCAACTATTCTGGCTACCTATATTAGAGGCACCCACCTAGCTAACCTGTACTGGGGCACCTACCTATCTAACTCATACCGGGGGCGCCTGCCTATCTAACCTATACTGGGGGCAACTATACTGGCTACCTATACTGGAGGCACCTACCTGGCTAACCTATAGCGGGGGCAACTATACTGGCTCACCTATGCCTGGCTACCTATACTAGGGTACCTATTCTTGGCTACCTATACTGGGGGGACCTATACTAAGTGCAACTAGACCTAGCTAACCTATACTGCGGGCACCCATACCTTGCTCGGGGGGGGCACAATTTTTACACCCTCGCCCTGGGTGCATTTTAGCCTACAAACTGCACTGCCAGAGCACACGTCCACCCTCATTTTCAGTCAGAGCACCATGCGACCGGATCCCCGCAGGCACGCTGCTGACATCATTAATGCCGCACCAGAAGCCCCAGATGCGCTACCAGCGGAGGAAACAGCAACTGAGCTGGATTACTGACACTAGTGGACACGTACCCCAAGCCTGATTGTTTGGACAGCAGTTAGTGACCGCCATCAGGCAAAGGGACTCATTTCCTGTGTGTCCGAGAGGATTATCACCCAAGGCAAAGCATTTCAGCAGAGGGCTTAAGTACAAGTCACACAGGGTCCCATAGTGCATGTCTGCATGCAAGACTGCCATCAGTAATTTCTGGGCCCCATACTGAGCAAACCTAATGTCTGTTTCCCACAATGCAACGAGGTTCACAGGCAGGAAACTGCCAGAACCATAATCCTGACATCACACTGTGGGAGGAGTTTCACCACAATATCAGCCATACAAAGCCCCCTGATGATCCATTTGTGAAAAGGAAAAGATTTCTCATAGGAAAGAGGGTATCAGCTACTGATTGGGATGAAGTTCAATCCTTGGTTACGTTTTCTCTTTTAGGGCTTCTCCCAGCCCCCTGAAGTACTTCTAGTCCCTCGCCATCATTAATATTCTCTCCTACCTAGGACTCCTTGCCCACTAACCACCATTTCTACCACTCCACACACACAGCTTCCCTTACCTACTGTTCTATACATTAAAACGTTTAGACTGTAAGGCCTTTTGGCCAGGGCTCTCTTCCTTTTTATCTCACTATGCTGTGTAATGGGTGTACTCACCTCCCACCCCTTAAAAAATATGTAGTTAATTTGTTCACCGCTTTAGCTGTTACACCCTCTTGTCTTGTATCAACTGTTGTATTGTATACTTTGTATTGTTATACCCTGTATGCTATTGTACAGCGCCACGGAAGATGCTGGTGCTATATAAATCAATAATAATACATTTATGGTCTTGTGCCAGAATGCCTGTATGCGAAAACTGCTTAGCTAATTTTCGAGTCTTAAATTTTGGTATATTTTGCTTTATTGTTATGGAACTTACACTGTTTGAGTAAAGAAATTTAGGAACAAAACCGAGTCAGAATTTATCTAGATGACCAGACAGGGTTGAACAATGTTGTTTTAACCACACATTTCCTGTGATTATTTTAAAACTTCCCAGTGGTGGTAATACACTCGCCAAATTTTAAATCTTTGTTATATTTTGTGTTGTCCTTGCCAAGGCAATCTTAGAGCCTTCTTGCAGCCAAAATATTTCTAGGAGCAATTATAAGATCTTTTAACCTCTTCCATTTAGCTACATACTCACGTTGCAATTTGTCTTGTGATTTTTCCCACTACCAGCAATTTTTTTTTGTGCGGCGAGCAATCATTTCCACGATCCTACGATGTGGGTAAGTGTAGGGGATTAAGCGAATGTTTTGCGATGCACGACAATTGGCAGTGCTTGAGCGAGAAAGCCTTTAATCTAACATAAATCAACTTTTGCATGATATTCCAATTTTTCAAGTTTCACCTGTATTTAGTCTGCTTGTCTTCAGGAAACTGTTTTTGAGCTTTCTTGTGCATCATCTTTAGAAGAGGCTTCCTTCTGGGACGACAGCCAGGCAAACCAATTTTATTTATATGTCTATTTCAAAACGACAACTTCTAGATATGACGCTGATCATGTGCACTCAACCTCTTGTTTTGGCCAGCTGCACATGTACCTACCCCACCCCCCCCCCAGCTGCCACTACCTCCCCTACAACTTGCCCAGCCCAGCTGCAGCTACCTACACTACACATTAAGTGTAGGGGGTGCATTAATGTACGAGTTGTTTTTTCTTAACTAAAACCTCAGTGTTCAGTATAAATTACCGTGTTGGCACATTGAAAAAATGTGGATTTTGGGTTACATTTTGGATACCCAATATCTAAAAGGTCCGCCATCACTGGGCCCTAGGCCATCTTTATGTAGATCAACAATTCTTTTCTTTTTTTAAGAACCTCAGAGAGTTTTTTGCCATGAGGTGCTATTTCTTTACCAAGGTGATGCCCTTCTCTAATAATATCGCTCTAGATTATTCCCAGTCTACCTCATTCAGCATGAATTGCCTAGGTGTGAAGGAACACTTAGAAAAAATCAAGATAGATAAGGTATCTGACTCAAATGGCATCCACCCTTGAGTACTAAGGGAGTTCAGTTATCAATAGTCTACTTTATCTTATTTTCTTTTTCTGTTTTAAGCGGGTCAGTTCCAGATGGCTGAATATTATTTCATGTTTTTCCTTGTTTAAAGCTAAGTACACATGTCCAACTTGTGCACAACATGCACATGACTGCACACATGACCTGACATACCACACAACCTGTATGTCCACAAGTCCGGACAGATAAATGACAAACTGATTTACATACTGCGCACGATAGAGAAACTACGAACTACACAGTAAAAATAAGTACAGGTCGTTTAACAGTTGTTCAAACGACTTGTACACACAGACCATCTGCACAATATCAGACGAGGCCAGCTTAGATCTGATAGTTAGATCAGGCGCAATGCCTCTTATCAGTCGCTCGTCAAATTGTTTTTACACGTCCACACTCCTGATTGTCGTCAACAGTCTAAAATGGACTAAAGTCGGAGGACAATCGGGCAGTTTTGTTGAGCGTGTGTACAAGCCTTAGAAAGGAAAAAGATCAGAACTGGAAAAACTACAGGGCTCACAATCTAATTCCTACCATAGTCATATGTCCATCGTATTCTAGGGCCAATTTAGGGGGAAGCCAATGTTTGGGATGTGGGAGGAAACCAGAGTTCTCAGAGCAACACCCATGCAAACACGGGGAGAACATACAAACTCCTTGCAAATAGTGCCCTGGCTGGTATTCTGGGACCAAGTGATGCAAGGTGACAGTGCTATCCACTTTGCCACCATGCTGCCCATCAGTTGTGTGTAAATTGTATTCTAAGGCATGCTATACAAGACTATAGCACAGAATAATCTAATTTCAGCTTATCGACATGGGTTTTCTAAAGCCAGGTCTTGTCTCACCAACATACTCAGCTTTTATGAAGTGGTGAATGCAAATTTAGACCTTGAGAAAGCCATAGATGTAATGTATTGTGGCTTTTTACACTATTCCCCATAATAGCCTTGTGCAGAATTTGAGGATACAGGGACTATGAATATGGATAGAGAACTGCTTTAGGAACAGAAGGCAAGTATTGGGGGTAAATTGGTCATATTCAAAATTGGAAACTGTTCACAATGGGGTCCCCAAGGGTCAGTACTAGGTCCAATCCTGTTCAATTTACTTATTAGTGACCTAGTAGATGGAATACATCTACTAATTTTACCATATTTGAAGATACAACATTATGCTGAATTATAAACACTAAGCAGGATAGTGACACTTTACAAGAGGATGTCTATATCATGGTCATATGGGAGACAGATTAAATTAAATGTAGATGAACATCAAGTCATAAACCTTGGATGTGCCAGTGGTAGAGCACCATATAAGATAGGTGGCATACAGCTGGAAACATTAGACTTGGAGAAGGACTTGGAAATACTGGTTGATACAATGTTAAATAACCATATTCAATGCCAGGTAGCAGCTAAAGAACATAAAATATGTGATACATAAAATGGGAATTAAAATCTTGAGATGCTAGTATATTACTCCCTCTATATAAATAACTTGTGAGGCCACATCTGAAGTATGGGATACAATTTTGGGTACCACACTATTGGAAGGACATTGACATTCTAGAACAGGTACAAAGATGGGCATCAAAATGAATCAGGGGGATGGGAGGTCAAACATACCAAACTAGGTTTATTTAGCTTGGAAAAAAAGTGGCTAAGGGGGTTACCTGATTAACATCTATTTATACATTGGAAGGCAATACAGAAGCTTGGCAGATAAGCTTGTTGTCCCTAGGCGGACAAGAAGGCATGATCTGCGTATGGATGCAAACATGTTTTGACATCTAACTAGGAAGGGGTTCTTTTCAGTAAGAGTGGTTTAAATGTGGAATATTCTACCACAGGAAGTAGTTATGGCAAATTCTATTTCTGCATTTAAAAGGAGGCTTTGATGCTTTCCTTTCATTGAAGGATATCAATAGCTATAATTTCTATATCATTTCCACTAGGGTAGATCTAAGGATTTTATCTGACTGCCACCTGGAGTTGGTTGGGATTTTTTTTCTTTTTAACCTCCTTAGCGGTAACAGTGCAAAGGGCTGGATCGGGTGCGCCTGACGTCAGGACGTCGGCTGACGTCCATGACGTCATTCCGATCGTCGCCATGGCAACAGGAGAAGCCAAACAGGAGATCGCATTGTATACGCAATCTCCTGTTTGCTGTTGTTGCCGGCGGCGATCGGACTAGAGGGACACATGCGCCCTCTAGTGGTGTTACATGTAGCTACCACTCGGGTAGCTACATGACACAAAAAAAAAATTACAAAAAAAGTGTAATGCAGCCTCCTTGGCGGAAAAGTTTAACCGCCAAGGAGGTTAAAGGTTTCTAGATCAACTGAGATATGTGAGGGTGCAGGACAGCAATGCACCTAATTTTTTGATCTGCAGCCTCCGTAGAAGCGCATAGCGCGAAACGGCCATCAGGCTCCTCTCCCTCTGCACCCACCGCACCTGATCCACCTCCACCTTAGGTATGTGTACCTTTTCTACAATTTATGTGAGCTTTTACTCTGCCTCGTTTTGAAAAACGCAATAAAAGTAATGACAGCAGTGCCGGTGCTTTTCTTCTTCCTTTCATATGCAGACATCATTTCTGCCTGAGCACGCTGAATGTTTACATCCTCCATGCCTGTTGTGGTGACTGTGCCGCCTTCCTCCCCCTCCACCAACTTCCTCACAAGGATTTACTGCAGTGCCAGCGTTCTTGCATCTTCTCTCTTCATAGCACCTAATTTTTTACTTATTGTAACATCTGCAACCATGGCGGCTGCGGTCATGCAGGGTATACCCGCAGCCGCCTTTGTTCCCTGTTATCAGGCCTCATCCGTTCCGTCGGCGTCTAGCACGCCGGAAACGGTACTGTCTCATGCTCATAGGGTCGCTGTATCGCGCGGGCGCACGCGGAGACAGGACCTTTATGCTGGAAGAAGGCGCGTCAGCTGACCTGCCGGTCGGCTGACGTCAGAGGTGACTCACGCCGCTCGGATTGGCTGACTGGTAAGGGGCGCGGCTGTGAGCTCTCCTCGGCTTCTTAAGCCTTCACTAGTCATTTGCAACTCATCTGCTGTTGCGAATACACTCGTGTTAGCGCTCAGACCTTAGACTAATATCCGGTGTGCTTTGATCTGGGAGGAAACCAGGGATTTCACACACGACTAGGACTATTGTTATTGTATTACTGATTACCTGTGTATGATTCTGGCTATACTCTGACTTTGCTATTGCTCATCGATTCTGTACTTCTGCCTATCTGACCTTAGTTGCTGAATCTCTGCCTGATAACTCACTATTCTTCTGCCTCACGTTTCTGTACTGTATTCGCCTCTCAGTTGGCAAACTTTGCCTGCCTGACCTATCTACTCACCAGTGGGCCCTTGCCACTGGTGAGGTGCTCTATTGATTAAAATACCCACCAGCACCTCTGGTGAGGTTTAGTTTCAGTTATACAGCTCCTATGACTGATAGTACCTTTCCAGCTCCTCTGGTAAGGTTTAGCCAAACTTTGTTGTCACTCCTGTTGTTAGTACTTTACCAGCTCCTCTGGTAAGACCTATTATTTATTCTACTGTTGTTGCAGCTAGTACCCACCAGCTCCCCTGGTGAGGTCTAGCACTGTTGTTTCAGATAGTACTCACCAGCTTCTCTGGTGAGATCTATCCATGTAATCTACTGTTGCACCAAACACTTTACACCTCTGTTTCTCAGCCATCTATACTTGCATTGTTGGTGATACTGCAGATCACCACATAATCGGGTATAGAGTCTGTATTATTGGTGATTCTGCAGATCACACAATAATCAGACGTCTGTGTGCTACACCAATCGTTACACTTATTTATCTACT